>NW_020884896.1:6050198-6189398 GCF_003945725.1 Corapipo altera | reverse complement strand
CGGGAGGCGGCCGGGGTGGGCGGGCGGAGCGGAGGCGCCGGTGCCGGTAGGTCCCGCCGGACGCTGCCGCTGCCGTCGCCGCCGCCTCGGAGCCGCCGCTGCTGCTGCGCTGCGGCGGGAACAGCCCCGCCCCGGCCGCGGGACCGCCCCGCGCGTCACCGGGCACCACCCCCGCCCCGCCCCGGGGCCGCGCCGCCGTAAAGGGGACACGGCCGGCGGTGGGGCCCGGCGCGGTGTTGGGTGCTGCGCGTGTTTCCACCGCTGTCTCACGGGAACTCGGGTTTGGGATGTCCCTTCTGGCCACCGGCTTCCCTGTGCGACTAGGGTTACTGGGGCTGCCAGTCCGTAAAAAGGCTGGTTGCCCTGGAACCAGCGCACATCTGGGTCACAGCTGGCGCTGGGTACCATTCCTCATCGCAGCCTACAACTTCCTCGCGAGGGGAAGTGGAGGGCCAGGCACCGATCTCTTCTCTCTGGCGACCGGTGACAGGACCGGAGGGAATGACCTGAAGCTGTGTCAGGAGAGGTTTTGGTTACATATCGGGAAAAGGTTTTTCACTCAGAGGGTGGTTGAGCACTGGGAAGTGGTCACAGCACCAAGTCCGACAGGGTTCAAGAAGTATTTGGACAATGCTCTCAGGCACATGGTGAGACTCTTGGGGATGGTTCTGTGCAGGGCCAGGAGTTGGACTCGATGATCCTTGTGGCTCCCTTCCAACTCAGAATATTTTGTGGTTCTGTGATAAGTGCCCTCAAGAGCTTCCTGTGCCCTCTTGGCTGGCCCCTGTATGGGCTGTTACTTTGCACGGAGCCATTTCAGGTGTGTTTCCTCCCTGTGCAGAGCAAAAGCCATTTGTCCCCCGGGGTCTTTGCCAAACCGGCAGCCCCAGCACCTCCCACCAGAGCTCAGGGCACAGAGGTGTCTCTGTCAACAGCTCTCCCACCAAATGTTTCCGCAGCTGTTTTGCAGGACACTGTATATCTAACCCCTGCCATATGTGCCAGGCCACTGGGAATAAAGCGCACTGCTGGTGTAAATCCATTTCCCACTGGCAAGAGAGCCACAAATGGCTTGAAACAGAATATTTACACCCAAAAATGCTTGGGGTCCACAGTCAAGGTTTATGGTGGAGTGACAAGGGGGCAAAGGCTCAGTCAGTGGCTTCAGGATCTGGCCCCAACCTGACCCCTGGGTGACGCTGGCTGATAGCAATTTACCTCTGGGGGGGATTTATCAGGAATTCTCCCACTGTGGCCTCAAAGTATTGATCTAACTATATGTATGTACTATGGCACCCTATACCCCCAGTGCCTTGGACCACCTAGAGCAGCTTGTGAGAGGGATGAGCACCGTTCCTGGTGTGTGGGTTATCCAGGTCCTTCCACACTGTCTTTTACAGGAATCCCCTGTGCACAGGCTCCTGCCAAGAGGCACTCTGCTAAGGAGACAGTGATGGTACTGCTCAGGCCCTGGGGCTCACACCATATCACCCCTCGGCCACTCCCCCCCATGACCACACATTCATCCCGCAGCTCCTGGAGCTCAAGCACCAATTCCTGAAAAGGGAGCGGTTTGACATGTAATTTCTCTGCCAGGCCTCAAAGCCCGTGGGCTGTACCTCTCCTCTGGGGTTTTACAGGCTGTCCGGCAGCCAGGACTGGCGGGAGCTGGGCAGGGCGGCATGAGATATGTCGGAACCGCAGCTGACTGGCTGAGCTCGTGCGGAGGCAAACCTCTCCTCAAAAAGTCAGTGTAAAACTATTCATGACTCTCACTTCTTTATAAACACAGGCAGTACCAGACAGCCCCTGGTGACAGCCACCATTCCCATCTCGGCCAGCGTATGGCTCTTCTGCAGGCTCCCTGTGCTCCCACTGTGGGTGAGCTGGGAAAGCCAGCTGGTATCTACCAGTATTTAAAAGAGGAAGGTGGAAGGAATGGGGCTGTGTCAAGCTGAAAGATGCACCCTACTCTCGAAAGATGCACCCTGCTCTCGAAAGATGCACTCTACTCTCGGCTGGGAATCCCTCTGTCCTGGGATCGTCACTGGCCCTGCTGTTGTCACACCCACATGTGGATGATGCCATCTCCCTGCCCAGCCTGGAGAAGGGAAGCAATGCCAAGCTTGGCATTGCTGCCCTTCCACAACTAGCAGGAGCTGCCTGGAAGGGGGCTGTAGACAGGCCCCCCTCTGCCTACACAGATTTCAACCCCCTTCCCGACAGTGTTGGGTGACTGAGGGACACCAGCAGGAGCAAGCTGCAGAAAACCTGCCTGTGCTTTATGGCCTCTCCTCTACCAGGATCCAGCCTCATGTGGGTGCCCTAGCCCACGCCAAGGAGCCACAGAGGTGGTTTGTAGCTGAGTCCTGGTGTGCATCCCTCAACCCACCCAAGCCTTGGTTTTTCCAGGCACTGCTAGGCCATCGTTCTCCTTCATCAGTGGTCTCACTTTGGCAGACCTTAGCCCTGCCCTGGAGAGACCAGTTTGGTATTTAGGGCTTTGGACCTTCCTGAGCTGATGGGAGAGGGAGGATGTTTGCACAGATTTACAGAGCAGTTTGCTGTTGAAGTGACTCCATCCCTGCCTGCCACCACCCCATCCCAGGAACACTCCTGAAGGCTCTGGCACACAGCCCCATGCCTTCCCCAGAAGACTGAAGCCCTCCAAAAGTAGTACAAAGTGCTGTGCTTCTTGGGTCATTTATAACTCAATTAACCAGTCAGAGAACAGCCATCACTGCCTTTCTGTCCCCCTTCCACGTCAGCCTGGTGAGGTGGCTTAGTGTGATGGAGAAAGCTCCCTCCACCCTCCTCCATGTGATTAATGCACTGAAGGCTTTCACTGAAGACTGAGTTTAGGGATGTAAGGAATGTGCAGGGTGGCAGTAGCCTGTTTTGCAGCACTAAATCTGTCTGCTTGTGGCTATCCCCCATTCCTGGTTGGGGTGGAAGAGGAGGGAAAGAGCCCCATGGAGGAGGCACAGCACAGAGGTTCCCATAGCTGGTCACCCCCTGAGCCAGCCCAGGGCACACCACTAACATGCACCACTTGTGCCCACCCATCCCATGGTATCACACTTGTCCCTCCCTCACTGTCACCTGCCTGCTCTGGCCTGGTACCCACTGGGAGAAGATGTATGTGTGGCGCATCTGCAGGGGAAACCTCCTGTCCTCCGACATTAATAAAAAGGGACCAGGAGCTGGGTGTTCAGTTTGGTCCCCACGGCATACAAAGCAGGTTCCCAGCCCCCCAGGTGCTGGGATCCAATGGCACCCATATTTGATACTAGCAGCTGGGAACAGGGCTGGAATGGTGTGCTGGATGCAGGGATCGTGATGCCCTTGTTGACCCCGTGGGAGAGCTTTACCCTTGTGCAACGGGTGCTCAACTGAGGCTCCTCTTGGGCTACAATGCTGGGCTTTCTCGCTTCCCCCCCAAGCCTAAAGCATGGACCAAAGTGGATATTGAAGGCCGGCCAAGGCGAACTGCATGGGGTAGCAATGGAGTGGAGCTCCCTTTTGGCAAATCCAGGGTGGAATAACCCAATCTGAGGTTGAATGACCAAATCCGGGGGTACACAGCCAGCCACCAGGCAGGGATGGTGCTTCAGGGCTCTCTGCCTTGGCTGGTGCTGATGGGTGCTGGTGAGTGCAGAGCGAGTCCGGCAGCTGCGGGGCTGGAGCAAGGGGAGCAGGACGAGGCCGAGGGCTGGTGCGGTTCCTTGCCTGGTGGGGTTTCTTTCTATGCAAATGCCTGGGAGCAGCTGCCCTGCCGGTGTGACTCATTTCCTGCTCTTGTGTCACATTCTGGTCAGGCCAGTTTGGCAAAGGCTTTCTTCTCTCCCTCTCTGGCTTCTCCTCCTTCTCTCCCCCACCGCCGAGGGCTGGGATGTGCATTTGCTCAGTCCCTGGCAGGATGAGGCAGGATTTTCAGGAAACTGCGTCAAAGCCACAAAACCTCCATATATATTAAAAAAAAACCCCAAACAACCAAACAAAAAAAATCCAGCACAATTTTCTTTTTTTGTTTTTTTTTGGTTTTTTTCTGAGTACAATGGAGTCTGGTGTCCAGACGGGCTCCTCCGCTCTTCCTCCCGCTGGGGCAGCTCCTTCCCCTGACACACGGGGGATGGGACCTGGCAAAAAAGCTGTAAAAGTTTGCCCAGGGGCACAAAGGGAAAAAGTGCAGCTTGCTCTCATTTTACCTTCTGCTGCCAGTTGGAGAGGTGCTGCCAGAGTCAGGCTGCCAGTGGACAGCCTTTAACAGCGGACGGATGGTGAGAGCATCCAAGGTAGCCACAATCCCTGAGATTTGCTGGGCATTTCTTATTCCTCGGCAGAGCTATGGGGCAGCCTCACCACTGTGGTCTAAAAAATATACTGGCCAGGGTTAAAAGGCATTCATCTTCGTGGGGTCAGGAAGGGACAGTAGCAAATTCTGGCAAACCTCAGCTTGATGGGTCTCCCACCACAAGTTTTTGGGGCAAGGCAAGGCGATGCTGGGAGTGAATTCCTCCAGCTGCTCCTACAGTCCATCCAGGCTGGCGCTGCCCTAAGCCCAGGCTGTTCACAGGTAGAAAAGTCACTCTTCGAGGCATTTCCAACCTGATGTGTGTTGTAGTGGTGAGGCTGAGATTTACAGCCTCCCAGGTGGCCATGCAAGCCCTCCTACCACAGGGCTCTCGCTCTGCTGTGTCACTGTCCTCTAGGTGCAGAGACACACACATGCACCCCTCATCATCCCCACAGCCAGGGCAGAAACCAGCAGCCCTTTGCTCCAAGCCTGAGGCTACCAGAGGCCCCAGTTCTGTCTCTGCACCAGCCCTTTCCCCAGTGCATCAAGCTCTGGCACAGCATCCCACACCATAGCGGGGCATCTCCCTGAGGGAAAAACAGAGCTCCTTAGTGCTGCCAGCCCAGCAATGGGCTTGGGGATGTGAAAATGCCATCCCCAAATCTGATCATGGGAGACAGGGTGGAATGATCCCACCATTCCCATCTGCAGTTTGGTTCAGCCACCCTCCCACAAGAAGGCCCCTGTGGTCCCTGCCCAGATCAAGGTGCAACCTTTGCAATCTCCACTCCAGAGCAATTTCTCAGCCTTCCTCTTCCTTTCCTGCATGCTCCCTGCAATTAAATTTGGCTGCAACCAAATGACTCATTGCCACACACATGCCAACCCCCCCCACCAGGCAGCTGCTGGGCTTTCCTTTGAAGGGCAGAATATTCAATGCTGCTGTGCCCCGTGTGACCCTCAAACCCGAAGCCCCAAAGCCCAGTGGCACCACTGAAGTCCAGTTTGGTTCAGCCAGGGGAAACTGAGGCAGGAGAGGGCAGAGGATCACTCCAGAGCTTCAGCCCATGCACTCATCACTGCTGAGGCTCAGCTTCCTCTACAAAAGCTTAAAGGTCTATTTGTCCACAGTAAAGGGAAGAGCAGGAGGGTACCGGTGTAAATTAGGTCAGGAAGCATTGCTAATAAACTGTCACTCTTGGTTGTGTAATGGGAGCAATTATGGGTTTAGGTCTCTTTAAGACACCAGGAAGGAAAACATGACCTGTCTGGGGATAGGAGTGTGATGGCAAACAAAAAAGGAGGGTCCTGTTGACAGAAGGATGAAGCTGCTTTTGTGTCAGAGGCATTTCTGCCCTATCCTGGTGTTGGCAGCCTGGGGCTTGGATTGACTCTCATGCAGGGGGATGCAAGGGGTGGGTTTCCAGTTCTTTCTGTACTCTACTCCTTTCTCCAGGTACCCCAGTGCTCCAGGGTCTCCAAGCAGGTGGTTTTAACCCCTCTGAAGTCTCCTTGTCCCTAATCCACTCTGCTTAGTTCAGCACTTGGTACCTACTGTCCCCCCCACAAACCCTCCTTGGGGTCCAATGGGGATTTGTGGGTGGCAGGGCCTGTGCTTGGCTGTGCCAGGAAAGCCTGGGAGAAGTGCCCAAGCTCCTCCCGCCTGTGCAGCCACCGATGGCCTTCCTCTCCCTGGGGAGCTGCCAGGCTTCCCTTTTTGCCCACCACCTTGTGCTGCCCACTGCACTGCTGGCAGTAAACACCTCTCTGCCTATCCCTCCCTGCTGCCGGTCTCTGAGGGATGCTTGGGTGCTGGTGGAGGTCACCCAGAGCTCGCCAGAATAGATCTAGAGCTCCCCATTAACAAAACCCCAGGGCACTGCCAAACCTGGGGTGGGTGGGGACACCCACATCCCCTCCATGGGTGCTGGGAAAGCGGGAGGCTCCTGGAGTGAATCCAGCTCATGTACACTACTAAGGAGGGGCCGGGACACCTGGCAGCCAGGGTTAGCCTTTAACCACCCAAAACACAGCATGGAGGGAGAGGAAATTCTTGAGGCATCTATTAACATAAAAGGAGTCATACTTTACATTTGGTCCCACTTATGGCTTATAAATGATTACTGCACCTTTTAATAAATGGTTAATCAAGTGTTAGAGTCCAAACAAGTGGATGGGTTGCTTATTACCACGGTTTATAACCTTTTATGAATGCCTTCTGTCGATGTACTTATAAACATCCATACCACGTACTTCTCGTGTCTTGACATGTTGGTCACATCTGTTTGAAGTTTATTAACTCTTGAGCTGCTCGCTAACGGCAGGCTGGGGGAATCCCGCTATTTTTCTGGATCGATCCGTGTGGCTCAGGGAGCACACCTGCCTGGGAGGCACCAGCTGAGGGACAGTGTGGGCATCCCCCTTCATCTGAAAGGGGCTCGAGGCAAGCAGGATGCAGCCACATCAGAAATAAGTTGACAGCAGGGTCTCATGGGTGCTTTTTTTTTTTTTTTTTGCCACCAGGACAAACAGCCAAGGGGAAGTTGGTGGTAGATTCTTCCTCTCTTGAAGTCATAGAGCCGAGACAGGATGTCGTCCTGGACTACCCGCTTGAATCAAAAACACAAGTTATTGGGCATAATGTGAGGGGAATTGGGGAAATTCTCTGGTTTGCAAACACAGGAGGTTAAACGCGATGATTTAATGGGCTCTTCTGGACAAGAAATCCATGGAAACATCCCTGGCCATTGCTGTTCCTGTGCAGCCGAAGCCCCCCTCCCGTTGTGTTGCAAATAATGAAATGAAACTTTCAACAAGCTGAATAATCAGAAAACAATTTTCCAATAAAATCATTCCCTGAAATCTCCTTTTAAGGCAAGGACTGGGATTCCCACTGCCGAGCGTGTTCCTGACGCCTCACATTATTGTTCGGCTGGCTGTGCCGGGGCTGGGCAGGCTGCCACGCCACCCTGCGCCCCAGGGATGCTCCCCATCACACAGCCCAGCCTCCCCTCCACTCCTGAGCCCCTGTTGCCTTTATTTTTCCCCCTCTGCTCCAAGCTTCAGATAATTTCCCCATTCAAAAAGCAAGTGGGAAGTATGAGGTGCCACGGTGTTGTGCTTGCTCCAGTGTTTTTAAGAGCCGGAGAAGGGATTTGTGCAGACAAGGATGATCCCAGCCCGGGTGGGAAGCTGGGTCTCCCAGGTCGCCTTGGCTTGGAACTCCTGGAGATTTTTTAATATCCAACCATGCTTTTTCCTTTGCTTCCTGCTGTCCAGTCCTTCTGGAGCAGGTACTCCATCTCCTGCAGCAGGAGCATCTCCAGTGTGGGGCAGCCTTGCTTGCTGCCCTCCAGAGGGTTATGGTTTGTGTCCTGGAGCGTGGAAAGTTTGAGGAAATGTGAATGATGGGAAAGGACATTAAAAGTACTCTTCCCCTTGGAAAAACAAATCTGAACCTGAAGTACTATTTTTTGGAAAGCCACTGTGGCAATGGCTGCTGCCTGAAACGTGCCCACAGGCAGTGCATCCCTGTGGCAGGTGAGCAGTGGAGGACCAAGGGGACAGAGCCTGCACTGAGGCCACTCTGGCTGAGCCATGGGGGCCTGTCTAAACACTGCTGCAGTTAATGTGAGTGATGAGGTGTCAGGAAAGGTAAAGCCATTTTTTTCTCTGATGCAAACTCTGCCTGACAGCAGGAACAGTTGCTCCGAAAGCTATTTGGAGAAGCTGGAACTTTTGGACACACCATGGACATCCAGGTAGGGAGCTGGGGCATGCAGGAGGCTTCCCTACAGTCTTTTCCCACTTCTGCCAGGTCCTGGTTTCCTGCATCAGAAGGTGAGGCTGTGACTAGCAATGGAGCAAGGATGCTTGCTGGCTGCCTGGTGTCACCGAAGCTCAGCTGTGGAGCTGGGGGTGCTTGTCCTGTGCCAAGGGAGGAGGGAGCAGCAGGACCCAGCCCAGCCTGGCTGCTTTGGGCCCCTCTCAGGAGCCTGGGGTGTTAATGCGTCAGGTCCTGCACACTGGGTTGTGTTGGGAGCCTTTCCTCTGCACTGAGGTGCTGCCACAGGTGACTGTGCCAGCTGGGCAAGAGAGCAAGCAGGAAAGAAACAAAGCAGAAAGAGGGGAGAAAGAAAAATCCAAAGGGACCTAGTGTGCTGATCCCCTGCAAACCCACGTTTCTGGGTGCTGCATGACACATATTTGTGGTCCTAGGGGCTAAAGCATGGAAAACCCCGCCTTTCCATGCCTGCACCCTCCTGCCATGGGCTGGGCAACATGCTGTGGGATGGGGACATGCCATGGGAAGGGACATGCTGTGGCAGTGATGCTTTGGGAGGGGGCTTGGGAGCCAGAACCATCCCTGGGTGTCCAAGTCCAGCACAACCAGTGCCCACGTTGGTCTGTCCTGGGTGGGAAGGGAGCACTGCGGGAGTGGGAGCCCCTTGCCTTGGGGGATGCTCCTTTGTTCCACCCATGGGGCCCCATCTCTTATCCCACCCCATCTCCTCTCCTGCTTCACAGGTGCACCCTCTTCACCACTGAAGTTCGCAGGCACCACCATTCACTTTTCAGACGGGAAATGAGCCCCAGCCCTCCCTTCGCACTCCAGAAAAAAAACACCAAGAGAGAAATAAACAAACAAATCCCTTCCCTCTCCTGGCTTGGCATCTGCTCACAGCCCTTCCATTATTAATTAGAAAAGCTGCCGGCATTATTAGCAACAAACCGCTCCTAATGAAGTTCAGAGCCGCAGATCCAGGAGGGGCTCCCAGACACTGCTTTTCAGAAACCTTAATTAAATTCACTGCCCGAAGGTGCTTTTGGCTGGGGTGGAGGCAGAGCAGTGAGGCTGCCGGAGCTGGGCATGGCCATGCCGGCGGTGGGGTTCGAGGAGAAGGGTGTCAACGAGAGAGGGGCACCCCATGGTGCCGCAGATCCAGGGACACCCCATCCCCTCTGGATTTGGAGCTGAACAGAGAAATCAGCTGGGATGCAGTGTTGCAAAGAGGGTGCTGCCTGGCCACCACAGGAATGGGAAAAGTGGATTGTTTAATTCATCGATTAAATCAACTGAGTGGCTGGCGATGAGGGCTCCCAGCACTATGTGAGCAGTGGGGTCCCTTGCTGGTCCCAGCTCTGCCGTCATTGCTGGGATGTGCTAAAGGGGTGACCCTGTGCTTGCACATGCTTTAAGAACTGGGAAGGCAAGAGGCGCAGGGGATCTTGGGCCAATGGAACAGCTGTAGGTGGCCTCTCACCCCCCAAACCGCTGCCTGCGTAAATAACCTTGCTGGAGAACCCAACTGACTGGCAAGGTGTCCTCAAGTGACACGATGAAACCTGGCCAACCTGCGGTGATGTTCCCTTCAGCATGTCCAGCATCGGCTGCTCTGCACTAGCAGAGCTTGGAGATCCCACTGCTTTGCTTTGAGGTTGGGGCAATTTGTGTCTAGATATGGCTGTAGGAGGGGTTCTTAGGGAAAGAATGTTTTCACCCCAAACTTCAAAAGAAAACAGGTCCTCGCAGAAACCTGTTCCACCGATTGCTCCCCTTGTGATGCAGGGTGGGCTGAGATAACACCCACAAAGAGCAATGGCAAAACCTGCCCAAAGTTGGATTTTGGCTCCCTGCACATCCTTTCTTTCCCCTGCCACCCTTCCTCTGCACACAGCGATCTCCCTTCCCCCCCGATATTCCACCCTTTCTCTCTGACCTTAAAGGCATTTATTACTGAGGAGTGTAAAAATATTACTGCAAAATCATTCTGCGTTACTGGGAAATCATTGAAACATTAGCTCAGTAATGTTTTTTCATAAGTGTTTGCTGTGTCTCTTCTCTGACATATTCAGTCTCTGCGCGCACGTCCACACCCCCACAAATCCCGCTGAAGCCAGGAGGTGCTTGGCAGAGCACAGGATCACGGACCTGACCCAGCACTCACCCCAGCTCCCTCCTTCCCATGCCGGTGGACAAGGTTGCCATCCCTCAGCCAACTGGCTGCATCCTCGGACCCACGTGCAAGCATTCCGGATCCCAGCTTGTCCAAATGGCACGGAAAACTCTGGCTGTCAGGGCACTCAGGCTGCCTTGGCTCAAGGAGTTTTGCCAGAGGATACTTATGGAAGATCCTAAACCTGTTAGGGCCTGGGACTGGCTCTTTTGCTGAGTATTTTTGGGAAAAGAAAGATCCCTTTCCCTCCCACACTTGCACTCAAGAGGTCTGGGCAGTAGATCTCACTCCCCTGGGGCCAGGGGGAAAAGGTGCCAATGAGGAGAAGAAGGGGCTGCTGAAGCAGCCATGGGGCTGAGCAGGAGACAGTCAGTCCCGTTGAGTTGCTCACAGAGAAGGACACTGACAATTCTGCAAATACGTTTAATGCACTTAGAATACACGGGAAGAAAAAAACGTTTAGTGATTCACAAAAATATTACAAAAAGTCATGTGCAGGCGAAACACACCCAGCACTGCAATAACAATGTAAGAATTTACATTAGAAACTAATATAAAATATTTTAAAACCTCTGCTAGTTTAGCTTTCCATTTGTTTTTTGTCTTTTATTTAAAAAAAGGAGGAGAGAGGGAAGAAAGGCCATCTACAAGGTACTGATACACCGGCTGCAGAAACGCGGGCTCCTTCCAGCCCCCTCGGGAGTGTCCTGGGGCTCCTTGATCCACATGACCCTGTGCCCGCAGACCACACACACACACACACACACACACATAAACACACTGCTTAAGTACAGAAAGGTTCACCTCCGGGCTCAAGGGCAGCCCCAGCGGTCAGGTTTCACTGTGGTCCTGGTCACCCATGTGTGCCCTGCCCAGGGAACCTTGCCTTTGCTCTAGGATTTACAAAAATCAACCAGCACACAAAACAAGTAGTGTTCCCAATGAGCAGCAAAACTTCTATAACTTTAATAAAAGGGAGAAGTCGGTATGTCCAGCCTACGCCAGATGAGAGAAGGGTTTTGAATGACTAAACTTGGGTTTGGAGCATGACTGTGGCCAAACTCAGAGTATCAGGACTACAGGGCTGGATGTGCAGAAGGAACATCCCAGCCATGGGGGCCAGGGCATTGCTATTAGCCCCTAGTGGGATGCTGCCTGCTTCCATGGGGTTGCACATTCCCACTCTGGGGAAAGCCAGAAGCCCAGAGCCCCCCAGCCTGTGATCAGCCCCTACTGGAATGACATGGCCACTCACACCCACCTCCCCTTCCTCTGCCCCCATGGGGTTTGCATCCCGCTCGCTGCCACAGGAGGAATGGTGCAGGAGCCTTGTCACCAGCACCACAGAGTCCTTCTGCGCCCATCCTGCTCCCAGCATTGTCAACACATGCCGTGTTTACGTAGGACCTACCGCACACGGTGACAGCTTGGTCCCTCCCACCCTCACCACTCATGCAGCGGAGGGTTTCCGGAGCTGCACTTTCGCTGCAGTTGGGCCCCAGGGAAAGGAACAAAGGAGCCATTTTCATCTCCAGCCTCGCTGGGAGTGGAGGGAGAGGGCAAGAGAAAAGACCAGTGTTTGCAAAACACAACAATCGGCAGGAAATTTTCCTCTGGCTTTTCAGGGTTGGTTTTTTTTTTTTTCTCTCTCCCTCTTTTTAAAGAGGGCAGACACAGCATCAGGACAGTTTAAAAACAACCAGGCACTGGCCTGTCACATCTGCCACGTGCAGCCCTTTCTGGGCTGATGTTCCTCTCCTGCTGTCAGGGCTCTATGAGCCAAATGGTGAATAGAGGGAAAGAGAAGGGATACCCCCTTCACAGCAGACTAGAAATGATGTTTCTGAACTGATCTGCCACTTAGGATGATTTTATGGTCTGTCAGCGATTTTAGGGGAAACAGAACTACGGTAGAAATTAAGAGGTGGTGAAGCACAATACACTCCAGGTTCTCTGCCTGAGAGAGACAAGTCAATGCGGGACCAGGTTTAAAACACATTTGCAACCTCAGGCCTATTCCCCATTTGAAATTTTGGACTCATGTCAAACACAAGGGTTGTTTTTTTTTTAAAGAAAAGAGAACAAGCAGACACTGCACAACAGAAAAAATGTCGTAAGAATAGGAGGTTGAAAGAGAGCTCATTAGGTCCCAGAGACCTAAATCCAGCTTTAAAATCTCAGGAGGTGAACTTCAGAGGCAAATGTGGATTTTGAGATTGTTTTGGATACAGTCCGGCTGTTGTGCAGGCTGGCATTTATCGATAGGGACAGATGCACAGAAAGGAATCTCTGGTTGCCCAACAATTCGAGCTGCCCTTGCAGCCTCACTCACAAGAAAAATTAAGGCACAATGTATTCTCTCAGTGGAGGGCAGTTACGTAGAGGACCAAGTCCCCAGGAGGTGGAAGGGCTCTCCTGGTGCTGGAGCCCCTCCTCAGCTCGCTGTGATGGCGCAGGGGTTGAAGCCCAAGACTTCATACAGAGGAGCCACAAGGTGCAAGGCCATGCCCTGGGCAAAGGGAAAATTGGACACATGGGTCTAAGGGTTTCCTTTGGCCTGTAGCTTTTCTCCTCAGTTGACATGATGCTGCCCTGCCCTGGCCAGATACAAGCTAGAAAAGCGGGACTCTGGATGCCCATCTAGGAGGAGGGAATAGTCATCAGGACAGATTAACAGTTGAGCAACCACAATCCCATGCCAACCTGTGAGCTAACCCAGCATCCTGTGAAACATGCAGTCAGCCAAACATTTTCCAGTGAACATTTTCCAACACAGCCATTCACAGAGACATGAACACAGTGGGGTGTGCGTGGCTGGATGCTTGCACCTGAGCTGGACCTCTGTGGGTCCTGGCACGGAAATGAAGACTGGCCTGCAGGGATCCCGTGCTGTGCTGAGGCATCGATGATTCCCACTTTGGTTTCCAGCTTCCCTTGCAGCTCCACTTGCAGCGCCTGAGACGCGTAAGCACTGTGCTGCCTTGAACAGGCCTGAGCTGTGGGTGCAGGAGGGGGGCTGCTCACCTGCTGCCCCACACACACCTCTCCCCAGCAATCTGCCCCCACAAGCCAAGCATCACTTTCAACTGGGTTTTTAAAAGATATTTCTACTGGTCACAGATGAAAAACAACACAACCCTCACTTCTTCCAAGACTGTTTGATGACCTGATGGTGTAATTTCAAAAGCCATCCATGAACAACTGAATATCTGAAGTGAAGAGCTTCAGAATATTTCAAATCACTGTTGGCAAATTCACATACAGTAGAACTAGTATATTACCATCCTCAAAGACATTAGATGCAGCAGGCACCATCTACCTAAGCCACTGAAAATATGGGCACAGCAGCTACAAGACTGACCGCTCCACTCAGATCACATCCTACATACTTTAATACTGAAATGATACATTCCTTGCCCTGTTTTTAATCAGAAATTGAGAGGGAGAGTAGTCCTGGCTTTTAGACCTTCTCCTGTTTCAGAATTGCTGTCACATGTTGGATTTTCAAGGCTCTTCATCTTTCGAAATATCCTGATTGACCTGCATCGCTGGATTTCTCCAGAGGGGAGAAAACCTGTATGCGCTGCTTTCATTTCCATCCAGGTCACTGTCTTTAGCCAACACAAGCCTCAGAGGTTTTGGCTCCATACAAACCTGCTTCAGACCTTCTACACAATCTAGGAAAAAATCAGCACCAGTGGACCTACCATCTCAGCAGGTTTGGGCTAGAAAAATACTTATTAACTTATTAACACTGATGCATTTCCCTGTTTCAAACTACTTGCTCACTAAAATACAAAGGTTTCTTTTCCATTTCCTTCACACACAGGCATATCCTTTTGCCCCAAGATGAAAATATCCAGACTTGACATCTCATTTACTTGCCAATGAGTAAGTTTGCACAGTTGCAAACTTCATGTGAATTGGGGAGGGGAGGTCCTGTGGGTGCCCAGCTCTTCATGATACAGAGTAATGTGCAACTTTCTTATTCTTAGATACCTTGCTGAGAGGCAGTGACATGACCTGGGAGCTTAAGGGCTGACTTTCACCAGCTTCTCTCTCATAATTGGTCTACCAATTAGACACATATTTCTATTTTAGCAGTTATTTGTCTAATATTTTCCCCCTTAACTAAATAGGAAGATTTCACTTCCTTCCCTTCAAGCCTTCCCCTCAGTTGTTATCTGGCTACCAGCAACGATCTGTGTGAAAGTGTCTCAGAAATAGAGATTTCTGGCATGCCACCTGTTCATAACTCAAATACACAGAACTATATACAAATACATGACATGGAACAAAAATACACACACACACACAAGGATCCTGGGTGGATGATCAAAATGCATTCAGCCTGCTCCCTCTGAAGTCAATGAAAATCCAGCCCAGAGTGTCTGATGAGAGTAAGTATGGTGAGGAAAACGCATGAGAAAGGCAGAACTGAAGCACAAGGCAGCTTGGAGGAGGTGCTTTCCCTGTGTACAGCACCACATCCCTGCTGTGAAAGCTCAAAGAGTTCATAGGGCACAAGGTCCCAAGCTTTCCAGATGTGTGTCAAAACTCAGAGAGGGTCTGATGGACTTCTCTCTGTTCCGTGCTGATCTCTGCAGGAACAGCAACAATTGACCTTCCAAATGTCCCTTCTCCACTAAGATGTGGATTTAAAGCTCCTTTTAATGAGAGCTAGCATCTGGAAACAAGGAAGAGCAGCCAGCGTGGTGGCAACAGGCCAGCTCTGCTGCAGGCACCCCCAGCAAGCTCCTACAAGAGCATCCATGGGCTACTGTTGGCGGATGGCTTTGGGACAAAATTGTAGTTGCTGCCCTTGCCTTTTCCCCCACTGCCACAATCACCTGTTTGTTCGTTATCTTGCAGCGGGACACTTGGGCACGTCGTTTTTGAAGCTGGACTGGTACATTGTCATGCTGCTTTCTCACCCACGCTGTCCCTTGCATAAACATCTACAGTACAGAAGGGATGCTTACTGCTAACCAGGACAATGAGAACTGGCCAAGAGATCCCACGGATGAATGCAGCCTGCCTCAGCACAGAACTCACTCTGGCTGGCACATGCAGATATCTGAAAGTTTGCTCTCTCACAGCAGGATTTTAAGATGATCCTCTGAGTTCAGACAAAATGACAAACTCATTTACATGTAAATTGCTTCGTAGCTTTGCAGAAAGGAAGGTTCTGCAGAGCAGTGTTGGACTCTGCATTTGGCCTGCCTTAAATTATAATATAAAAACAATTATAATAGTACAAATACTACTTGGTACACAAAGCACGCCCTCCCCTGCAAACCCTGGCATGCTTCGGTAGGTCCTACAGCCCTCTAGTCAATAATCACCCTCTCTGCACAGAGAGACATTGAGTGACTCGCCTGAGGCCACAGAGGAATTCTGTAGCAAGTCCAAGGAAAGCTTTGTGGCTCCCAGCTCTGCTTCTTGACCAACATTAACCAGCCTCAAATATATGCAAAAAAACATCAAAGCTGACTGTGCCGGGAAGAAATTAAATCAGAAAACAAACAGAAAACCAACCCTGGGGTACTGTGAGGCCTCCTGGACTTTGCTGTTTGATCAGGGGAGTTAAGTGTTAAAAGCTTTTGTTATACTTGTATTATGATCACAGAGCAATTGCGCATAAACCGCCAGGTTATCTTGTAGGCAGAAAGGGGTGGAAGGAAAGCTGCACCTCCCCTTGACAAGGAGTGAAGAGTTGTCACCAAAAGACAATGGGAGAGGAAGGCTGGGGAATATGCATCAGAAACAACCTGCAGCAGCAGCAGGGGGTAAAGCCTGCGGTGGTTTGCTGCAGCGTATCCACAGGGCCAGCAGCTCTATGCAGAGACACAAGCTGGCACTGCAGAGACCAGCTCCTCTGCACACCACGTTTTGCTCCAAGGAGGAAGCCACAGGGATCTAGAGAGACGGTCTCTTCAGACCGATTTTGATGCTTTACAGTTCAAGCCTATCTGAAAAGAGGAAGGTCAGCAACAAGAGTCACCACAGCGAGGCTAGAGGGAAAAACGGAGCTGCATTAGGGCACAACCCTGCTGAACAGGAGAATAGTTGGCTTTATTGAGGCTGAGTCTCCTCTCTGCTATGCCAGGGCAGCGGAGATCTCCACTTCATATGCTTTCAAGCAGCCCCCTGGATCCTATAGAGCTGCTGAAGTTGTCCCTGTGAACAAATGATCCTTTCTAGCTTCTAAAATTCTGTACAATAGCAAGGAAAAAATACTTGACAGTATCTCTTTAAAGATAAACATACTGTAAACAGGAGATCTCCCCCGCCCCGGTAGCTTTCTTCCTCCTGCTTGTGCAAAACCAGAGGTTGCGACCTTCCCTGGGGTTCAGGCACAAGGACAGGATGCACGAGAATAAAGTTGCCTCTGTTTGCAGTGATACCATAGCTAATAGCACCAAGACCAACACTTATAACATGCCTAACTTGAGGGCAGGGAGGATCTGGGTTTGTTTTTCTTGACTGAACTAGAAAGTTCATCTTTAAATCTGTTCAGCTTCAAGCATGTGAGCTTTTGGCCTCCTTTAAACAGGGGAAATACCATTCTGTTTCTGAAAAGAAAAAAAAATAGCACATGGAAGAACAGTTCTGCAGTCAGTAAAAGTTTGGCTAACAAAAGGACTCCAGAGTCACGTAAAGAACATTTAATCCATGGATTATAGGCTCGCACCTGGCAGAAATGTATGTGTAAATACAGGCGTGCAGAGCGTCTACACCCTGGGCTAAGGCAGAAGGGAGTTCTGCAGCTAGAGAGAAAAAGGATTCTTACTACTAATTTTCATAGTTAAATATTTCTCACTCGCACTCACACATACGCAGGCTGCTCCCAGAGAGTTCAGCCTTGGGAAGGATAAAGGAAAGGGCTCAGTTCGGTCTGGGCTGGTGCTGAGTAGCTCCTCTTCTGTTTGCA
Source organism: Corapipo altera (assembly GCF_003945725.1). NCBI lineage: Eukaryota > Metazoa > Chordata > Aves > Passeriformes > Pipridae > Corapipo > Corapipo altera. The sequence continues at coordinate 6,172,210 of NW_020884896.1, read as the reverse complement.
GTGGTTGTGCAGCAAACTCTTTTTATTTGCAGGCAGAGTTTTTACTGCATTAATTATCCTGTGAGTCACTGGGTAATGGACAGTAACTTGGCTCTCCCAGTTGTTAGAAGAGTGTAATTCAGCTCTAATGCAGCGGGTTGTCGAACACGGCATCTGGCAAGATGGAAACTTTCAGTTTCTTTTCAGGCCAGCTGTACTCCTTTGGAAGTTTAAACTGTAAGACAGTAAAGAGAAACAGTTAATGCATATTGCTGCAACCTGCATAGAAAAAACCATACTTGTTGCAAAGGCAGGCAGCCCCATGTTATTATTGTTTTTTAAAACAAGAGGCCACTAAGAAAACATTTCCCCATCAGTATGTTTTGGACAGCAGTGGACATTAGATAATGTGGCCTGCGCCTCAGCTGCCAAAGTAAAGTTCTGAGCTTTCAGCCCAAGTGCTGTTTATTTCATCAGATGAATGCTGGAGGGTTTCTGCCCTTCCCCCCCACCCCCAATTTCCCCTTCTCAACCTCTCTGAAGATTTGCAGCCAGAAGTGTCTTCCCTCTTACCTAACCATGTTCCTTTCATTTCATCTACCCCAGCCCCCAGAGCCCACATTTGCTTTAAAAGTAGACTTTGGGCAGCTTTCAAACCCCTGCTTATTCAAGGGTGGGATGCAGGTGAGCCAGCACAGCTCTGCTGGGGGACAGGCCACCACCTCCAGGAGGACAAACTGTTGCCCTGGCTGTAGAAAGCCAGAGTGCCTGCACAGCATCTACAGAGGCTCCACGGAGCCATACAATGCCTTGTGCTCTCATAGGCACTCAGCTGCTCAGGCTGTTTTGCAAACACTGGTTGAAGCACACAGAACGGAGATTTTTTGCCCCAGTCTGGTTTACACAGCACTGGCTCTGGCCAGTGTTTCCCAAACAAGACAAGTGCACTGGTCCCATCCTGCCACTCCAGGGCACCCCACCTTAGGCTAGGAAGTCACTCCAAAATCTCTGATCCCAAACACAACCATGCAGGGAGAGACCTCCAAAGAGCCTTACCACCAACCCTTCTCACAACCACATGTGACCAGTGCCCATGCATTCACACCGGTCTCTCAAACACAGGTCTGTGGGGGGTGTGGGATGTGAGGGGTGGAGTCTCTTAGGCTACAAATCTGCCCCATCCACAGCTGAATGGCAACCAGTTCTGCATAGGCATTTCACACCATCCCAGACTGAGGATCCAAAACATGTGGGGGATAGGTCTGGAAGCCAGTTGGCAGGATCATTTTGTTTTCAAAACTCTAATGCACCCAGTGTTGCACTGCCTTGCATTATAATATTCTCTGACACCCTGATGAGACTCCCACTGAGGAATCACACCAGTGACAATCTGACCTGGAGATGGCTAATTCAGAATGGTTATGGATACAGTGGTCCTCTCCTAGGAGAGTCCTCAGACCAAGGCCAGCAACACCATAGGTTCTCAGGGGCAATATGAATTACAGTCGGTACAAGCAACCTACGAATCATCCATCTTTATCCAATTACCTGTCTTTCTTTCCAGAAGCACCCTGTTTCTGAAGGACCTTAACACAGGCTCAGTGGCAGGTTCCTGCTAAAGCAGATGCCCTCCAGCTGCTGCTCCACAGCAAGGGCAGCTCTGTCACAAATTTGCTCCTGACCTTGCTCCACTTGCAGCTGCCCACGAGGGTAACCTGTGGTTAGTATCCATTGACCTTAGTATGCTGGCCTGCTGGTTCAGGGTCTGACCCATGATCTAGGGGCATGGCAGGAAGATTCTTCAGGATAGGGGCTACCATAAACTCCCAATCTTTATCTTCTAGGAAACAAACAGCCCAAGTCCCATTTATGGTTGTTTTTTATAAAGTCAAGCCCTGTGTACAGCTTGCACCATGTAACCTAGTGGCCGTGCACTGCCCAGGAAATTCTTCTGAGTTCACTGTCTAGGGCATGTGAAAAACATGCTAAAGATACTCAGACAGATTATTTCACTTAATTTCACCTAACACAGGTGGCTCTTTATGCAGCAATGGAAAGACTCTCCTCGCAGCACTTTGTTCTACCACATGAACATCATCAGCAACAGTCAGGGCTGCTGAGGAATGTCTTCAGTTGGCCCAGCCTGGGATCCTGCAAGTTACAAATCCTTGGAGGAATCTGGATACTGAAAGATCACATTTCATCTCAAGTATTTTCCTTTTTATAAACAGCAGTGGTTCCAAAGCAATCCTCTTGGAGAAGCCATCCTTTGCATTTGTTTGTTTTTCAACTTTTAATTTAGCAAAGTCACAGTAACTCGGAACCGAACACTCGGTCGCGGTGCCAGGGGCTGCCATGCTCCTTGCCTCTCAGCAGACAGCAAAGGAACATGAGCTGTCCAAAGCCTTAACTAAAGGGCCTTCAAACCAAAGTGCTACTGGGCTTCCATGTCACTAGCAAAAATGAGCTTCGGATTAGGTTTAACTGGATAAAAGCTGGCCTGAAAGTCACTGCACAGCCTCCAGCGTGCTCTCCCCACTCACACAGTGAAGAACACCCTGGCATTAAGTCAACTCTGGATTAAACAATTAGAGCCCTGAGATTTTCCTGGGGGGAGGGGAGCAGGGCAATGGATGGGAGGGCTGCTCTACAAGCCAAGGAAAGTTTCTTTAGAGTCTGCAGGGAGCTGTAAAAAATGGGATTAAAAATATTACATGTCATTTCTGCCACTGCTCTTTGAAGTCAAGCAGAATATTTATATGGCATGCATGGGAGACGGGGTGTTAAATGTTCCCCAGGAAGAGATCACATGGCAGGGGGAAGTTTAGTACCACACAGCAAAGCTTTATAAAGCTCCCCTGGCTGCTGCTGTAACGTTTCCAGGCTGGTGATGGTCCTCTGCACGCCGTGCAGGGGCAGCAGGTGAAGGCCAAATAGCAGATGTGAGAAAGCCCCTGCCTGTTTCCAAAACCAAAAAAATAGGCTCATACAACAGATTGTTCAGCAGTAAATGTGCTGCCACCACTTCCAGCCTTTCTGAAAGCAGGGAAGGTGATGTACTTGGAGCTGCTTGCAAGGACACTATCTATGGATGGCATGGAGGAAACCCCCCATAGACAGGAGCTGCACTGGTTTGATTTGGGATGCTCAGATATGTTGGGAAAGATGCTGGTGGAAAGGAAATGCAGAGTCTCTCTTAATATCTATCCCTGTCCTGTATTTCTTGCAATCCTTTCTCTCAGTGCCTCAGTTCACAGCAGATGTGAAGGTTTAGCAAGGCCTCAAGTCTGTGGGGCAGGCCCACAGTCTGCAAGCTGAGGGGAGGATCAAAGGCAAACTGCAGGATGGGCTGAGCTCTCTGTGACAGTACACGGAAGATATGGGAACGATGCAGCCTTACTTCCTCTGGAGAATTCAGATCTTCTAAATCTTCCAGCATTCTCTCTACGAACTCTTCGGTCAATAGGATCTGCAACGGAAATAGAGTAGTTTATGCCTTCACACTCTTAGTTTTAGCCAATTGCCAGGAAACAGCATGGCTTCTGCAGAGAGCAGACTGTACCAACTCACTCCTTCCCCTATGTCCTTCTTTCCCACAATACAAAGGTTTGAGAGCAAGGAGCTCCTAATTTTGCCTTCCACCCCAACCACTGAAAAAAATGTTGAAATTATACAGCAATCTTTTTTGACCCTCAATTATCTTCCTCAGTCTAAAATTAGAGGCTCGGCTTTAGACAAACAGAGTGGGGAAGGAGGAAAAAGGATCAAGATAACAACTGTTGGAGAGACAGTGGGAGACAGCCACTTTTATCTGATCCACTGAAGTTAAGCTCACAGTTTAATCAGGAAACAGCAGCACAGGAAGAGACTGGGACCTGTGCAGAGTTGATGCTCCGGGCATGGGGAAGGCTTTGGCCCCAGTGCAGCACATTGTTCAGATGAACCAGATGCTGGCTATGGGAGGTGCTCCCAGAGGTGCCCATGCTCGGCACCTCCATGTTGGGATGGCACATGCCCATCTTGCATGCCTGTGCTGGGAAAACTTTTGGCTCATCTCAAAGCCAGCTGGCAAGCACGAAGCAGTCCAAGAAAACAGCTGCCGCCAAGTCAACAGTCCCAGATGCAGGCCAGGACCCCAGCTCCATGGATCCCCCAAGTCACAGAAACCAGAGACACCATGGGGGAAACCAGCCCCAGGAATTCAAGTGGAGGAACTCCCAACTTCTTTTAAAAACCAAAAGCAAACACATCCTGCCCTCTTCACAACAGCCGCAAAGGCCAGAGCTCCAGGCAGGACAGCTGGTTTGGCACAGGAGCAGAGCCGGCAGTGCAGGACCAGGCAAACATCCCCACGCAGTGAGGGGGCCTTGGAGCAGCATTCCTGGGAGTTAGGTTGCAGCAGCATCCAGTGGATTATTATTCCCATTTTAGCCTACAGGTTTATTTCTTTTCCCCTGCTCCTCCTTTCCTTCCTTCAGTCCACCATTTCCTCCATCTCTGGCATTACTTTCCATCCTGAAGCAACCACCATCCCCATGCCCCCTTTTGCACCCCTCCCTTTCCCTGTTCTTCCCAGTCATGATCCACATGCTCCAGAGAAGGGACCTCTCTAGCACTAAACACTGCTGGAACTAAGTGCCCAGCTGCACTGCTCCCCAGCTCACACCGGGAAGAGGGGCGGCCAGGCTGTCCCATCGCCATGCAGGAAGCCACCTCCCATGCCCACTGGCAGCTTGGTGCCAGGAACATCAGTGGAGAGTAAGTGACTGCCAGGGTGCCACAGGCAAGTGGAAGCCTCTGGGCTCCATTTTGGCAATGCATAAGGCAGGACTATTGGACAGAAAGAGAAAGGGAAGATTCTGGTCTCCCTTTCTTTCTTTGTTTGGCAAGAGAAGAGATCCAAACCCACCAAATCCAGATCTGAGAGCTACCAGGCTTATGCAGTCCTCTCCCCTCAATCATGCCACCTTGCTGTCATTGTACACAGATTTCCCAGGGGACGAGGGAACCACTAGCTCCCTTCTCTACTGCATTCCTCTCTTCACTTAACTTCAATGTGCAGCAGGCTCCAGGCTGGGGTTTATGACCAGGCTGCTCAGCATGGATGCAGGCACCTTCACCAGGCCTTTTTAATCATACCTTGAACCTGAAAAAACCCTGCTTCAGCTAGGAACCAGGAGCTTGCTGCTTTGGACAGGACTCTGCAATCTGGCACCAATCTGCAGACTGGCAAGCTGAGGAACGTTGCACTGAAACACGCAGTACCACCACAAACTGCTGCAGTCTCCTTGCAGGGGCCTGTAACTATTCTGCCTGTTGAATTGGAGATACTCATTTGCTGACTGTTTGCAGGAGGAGGGAGACGTCTGTCCATGTCGGAGGCAGGAGAGCAACCTGATCACTCGGCTCAGAAGGAAGAGCTGGGTGGGGAGCCGAGTGCAGAGCAGATCGCTTTCTGCGGAGGTGCAGTCTGCAGTGGGGTGAGGGAATGAAAACAATTTGGCAGACATCAAAATCTACAGAACAGCCGGAAAAAGGAGGAGGAATTGGTATTCACAGCAATCAGGCCAGGAGGAAATGAATATTCAGCCATCCACGGATGAGTAAAAATGCCAGAGGTTGGGATGGGTGAGAGAGCAGGAATGAGGAGCTGCAGCTTTGGCAGGGAGACTAGAAGACAAGCGCAGCAGGAAGACCCCTGGGTGCTCCCAAGGTGCCAGAGGCAGGAGAGAAATGGGAACCACGTGTGTGAGGCAGCCAGCTGCTCTGAGGCTGGAGGAAAACAAGACAGGGTATGAAGGGGTAAACAGCAAAGGGTGGAGACAGGGAAAGAGGGCACAGGTCAGGCCCTGGCTAAGCCACAGACTCCCAGAGAACCTACAAACCTGTGTGGAGCACTGTGGCTAGCACTGAAACTGGGTGCAATGCCTTGAGATGGTTGAGCCCATCTGCAGCTCACTGCCCCCTCTCTGAATGCTGGCAATCCATCTGAAAAAAACTCCCAAATTCCACTAATGTACTGAGCTGAACTGGCTCCCTGAAGGGTCTGACAAGTGGAGTGGGACAGGAGTCCACAGCTCAGCTGTCTGGTGGACTGCATTTGGGGGTTCAAAGCAATGGCAGCCTGCTCTACACAGCACACTGAGGAAAGATCACAGTGCCATTTTGCCAGCCCTGCATGGACAGTTAACTCTGGCGGAGGGCAGGGATCACAGGCTGCAATGACAAACTGCTGCAGTGACATTCACACACACAGAGTGTGTCTCTCAGAACCCATCCTTAACAGTCCAAGTCAGAAAAAAAACACCCCAAACCCTACTACCCCATGCTGCTGGGAGACCTGCCTTCCTTCCTGGAGAAGCAGGGAGACTCCAAAGTGCTGATGTAACCAAATGTACAAGCAGCCTCATCCCTCAATACAGGAAACTGACACTCTTGAGCTCTCCTGAGGATGCAAGGGAAGCCATGTGCCAGCAGCTCACCAACTGCTGAAGAGGGCCTGGAAGCGAGAAGTATTGTCATCCTGGATTCACATCTAGACAAGATTTCTCCTGTTAGAAGTAGCACCATCAAAAAGGCCCAAGAGCACTAAGGCCTGTGCTCATAGATCAGGCTACCATATCCACCTGCAATCAGCAAAACCACCTTCATGCTGGTGAGTGAGTCTTATGGAGAAGGATGAGAATAAATCCAATCCCATCTCAACGTTCCTCACTCACAATATTTCACATTTCCAGTTCTTGTAGCATGCCTGCTCCTGCACAGTATGGTACCCCATTACATTAACACACACACAGACACACACACATATTATATGTGCATGATATTAAAGGTGACATTCCCAGCAAATAAACATGACAGACTGCCATTGCTCTAGGCACCTAATTTAATTTCCTCTGGGATTTAAACCTTAGAAGCTCAAATTAAACAAATAGGCCCCGTTCACTTTATACTTCAGACCTGAATCTACAGTTTTCCTCTGATGCTTTTAACTGATCTTATCAACAGGACACTCCACAGAGATCCCAATGATGAAGCAGCTTATTCCCTTCCCAAAGGAAAACAGAGCCTCACTGTTGTGCTGCAGCCATGGGAAAAGCCGGTGCAATCTGCAGGGCAAACGAAGCCATCCCATGCGCACTGAACAAGCCTTTTCTCCCATGAAATCTCTCGGCTAGTGCTGAGGAAGCAAAGGAGCGGTCCTGTGCAGTGGTGGGTGTCCTGGGTGCTGCAGCAGCCCAGTGCTCACAGGGTTGTTTTCACAGCCCTGTGCAAACACTTGGCCAGCCCAGCCTGCCAAAGCTGGTTACAGGGTGCAGCTCAGCACTGGCAATGGCTGTTTGCAGTATGAACAGTGAACGGCCTCGTCAGCCAGCTGCAGATATCTGAAACATCTCCTTGGGTGCTGCACAGTCCTGCTCGCACCAGGATCTCTCTGACCTGACCTAGAGAGGCCTGGACACATGCTATCCCATTGCCAGCAGATCTAGATTCCATTTGCCGTGTGCTTTGGGGCACCTAGACATGCTACACATGCTCGGAAGATGATCACTAGACAAAAGAGTTTTCTATCACAGGTACCTCCTGCACGGCTGAGGTCCGAAGTTTGGGTTCTCACGACTTCACTAACAGCTGCATGTGTCCTGACATGTTACAAAATACCAGGCTAGGCTGTCTCATTCAGGTGGATGTGTCCAGGGAACACATGCTGTCTCCCTCTCGTGGCAAGTCTCACCTGAGCTTGCTGAAACCTACTTCTTACCTACAAGGCTTACCTATGCGTCCTTACCTGAAGGAGTTTGTGTGGAAGCTTTCAGTGTGGAAGCTTTCATATCTGCAGCTGGCTGAGAAACCTGTACCGTGACTCGTTGCAGGTACATGGCTGCAAGTGTATGAAAAGAGGTGAAATCTAAAAAATGTACACAATGTCATGGGGCTCCAGATGAGTTCAGCTCATTTTGAAAGCAACTGGTGCTTAGTAAAACATTAAAGACTTTATAGTCAGCTTACAGGTACCACCCCACAGTTAATTCCCCATCTCTCACTACAGGGTTCGAAGCTCCCATGAGGGCTTGAAATTGTCTGCTCAGAAAATGCTGCTAAGACCAGAGGTCACACCGATGTTGAATGCCTGGTACAGCTGGCAAGACTTCAATGAAGGAAGACCCCCAGAAGCTGAACTAGGAGTTGAGCTGCAGCTCTGTCCAACTTCAGGAAACACACTTTGTTCAGGGCAAGACACAAGCAATTGGCCCAGGTACAGTGGAGCAGAGGTGCTTTTACTGACAATACTCTCTTTTCTCGCCTACCTAGGAAAAAACCAAACAATCCCACACTTTGCCCTAGTGCTTTGTTTGCATTAAACACTTGCTCTTCTAGCAGGTTTGTCAAAGAAAGAAAACCATGTTTTATTAGTTCTGGACTTAGTACAGAGCTGGCTTGTATGGCCTAGCCAGAGAAGGTGGGGACACATTGCAATAAACCCCTATGTAAACCATATCAACCCTTCTAAGAAACTGTTCATCCATCAGGCGCTATCCCTGGAATGGGTGGAGCAGTTGTATCCTGAGCCACATATCACCTGTTACATCTGCAAATATCCATCTACTTTTAGGAGTCCTTTGCCCTGAAAATGTTTCAGCTTAATTTTTGTCAGCAGCACAGCAAAAAGTGAAGTAGAAGTGTGTCAGCATTTCCCACTGAAATTCCCACCAATAAAATGCCCTGATGAATCACATGCTGTGCCACAGGCCCCCCCAAGCCCATCTTTCTGCTCTCCCCTTGACCCTGCCTTCTTTTCACTGCTTTGCTCAGACTGCAAGTGGTTCAGGGCAGAGGCCTTGTCACATCATTGTTCTACGTCACGCTCAGCCCTGACGCTGCCTGAAGAGGCCACCTTGCTGCCTGAATCCACCACATCTCTCATTACAACCTCAAAGGCACCAGTATTGCAACAAACACCTTTGATGGGAAATTCCACTGTTGCTCTTCCAGGAAATTCACAACCCTCCTTGTAGAGGAAAAACATCCACTCACAGATGCCTCAGGGACTCTATTGCTTCACTCTGCTATGTTACTACCCCAGAAGAGGAAGTATATGATGACACGGAAAGATTTTGACCTTGTGGAATCTCTCTATGACACTCCCAATTACAAGGACCTGAGATCCTTAGAACCTAGACTGATGAGATCCGTATTGCAGACCAGGCTGCTTTGATTCAACACATAAATTTTGGCTCAGTTGAGGACAGGGCTGACAAGGGAGCCAAGACAACAGGCAATAACAATTCTTTCAGAGAGAAGAAGCAAAGGAAGAGCAGGCATTTCAAGGAATGCTCCAAGTGGGTGGAAGAAAAACTATTCAAAGTAGCCAAAACTGTAGTTTGAGTGGAAAGGGAGGGGCATTAGGTGGCTGGATAGACAGTGAGCTTAAGAAGGATGAAAGAACTTGACTCATCCAAAACTAGCCTGGACAAAGTACCAGAGAACATGTTGCAGGAGAGTTGATATTGGGAGGATCGCGATGTCCTAACGGGACATTTCTACCCTGGGGTAAGTTTCTCTCAGTGTCTCATTCAGCAGTGAGGGAGAAGAACACAAAGGGATAACGCAGTGAGGTTTTGAGGAGTGTTTGGGGAACATGATAAACTTACTGGAAAAGTGTTACCTTAGATTCCCATGACCTGCTTAAGGATTTGGGGGAAGCCACCCAAAAGATTCTGAAAAAGTTTTCTTGAGTGGACAGCTATAACTTCTTTGGAGAAGACCAGGCTGCAGTTGTACATTTCTTAAACCAGCCTCTGGGTGTTATCCTTGAGCTCACCATGCTAGGCATAACACCGCTATTCAAGTTTGTGGAGACCAAAAATCAATCCTATCTCTTCAAAAGAGGACTCAACCCATAGCTGCCACACACAAGTGAGCATCTCAAGCATCAGAGTAGCTCTTTCAAATGTTGCTTTGAACCTCTGCTGCTGCCATTATGCCAATGTGCATAAATGATTAAACATGTGGTTTAGCAGAGAGAAGAACCAGATGTGCTCATTTCCAGGGGAATGTCCTGACTCTACTGGAAGAGAGTCATTCTCTTGTGCACTCTGTCTCTTGACTAATTCAGTGTTTTATATGATGTGGAACGACTCCAATTGGACGAGCTGAGGAAGAACGAAAATACCCTATAGTTATGGCACCCATAAAGCAAAGAAGTAGAAATAGGGGTTCAAATTAAAGGAAAGAAATAAAATATGAGTTTCTCATATCCTATGCAAGCATTATGTCCCTCAAGTATTGATTAGAGAAGGCAAAACTTCTAACAACTCCAGCCCTATTCTGCAAAACTAGATTTTTCCCCTCTGTTTTTATTGAGGAAAACTTTCTTATTTCTGGTTTCATTCAACATAAAAGGATTTTATTTCAGCTTTTGGTCTCTTTAAGGCTTTTGTTTCAGCAAGAAAAACTGAAAATACTTCAAGATTGGCCTCAGTTTGATCTTCTTTCCCAGATTTTTCCCTTAGGTTGCCAAACCAAAAGAATGGATCGTCCCCCATGACCCTGCTCACAGTAATCCCCCCTCTGCTGTGACTGCCAGCATAGATAGCGCATGTTGATAGCTCCTGCATGCTGGATGCTTCCCACGGCTTCCATGTACCTATCCTGCCTACAGGCACATTTAACATTTTCTATGAGAGGTTTGACCTTGCTGTCCTAAGCCTCAACTTATTTTTCCATGCTGGATGCCTTGTTTTTGATTTTTTTCTAAAGGTTTTTAGGGAAAAAAGAAATTGAGAGAGGTATTTTGGAAAAAGTGTATTTTGACAGGACTAGCAAATGCGTATGATCATTTTGTTGCAAAGTACAAGAACTACCCCTTACAAGGAAGGTGACGAAGATTAGCAAACAAGTGTTCTGGAGGACAAGTCTGACAAGCATGAAAATGCTTTGCTAAGTCAGAAGCCTCTGAAAGTACTGTTTTCCACAGCCTTTCCAAGAAATGCAGAAAAATGTACTGAAGAGCCCTTCTTCATTGAGCACGTCCCAGCCCAAGGCAGCTCTGTCCCAAACACAGGGCAGAGGTAGCTAAGGAGTGATTTTCACTCTGATCATTCCTCTGAGCAGCAAGGGATTGCTATGTCACCAGGCATACCACGATTAAAGGCAGGTAAACTCTCCAGTACTCTCAGTGTTTCTGCTGGAAGTCAGGCCATGTGGAGGAGCAGGAGAAGGAATCTGCCAACTTCAATGAAAGGAAGGAGAAGAAAGCAAGAGATGGGCCAGGATGAGGGAAGACAGAGACAAAGAAAAACAAGATGAAGGTCAGATTAGAGGTCAAAATGGAGGCAACACAAAGGGCAAGGAGACTGGAGAACCCCATGTCCACAGCCTCAGCATCCATGTTCTGTCTGACGGACATTGTGAACCTACTGGCACAGGAATCAAGCAAAGAGCATCCCCCAGCAGTGGCTGGTGCCAGAGGGTAATACCCCACTACTGCTGTGAGCTCCTCGGCTCATGCAGAGACACAGACTTTGTGCTGAGAATCAGGGGGTGCCCAGTGACAGTGAACCATAGCCTCCATCTGCCTGACAGGATTCGCCCTGAAATCAAGTAAATTACCTGGAAAAAAACCCTCTGCACTCAGAGACCAGTGACATTGGGCGTATAAAACTTTGGAAACTGCTGCACAGAATTTGTGCCATGCTAATTTGGCCCCAGCATACATCCGCCTCATGAAATAAATCTGCAATCACAGGATCACCTGCAGTTTTTCTCCCACAAGACCTCTGCTCTCCTCAGTCCTCAGGATGGTTCTGCCCACTAATGCAGCATTAGTCATCATTGCTTTTCATTATCATTCAACTTGCTTCTCCATTCTCTCTTACTCTCTTCCCTTTTATTTAATATGCTCCATCCAACTACTGTCAGCACAGATAACACTGGAAGTACCTCATCTGACTGTCTTTATCACTCTCATAGTCTCTGATGTGCTTGGCCTCACATTTCTGTGAGGCAGGAAAGTGCTGCTCTCCATACAGCAAATGGAGGATGGAGGCTAAAAGAAGGTAAGAGACTTACAGTCACGGAGAAAACCTGTAAGAGCAGGAAGCTGAATGTGGGTCTTTGACATGGCTCCCAGGCTGACCCCCTACCCCAGAGAGATCCTTTTTACTTGTTCTTGATCCTGACCTGCATGAACAAATTTTAATCTCGTCCTGAAATTGTTTCCGGTGTTCATCTGTGGAGCTGGAATGCCTGGCAAGCACTGAATTCATTACATCCTTCACAGGATGACTGGAAGGAGGTCTCCCTGAACAGACATAGGAAAATCAGTGAAGAGAAAAATGAATCTGAAGATCCACTTCTCATGGGTGCCCATCTCAGGACTTGCAGATCTCTGTTTTCCAGCCCAGTCCTGTGGGTCACAAGGATATCTGCAGGGGAGTTCCTCCTGGCCTCCTCCTGTCACTGGGAACACAGATCAGACCTCAGGTCTTGAGCTGGGCATCTAGAAAATGAGCAACACAAACTCCCTTGCCGGGTGAGAAGTTTTTAGCTTAAGACACTGGAATAGCATCACGAAAGAAAAGTGCAGTAGAGGCAGAAACAGGATCCAATTCTCCAGGGCAATATTTAACAGGCTTTGCTGTAAGACTATCATGATTTTTCTGCAATTAGATGCCTCATTCACTACACACCTTCCAATTTTGACAAACAAATGAAGTGGAATTCCTATATGCAACAGCCTACTTTACTCCACATTCCTGATTCGTCCCCCAAACACACTGCATCTCTGTGCACTGAATGAGGCAGGCACGCTTTGTTAAAAATAGCTGTAATCCTTCAATTAGATATTGTATTGAAATACACGTGTAACAGGGGCAAGGCTAAAGTGCAGAGATATTTCTTAAATTCTGTGTGCTAGATTTTAAAGTTAACAAGGACTCTTTAACTATAGGTTTGTTTTTATTGCACTGTATTGGCTCGTATGTCAGAGTCTGCAGCAATATCTGATGCGTAACATGTACGCTGCACATGATCAAAGACTTCAGTGTCATCTTCTTCCCTAGAACAATGAGTGCCTAAAGCAGCAGGAGCAGAAATTATCTAAAGGTAGTGTTAAACAAACCTCCTTCTCCCCTCTGGGGAGAGTAAGCAGTCCAGGTGAGCAAGGCAGGAGGAGAGAACAGCATGCTTTGTGCTAGACAGGCAGAGAGCTCCACATAAAAGCAGAGGAGCTTTGCAGAAGCATGTCCTGACTCCCATCACTGGAGACTTAATGATGGTAATTCCCAAAGGATGATGCATGCTGACAGGCTTTGACACAAACTACCCCAGGATAATATTAATATGTATTAAAGGCTCAGGCAACTTTATTGGGACGGGCTTGATCAGTAACACATTTCAACACAGCGTCTCTATCATCTGTTGGAACAAAAGTAAGGGAGGGAGGGAGAATACACGCACAACCTCACCTTGCTTTGGGAATGTTTTTGAGACAAACAAGGTCAATCTGTGATGAATTGCATGCTTGGCACAGCTCAGACGTTGGACCAAGAACCTTGGACGCTCCACCACAAATACGAATGTCACTGTGGGGCAGTTTGTGTTGGAGTCTGTCTGCATGATACGCATCCTTAACCCTCCAGTATGGGGCCAGACATCCCTTGCACAGTCTTTGCCTGTGCATCTGGAACATCTACCCCTTGGAAAGGAGAGGAGAGGTGCTTAGGAGGCAGTGTGGGGGCTCTGCTGTCACCCCACTGGGGGGAGTGGAAGAAAGAACCGCTGAAGCCTTTGATCATGTGTAATGTTAATGCAAGTGTTACACATCAGAGACTTTGCCACAGTAACTAGCATATAAACAGGAGTCTAGTGTTAACAAGGAGGACTTCTTGAATATGTTTGTACATTTCTGAGTTAAAGCAATTTCCCTATTCAACAATACATGACACAGTGGAAGAAGTTCAGAAATAAACCAGCCTGACATGCTTAGACCTTTAATAGAATTTAGCTTCTTAGAACTAATTAAATGTTACTTAAGTGAAAAAAAAAAATCCAAGTACTTGGGAAAGGTGCCAATTTGACAGTTCTGGAGAATGAAATAATCTAATCATCCCCAGAGCATGGGCAGCAGCAGGACAGGCTTCCCCCGCTAACATGCCTTAAACGTGACCTGGAAAGACTGTTGATACAAATGGGCCGTACAATCTCTGTGGTTGAATGACTCCTTGCTTTTTCTGCTGAGACTGCTAAAGCAGTTCCCACTGAGTACCAGCTGTGGTGGTGATATGGACACCTGTCTGGTAGGAATGGTGCTGGGACCTGCCAAACTCCTGTCATCTGCTAACCCTCCACTGGAGCCCAGTGACTCTCAGCTCATTGCTCAGCCTGGGCAGCGGGGGCTAAGCAGCAGCTCTCCGGGTGCAGCTCTCCAGCCTGTCCCACCTTGGACACACTCCACTCCAGCCCACAAAATGTAAACAGGAGGTACTGTGTTTAGTCTGCAGGTTTGGGCTTTCACTGCACCAAAGCTCAGGCTCAAGAGAAGTCAGCCTCTGGCTGCTGCCGAGTCGAGGTCGGGATTTTTCAGGCTCTTATTTCTCTCCTAGGATAGGGAAAAAGTCCACAGGAGAAAAAGTCTGCCATGTCTCCTCTTATCCACAGTTTCTCCATTTACTTGTCTTTGCAAAAAGCCCCTGCATTGCAGTGATCTGCTTTCAGCCACCAACTCTCTTTGGAGCTCCTCACTTGCCTGGGGTCCCAAGCGAGGGAGGAGGAAAATCCTCTCTGGGCCTTGCTGTGAAAGCTTAGCAGGGCTTGCCAACTCAGCCAGCCCAGGCTGCAACGGACTAAACCAAACTCAGCTTGCCTCCTTGGAAATTTCATGTACCACAACTTCTTTTGCTTCTGAAGTAAAGCCACATGAACCTCCCCCTCCCCTGCTCCCAACACCACAAGGGACTGCTGAGCATGGATCAAGCCTCCCATTGCGTTCTAAGCCAAAAGCCTCAGACACTCCCACATGTATCTCACAACCGGGTGCTACTCCTGTTGTCCCAGGCTGCTTTCAGCCTCCCTTCCTCCCCCACCCAGCCTGTCCCCCTTCATACTCAACAGGACAGGGCAGGGGCCAAGACCAGAGCTGGTCCTGCCAGACAAGAAGATCTAATACATTGACCTCGTGTAGGAGACAAGTGAGGAAACTTGTTTCTCCCTGCCATCTGAGCCAGCAATTCTTCACCTTTCCATTCCACCTCTGCCAAAAATCTTACACAGTTTTCAGCACCAAAGTAACATGCATGAAAACAACCAGGTTCATAAGGGTTAACATGTCTGAATGGTGACATAATTATTGCCATTCTTCACTGTTTACAGGTTACCTGACTACTCTACACATCAATACATTTCGAGATGTGATGTAAATGCAAACAAACACTCATGTTTGGAGTTAACACAGTCACAAGATCCTGTGTATCATGTGTTGGCAAGCACAGGAACCAACAGCAAATGACCCACCCTTAAACCTGACCCTTTGCTGTTAATCATTATAGGAGAGTTGCACTTTCCAGTCAGTACAATCAAAGCACACAGGCTCTTTGAAAATCCCTACACACGAGATGCTTCTGGCCAAGATCAGCTCCTTTACAAGTTATACAGCTTTCAAGGTACGATGTCCTCCAGACATATGAACATGGGTTGTGGAAAGCCTTAAAAACAAGTCACTGGAAGGCAAACTGCAACACTGCAATGCTAAAACAAACCCCTGCCTTCAAAACAGAAGGGGAGGTAGGACTGCCACAGTGACAGCGAAGGCAGAGACATACTGCACACATAGTTCCTCAGAGATGGGCTTTTCTGCATTAACACATTCCTCCAAGCTTTTTTATTTTTGCAATATGTTTATAACCATGAAGAAATTCAAGGGTAGAATAGCACTATGCTGTCGTATCATTAGTGCATCACTGCTCCATAGGGCTGATCCTCAACACCAAGCAGATTGGGATTTTCCATAGAAAATCTGAGATACTGAAAACATCTGGGTGCAGAAAATGTGTGGGTGCTTCAAGCCATCACGAGCTTTTGTCAAAGAATCAACAGGAAAGAGCTAAAACTGAACAAAACAGTGCTCTCTGTGCTGCTCTCCCATTTGGGATGATGTTTAACTGAGATTTTGGCTCTGTAGGATCACAGTCCCACAGCTTTCTAGCTCTTCCGCTTTGGCTCCATTCTTGTTTAGGTCATTCCACTCTGCCTCCCCAAATTCCTTTCTGGAAGAAATCAAGAATAAATACAGCCTGTAAAGTGTTTGCCATGGACTCCAGGAAACGGACACTACTGTATTCGCAGATGATTTTTGAACTTTCCAGCCACTGCTTATCAATGTGAGTTCCATTAATACAAATAGTAACATTTCACCATTATTTTTTGAGTCCATAATTACCAAAATTATTATGCAAGAGCTATGAGAGATGTTGCAGCAGAAAATACAGGTTTGTTACACTTTTAAGTCACATAAGCCCTCAGCAGGATCGTTTTTAGGACACAGTAAAGAAGGAAGGGGGAAAAACAGGAAGGAGGCTTTCTCACTTGTAACCAAGGTCCATGTGCTGCATAGGGGTGCTCCTCTGTAGCAAAGGCTCCTTCTACTCCTGTTGATACAAACGTGATTGCTGTATCTCCTGTAATACTTTTATACGTAAAGTGCCGTCCATGTAAGAGCCTTCCCCTGGAGAATTAAACATATGTGCATGAATTGAGAGGGTGTGCACAGCATTCAACACAACGATGAAGATACATCACTATATACTTTCTGCCATCAGTGTGGGAAACCACTTTGAAGGCAGTAACTGTTAATTTTTCAGGAATATATGAAAGATTTTCTCCAAAAAGCAGGTCACAAGCCTCCTTCTGAGGCAGGGAGCTACCCCTCATCTCTCTCCTTAATCTCAGGGCCTTGTTACAGAACTAGAATACATCTAAATCCCACTGCATGCCTATCCCCGTGATGAGGTGCTTACGTAGCTAAGGGCAGGAGACTGCCAGTAAGAAGAAAACTGCAGAAGAGAATCGACTCCACATCATGTGGGAATGCGAAGATGCATTTCTAAGAAGGCTCATTGCTGGAGGCAAACTTAACTATGACAATACCTAGTAATCAATTGCCCTGGTGCTTGACAAATGTTAGCTGTATTGCTTAAGCTCATGCCTAGAAAATACACATACATGGCCAGCTACAGTATCCCTTCTGTTTTTTTCATTCAATGCAAGGGAAAATCATGGCTCTGGTATTTAGGCTGAGAGCATGTGTGACAGGCATGCATGGCTGCTAACATGCAAGAGGGAAAACTTCAGGTAAGACATTTAGTGCCTAACAGAGTCACAGTTGATGAGTTAGTGCTGGCCAGCTGAGCTGTGGTAACTGATCAGGATAGGCTGTTTACACATTTATGATGTAAAATAAAATATGTTTGTATTAACTATCCCATTGGTTTCTCAACAGGCACAGGCAAGTGTGCACCTGCTGCTGATAACTGATACTACCAACATGTAACTCATTAAGCTGAAGTAACTCAATCACCTATAATCATTTGTCTTTACCCCACAGTTCATGTTAAGGACTACAACACTTGCACAGGTATTTCCTGACTGAAATTGTGGAAAACTAGAAGGCAGCCTGAACCTTCGAAAGACAACGTGTAGAGTATGCATGCAATGTTTTGCTACTTCACTAATGTGACATAATTTGTCTAACAAACACACTCGTAAGGATAAACTGACTGGAAACAGGCTTCGCAAAATCACTTATTTGAGTCCATAAGTCAGAATTAACAAGTTAAGGGATTTTTTTGACAGAGTATGTTAAGACATCCCTTCTTTATCACACAGTTGCTAGCATTAGACTAATAAAAAACCCCCCTATACTAACCCTGTCCTGCTTCAGCACTCCAAATACACTGGAGGACATAAAAAGAATGAGAAACAATCTTGCCATAATGAACACACATGCAAAGAATCATCTGTTTCCAATGTGTTTTGGCAAAATATGTCAGCCCTGACCTTTACAGACTCATTGCACGCATGTCTGTAGGGTGAAACAATGCCACAAGGCAAAAGCAGCATGCTAGCACAAGCTGAGGGGGAAGACAGCTTCACTCACCTTAGACAGAGGGGAATGAGTGCTCCGGACTCCTGGTTAAATTTCAGGTGTACGCTCTCCAGCTGCCTTGTGCGGATTAGCTCGTGAGGAATGATGGCTGCTGAGCTCTCGCTTTCTAAACTGTCCTTACGGCTTCTAAGAGAAGAGACAAAATGCACATTTATTCAGGATGCCAGTGCTGTGTGCTATTTCTGCGGTGTTTCAGTGCAACTACAAATATTGAAGGAAACAGAAACAACCTTATGAAGACACATCTAAATTTTCATCACCCCTACAGAGACAGCCTCCCTCAGACTACCAGTCCCAGCATGCAGCTCTTCACCTTGATTTGACAATCTAGGATCTGAATTGATGCATACACACGGTGCATCCCTTTCCAGTACAAAAGAAATATTTTTTCTGGAAAGAACTGGAGCAAAACTACACTCCCTAAACCCCCAAACACAATAAAATGGTTTGGAAGAATTAACAGGTGTGCCCTCCCTCCTGCTTTTGCTTTATCTTCAGGATTTTTCAGGCAGTGGTCTGTAGGAAAGAGTTGTCCAGTCCTTTGTGTCCTTGCTCAAATATCTTTGAGGTCTGTGGCATCCCTACAATTGTGTTAAAATCATTCCTTCGCACAGTTCAACCCAAAGGTTTTAAGAATCCCCTGCTTCCACCAGCATCAAGTGCAACAGCCAAAAGACAGACTCCACATGTGACGAGTAGATTGTTTTCCCTTGTAAGTGGGGCTGCTTTAAGACAATGGCAGCTTTGCTTTCTTATTCATTCATTTCTGCAAGACCAGCATATTATGAAGCTACGACTAAAGGTTATGTTGTTATATGATTAGGAATGTTGCCAGACAAAATCCTCTAGATAATAAAATGGTCTATATCAAAATACTTGACCATAAACACTTTATATGTTCAAAGAGCATCAGTGTGATGCCTCACTTGGCAGTACAGAACAAAGAATGAAGGACAGGGTGGGTTACAATTTTATGGATGACATGGACTGATGTGAAGTGTTTGATATGTGATTTATCTTTTTGTCACCTGGCATTCCATGTGAATTTAACAGAGGTAAGACTTTTTAAAGATAGTTTCTATAGTACAGAATCATCAGAGGAGAGGGACAGGGAAAGCAGGAGGGAACTGAGATGCCACGTTGAAATGTGTCTCCATTGTGCCAGACATATCAAATGCCAATTAAGGCTATCAAGCTGTGGCCCCATTTGGGAACATTTAAGTGTGGATCCTTCCTCCATCCAAGTTGAACCATCTTTAATGTACATCTGGAAATGATTGTAAAGAAACAGCCTGACCCTTGTGAGCTGACCTAGATGATACCTTTACTTGATTTTACCTTGGAGTGTTGTCCCAAAATTACTCCCGTCAACCACACACATAGTAGTGCAGTTCAGTGTGAATTCAAGTGCAGATGCTTCTGTCAGGTCACCTAGTCCCAGGTGAGCCCTTCACCAAGCAGCTGAGCCGCCCACTCTGAAACAAGCTAAAATCTGATATCTCACGGTGCAAGCCTGCATTGCCAGGCCAGAGACATGCAGGAGAAAGATATCAGAGCTCAGCTCCCTGCAAGATAAAAACTGTAAAACATGTTCCATGTTCTGCTCTAGCAACACAAAAGAGCAATAATGGATCCAGCAGGGACACAGTAGGTCAGGACAGAGCTTATTCACAGGGTGGGCTGATGGACTGACAGTCAGCAGAGTATCAGTTTAGTGGGTTAACCCTGAAGCAAAGACACAACATGCTTTGTAGTCCATAGGTGGCACTTAAAGTTGTGTTTAATCTACTTCAGCAAACATTTTACAGCTCTTTGTAGGTGGGGTCTTCAAAGAGTGGAGTGGGCTAGCATTTTGCAGGCTGATTACCTGAGAAGTGCAGTTACAGTTGATTAATGATCAGTTGACCTTAAGCTAAGCTTTGTCTCAACTTCCTTATCAGATCTTATATACACAGTGAGCTGTGGGAAAGTCAGCCTGTGGTCTACAGCTTCCAATCATTCATTTATCAGCCCCTACCAAAAGGGTCAGCCATTAGCAACGCATGATTTTCAGGGAAGCCATAAGCTTGCACTCCTAAATGCAGTTCCAGAGCTTAGGCACCCCAGAGCGGATTAGGAGTTTTACAGCAATGTTATTGCTACAGACAAGAGACTGTGCTGCCCTGCTCACCTGGACTGCCTAAGCATTCCGGGTGCGTCCCATAACACAGCTGTGGGTTCATGCTTCTGCAGGACAGACAGCTGCAGGACAGCTCCCCATACTCCTGGGTTGCAACTCCCCCCCACGAGCTGAAGGTGGGTTTTTAGGTTTCCACTATGCTAGCCAGTACAGCTGCTACAATGGGGCTGCAGTCCGGAGGGGAAACAGCCTCCAGTTGTTAATGCAATAATAGGAATGACGACAATTCTGGAGGCAAGGGGCAAAGCTTTCTAAGTCTTATTAAAAACAGCAAATGCTGTTTGTCATTACATGCTCAAGAGAAGATGTTGACTAATGTATAACTATCAAACGGAACTGTCATGACTTTAGGGCTGTCAATAATTATGACTTCACATTAATATGTAACCAGCCCTTGTCAAAAAGATGAA
Source organism: Corapipo altera (assembly GCF_003945725.1). Lineage (NCBI taxonomy): Eukaryota > Metazoa > Chordata > Aves > Passeriformes > Pipridae > Corapipo > Corapipo altera. The sequence continues at coordinate 6,151,479 of NW_020884896.1, read as the reverse complement.
GCAAAATGGTAGTTAATACTTTGAATTACATGAAAGTATTAATCCTTTTCACAAAATTTTTCCAAAATAGCCTTTGTTTCTTATTTCACTGCAGTGGAGCTCACACAATTTCAGATATTTAAAGTTAAGGGTGAAACTTCAATAGTAAAAACCAAATAACCTTTTATCTCAGCTATACCTTTCTAAACAAGAGTTACGTGTTGTGGACTGCACTTAACACACCAAGAGGCCACAGTGCCATCATTTTCAAACATGGAAACATGTCGCATGACATAAGGACTCAGCAAGAACAATCAAAATTCTCTCTTTGGAATTGGAAATCCTTGTGCTGGCCCTTCCAAAGGATGATAGCCCAGGCGAAGGGTTGGCAGGACCTCTAGGTTGTTATTAACAAAAAGCTCATGTTGTAACACACATTGCCATCTACAGCTTGTAGTTTTCAGACTTAGAAAAAAACCATAGAAAATGTTTGCTTTTTAACACTAACATGCCTGGTTTTACGACTGTCAGTTACCCGTAAGTCATTGCTTCCTCCACCCCATCACCAAATAAATCAGCAGCAAAAGTCAGTGGAGTTTTACTTGTTATGACTAAGATCTAGCTGACTATCACGTAAAATGTTGTGAACTTTGTCTATTCCAGATTTAATACTTCATCCAACCCACACAAAAAAATTTATGTTTCTCAGTGTCCAGAAAAAACAAGTCTGCAAAAGCCAGGGCTGCTGCATTAGGAAAGGCAGCAGATTTAAATGGAAGTAGCATGCCGGAAATGCCCCAGTTTAAGGACTACACATCTCATGTTTTGTGAAACTGGAGGGGAGTTGGAGAAGATTAAAGCACATTTCCCTCTGATTGGGGGCTTGTGGGAGGTGTAAACGTGGGCAGTTGTCAGATTAATTCTTTAGATGATTACATTCTTTTTGTTTCTTTAAAGCTGTTTGTAGTTGGTTTTGATGTCTCCTGTTCTGGGCAAGTGTATTGCTGCAGTTACCAAGGTGACTTTAGCTGACTTTCAACTATTTTTTCCAGCTTTGGTTTCTACCAGTAGTCTGCTTCTGGGTGGAGGAGAGCAGGAGGAAATTATGTTTGCTGTTTTTTTGTTAAATCTCATGAATGCTGATTAACATGAACTTAACCAAAGCCATATTTGATTTTTTTTTCTATTTTTGAGAAAGAAAGGGTGGTCAAACCATTGCAAAGGTGTCCTGTGTGGCCTGCAGCTTCCCCAGACCTCTGTTAACAAGGAAAGAGCCTGAGAATAATCCACATCCCAGTGTGCTGTGCCCCTTCTCAATGTGAGAGGCCACACGCTGGAACCTGTAGCCTCCTGGGGGCCCTCTCATTGTATTAAAGATGAGGGTGGCTGCAACCTGCTTCATTTTATGCCAACTAACAGCAGCCCGTGGGGATCCTGGAAAATTGCCAATGTAATCACTGGATTGCACAAAGTTTGGATGTCCCCTCCTTCTAAGTCATGTTTATAGCAACCCCTTCTCAAGCAACCACTGGCAGTTATTTTATGGGATTCAAGAATAACCAGGTTGATCGGATTAAGAAAGGTTTATTTATTCTTGCACTTGCATTTCACTTTATGATCAGAGCACTTGATCTCATGGAGCATAATTTTGCTGCATTTCCAAGCTACTCTCTCAGGTACCAAAATCACTAGGGATATGCTGTTGGAAGTTGGCCGTGGCAGGGGCTCTTTGTAGGAGTGAGTTCCCACTGCATCACCAAAGTTAGTTTCTCTCACTGGTCTTTGCTTCCTCCATATAAAACCCAGCACTGTGAGTTAGCAAATGCAAACCATCAGTGCAAGCTTACACAGCTGGGAGAGAAAGGTCAGACCACTTTTTCTTTCTTCCCCGCCCTTCTTCCCTTTCCAACCGTGGCTATTTCAAACCTCCTCAATCCCTCACTAAGATATGGTCAAAGATCATTTAAGTGCCAACAATCTTCCAGAGTCTTTCCCACAGTTTCCCCTGAAGGGCAAACCAGCAGTTGTGGGAAAGAGCCCTAAGCATCTTGGCACACAGAGTTACAGCACGTCACGAACACACAGAGGCAAGTGCAGAACTGGGGAGGACACGGTTACACAGCTCTTGCAGTGGTCACACTGGGACAAGGCTCGAGTGCTCAGATCTGGGTGCTCCTCCTCAGCCTGGTTAAACAGGATGGTGACGATGTTCTGTGTGCATTTCCTGGCATGGAAGGGCTGCAAGGACAATGCCAGTAGTAACAATCCCCTTGCCACTCACATATCCCTTTGGAAAGGTGCATAATAATTACTGTCGGAGCTTGCAGGGGCCAGACTGTTCTAAGACCTGCAGCTGAACTGAGATTGAGAGATTTAGGCTGTTCCACTGGCACCCTGCAGACTCATGAGTGAAGTCAAACAACTCTTTTATGCTTCAGGTTCCCCGTCTGTAAAACTGAGACATTTTTCCACATAGGGGTGTTGCAAGGATTAAGTCAATGTTTGCAAAGCACTTTTGGATTCTTAGATGGGGAAAGCTATGCAAGAGTGCAAATTATTAGCATGGTGACTGCTCTGCACTTCTACTGACACTGGTTTTCCAGACATTTACGTTTTCAGTTTGCAAGCTTGTCACCCAGCACTCAGCCTCATGCTGAGAGACACTCCCTGAAGTATATCGCCTCCCCCCATTCAGCATTCCTGACTCAAGCAGGACACCACTGAATGGCATTGCAATGAGAGAGCATGCCTAAATAAGCAGGACTGGATTGGAAACTTACTGCTTAGTGGTTGCAGAATCAGAAAGCCTGGCCAGAACCAGACTGTTTCAGAGAATGCTGAAATGCTCCCCTTTATGTAAAGTTTGCCTCCAAGAACTGAAGACAGGAAACGAGCTATACAGACAACAGCTTCCCTCCACCCAAGTGAAGCAGATTCAAAACCCAATGCAACTGGGAGAAGCAAAGGGCAGACTCGTCTTGAAGCAAAACCTACATCTCGGTATTACTGTCAGAGCTTCCTCAGAAATGCTGCTCAGATGGAGCTCGTTAATGTGCATTAACCCAATGCTACCCCCTGACAGGAGAAATCCACACACCCTATTTACCATGTCAGAGGAACTACAAGGGCAGTGGACTCCAGTCCTGGAAGTGGTGCCACTATTACTCATGTGCTCCAAACCAGGCACACCGTGTGACAGTCTGGGGTTATCCTGGGAGGAATTCCGGAGTGACACAACTCCTTCTTCTCACGAGCACCTGAGATGCTGAGGGTGCAGTGCTCCAGCAGATCACTGCCAGGACAGTCCTGCCAGCCCCACCTGCCGGAGGGTTGGTCCCTACTCTGATTGCCCGGAGCCTGCCTCCATTTCCCTGCACAGCTGCAAACTGTTCAGGGCTGGATGGTATATGAGCTACCAGATGTTCAAGTTTCCCTATACTCAACCTGTCTTTCTGCCTGGAAGTTGAATGTAGATGGGATTTGAGGTCTTTGTGCGTCCCTGGATGAATGATCACAGTGCATGAGGGGACCAGCAACAAGCACAGTTACCTGGGAAATCCCAGACAGAAATATGAGAATTAGGTATATTCAACCACACCACTTGATCCTTCTTAAGAAGGAGGAGAGTGATAAACAGCAGAGACATGCTGGAAAAGCCTTGTCAAAGTAATACAACCTTGGGAGACCTTTTTCTATCACTCAAACCTCATCTTCAGACACTGGGGATGTGCGTGGGCAATACCTGAATCCTGGCACAATGAAATGCAAAAATTACGGATAATTTTAGCTTCAACACGTGCAGTAATGCAGTATGCTAGCTCTAGGTTTCTACTCCATGTCTCAGCTCACTGTAGAACAGTCTGAGTCAGCCAAGAGGCAGAAAAACATCAATTTCAGCAATGCTGCATGATCAAGGGGACCCTTGAGGGGTAGAAAAGGTCAAGAATTCCCCTATCCCAACCCCAGTTCTCACGGCAACTGCGGCAAATTAACTCCTCTGTCCTCATCTGTAGAATGGAGATACTACTCACCTACCTCACAGGAGAGCATAGAGCTAATTACCAGGGACAACTAAAGACTCAGCCCCAGAAATTATTACATCAAGATATTAAATAATGAATGAAGCAAGACTCCACAGGTGTCACTGAACTTTGACATCTGGAACTTCCAGCCCTCTGAAGTCTTAACAGCAGCAGTGTTTAGTCTGACATTTAAACATCCCCTATGGATAACAGCTCTCTATATCCAACAAGAGTGAACCTGAATGGCTCAGGAGACTGGGAGCCTTGCCTTTCTGTCTGAGTGGCACCTACTAAGCTGATGGGTCGTAGGAAATAAATAATGTGCCACTGAAAAGCACATTTGTATTCATACACGCCTTATTTTTCCAAGAGGTAATTGACAGTATTTGGTTACCTATGGTTGAAATGATTAGTCATGTTTCCAAAGATTAATTTACATGTTCTTTTGTTTAATACCTATGAACTGATTTAATGACTGCTTATGAACTGAGCTAACAGTCATTTTGAGAAACAGATGTCCGATGCAGTTTTAAGCTTTAAGAGTGCTTTTATTCATATCCTTAGGAGAAAAAGGGCTACACAGTCTACAGTAATAACACTAATGAATCAAAGTACTACAGCTGCCCAACAGGGTTTTGACAGAAACCAGCTTTTTCTCAAAGGAACTTTTTTTTAGGGCTCTGGGACAGTGAACAACTGGTAATATGCATGCTACATGTAAGTATGTGCTTTGCTGGAGCCAAAACACTGAATCAAGCCCTATCTGCAACCAAACAATGTGAGGCTTTTGCATAAGTGGTGAAAACTGTAGCTACACAAAAACTGAGAAATCTGTATGGAATCTGGATCCTCTATGTTTTATATAAATAAATATTTGAAAGTTTGAGTGTTTCTGATACTATTTAGTGACACTGAATGCAGAACAGGTTGTCTGCTTCAAGCCCTGATAGATTATTGTGTGTGGGTGGTAGGGTTAGGATAAAAGAAAGGGAAGAAAGCTACTAGGAAAGCAGTTGGTGGTTGCAAACCCATGATAAATAAACAGCACATTCCTCTTCTGCACAAAGCCATTAGAGTCTGTGTCAGACTTTACCATCCTAATGTCAGCTGGGTGCAAATTTGACAGCCTGGGGTTCTGCAGTGCTCCCTATGGAAAGCAGATTTGAAACAATTTGCCATGCCCCAACAGAGCATTTCTGTCAAGTTCCTAAAGAGCTTCTAATGCACCAGTTATTCACAGGACCCTTGCAAAGAACCACGGGTTTGATATTTTATGGTCTGGTGTGTACAGTGCAGGATATGATTACACACAAGCCTGCTTCCCATCAGCTAGCACCTCGTAATCGTTAACATATTTATCCTTGTGGTGCCTCAAGAAGATGACATTGTTATTAGTCCCATTTTATAGATTCAGAAACTGAAGCTAAATGACTTGCCTTTGATTACACAAGATTTATAGTGAAGGACAGGACTGAGTCTCAGCCCTACCGGGCCCAAGCAATCCAAGCAAGGATCACACCAGAAGGACTAGATCTACGTGCAGAACCATCCTTCATCTCAGGTGCTCGTAAGTCCTATGAAATGGTTATATCTGCTCTGGGATTTGTGCCTTTCGTGTCTCAGCCTTTATCCCTGTAGGTACCTATAGGGAACATGGACGTAGATACATTACTGCATGCAAAAGCTGAGCTCATAAGTTACATTCCTCTGCAGCAGCTGGAGATGAGAGTCTCCATATCATACACTTGTACTTAATAGCACATTGAGCAATTTTGCTCAGACGCATAAGACATGCTGAGACAGTGTATTAAGAAAGGCTGAGACATAATAAGATCTTCTACTTCATCTATATCACACTGCTCTGGAAAATGTGTTGACTGATCAGTTTTAGCTGCAGTAAGGGTAATCATCAGTACCAGTTAGTTAGAGGTTGTGAGTAAACACTGCTTTCCAGAACAAACCAGCCCTTTCAGTACGGTCAATGCATTTAACAAGTCCCATTGTATCTGCTACATGAATTTGAGAAGAGAAGCCACTGCAAAAGTAAAAAAGACCTTTCTCAAACTCCTCTCAAAGCAGTCAGTAAGATGGAGGAAGGAAGTATTAGGACACACAGCTGTTTTAAGTTGAGATCTCCCCTATCCCTCCAATAGTATCACCAGAGTAACACAGCTGATAGCTCTTTCCTTAACTGAAGTGCTGTTATGGAGAAATGGGGTAGCTACCAGTTTCCCCCGTGGTAACCATAGACCTCAGTGAAATGTATTGATCTTCTAGGAGGCAAACACTGGGAACCAGCCATTCCTACCACTCAGGCTTCAGGTAGGGTGGGTGTGCAGCTGCTGCAGGTTAAGAGAGATTTGCAACAAAGAGCACTGTCACAGATATGAGGCTCTGAATTTGACCTGCCTTCCTCTCTGTCTCAGAACAGTTAAAAATCCAGGTAAATATTTGTGTTCTTCATCTTAGACCTCTGCTAACCTTTCATCACTCTGTCTCAAGCCTATCTCTGTTTATCTTACCCTCAATAACGTAAAGCTCCCTTATCTAAGCAACAACAGCCTCCCAGCATTAAGGCTTACCCATCAGCTGCCTCCTCGACCTGATGTGCACCTGAAATGTTTCTGGTCATCCCCAAACACTGTGGATTCAGAGGTCACACCGGGCATGCAGATGCATGCAGGAGCCCAGCATCTGTGAGAAATCCTGCCCAGTACTTTTGAGCCTTCCAAGTCTGGGTGTGATTTGTGCAAATCAGATGGTATAATTTTATATTTTTTTCACTGTGGCCAGCGGGACCAGCCAATGATCCAATGTGACCAACCTTCAAGCAGGGAAATACTACTCAGAACCTGAGTCAGATCAGAATCTGGCTCAATTTCATTACTATATAGTAAAAGTAAGATTATTCCTAAAGCAATAATAAAGTCACTTGAGTTTTTTTTATATAAGTACAATATCTCATATTAGTTGTTATTACACAGCATCAGCAGTTGATATAATACTTCCCCCAAAGGATTAGGCAACTCAGAAAAATTCATATATAAGGCAAATCAGAAGTCACCCACAAAATGGAACAAGAAAGGACAACTACAAGAAATATTCTCATGAAATGTTTGAATCAAGAATGAAACAGGAATTGAAACAGAGCAGAATATTGTCCCTGCCTGGCACTACAGGAAAGTGCTGATTTCATTACGATTTTACTCTTGGAACAAGAAAGCACAAACACTCATCAGAGAATAAGAAACCAAAGGAAATGACAAGATGAAGGAGTGCAGCAAAGATGTATGTCTTTCTGTATCATTTAGGTGAAACTATTAAAATTGATGGGAAAACACTTCACCAGCAACTGAAGCCTAAGAGGAGAAGGGGAGAAACCCAGAAACACAGAAGTGCAGAAACTACAGATGGCTTGAAATCGCAGGTAATTTCCTATAGATTCACTGTATTCAAAAGTTACAAATGAGAGATCTACAGGTCCACCTAGTCCCACTTAAATCACCCGTTAGACTACAGACTATTAGAGACCAGGGTGGTATCGACGTGTAATTACTGACAGAACACCTGTTTCAGCAAGGCAAGATCAAAGTCACTTGAAAAAAAAAAAAAGTCAACACTTTAACCAAAAGGTTTGTAAGTTTGAGCTTGAAAACAATATACTCAGGCAAAAATACCAGCAGTCATCTATGCCACCTAGCTCTGGATGCTGTAGCCCTTTTCAGCATGGTCCATTTTATAGGGATCATTCCAATCTGATTTCAAATATAGTACGCTGTGAACAGCAGGTTCTACAGAACAGTCAGAGCCACTCCGCATTTGCAAGGTTTGTCCAAAATGCCTCTCAAAAGCTGCACTCCTGAGTACTAGCCCATTAATCCAACCTGAACAACTCTTCTCCCTCAGTCTTTGCAAGCATTCACTGGTAGCTTCCCTCTCCCCTTGCCAAGTCTTTTCCCACCCGGCTTTAACTTTGTTTGCCATGCTGAGCTCTTCAGCTTCCCTCTGCCACTGAGTGTGTAGGGTGAAACTCACGGTGCTCGGTCGTGGTTCAACCCATTCTGTCTTTGTGCATTGATTGGAGGTAGGACAGGTTTGCTGTTAATCTCAAGCCCTCTCCGCAAAGTCTCCCTGATTTGCTCTGTATCTGCAAAGAGAAATTTTTTTAACATAGTTTAGAGTCCCCAGAAACATCACAGACATGAGGAGATATCAGGTGTGTTTCATCTAAACTCTTCCCCTTCAGAAAAGAAATGAAGAGATGCTAAGGGTTAATACTTAACTGCCCTTCCTGCACTTCCTTAGGAGTTATTTCACTTTATAAAGTCTGTTTAAATTCTCCTGGTTTGGGCTGTGATGTTATGTCAGGCAAGGAGAGCAAGGTGTTTGCTGTTTCTGTAGCTCTCACAGAACCTCCTCGCACTTCCAAGCCTTTCTACCGGAAATCATTTTTCCCATTGGGCATAACAGGAATTTGTTCCTTTACCAAACGAGTGTATGAAAATTTGAAAGGTTTTGCAATTGGCTTTGCAAACAAATCTGTTGATTAATTTACAACAAGATTCACAAAAGAGGGGAATTTTATGCAGAGTAACCTTCAGCCTCAAGCGCACGTCTGAAAATAAGCTGCAAATTATGCAGTTCAGATACAGTCTTTTTACTTCTGCATTTTTCTAAAATGTCTACTGGCCAAATACTTTCAATAGAGATCTTTCCTGCCTTTCTTAGAAGTTTCCTCATATTTTTTTGAGAAATGTGAGAATTGGGTAGACAAAAATATATCCAAATTATTTCAAAATTTTTTGAAGGATATGCAAATTTCACCATGTATACCTGTCTTTGGCTTTTCCTTTGCAAAACTGAGGAAAAATCACCTTTTTAGATCCAGTGCAGTTCAAAATATTTGCACAGGAGCCAAAAGAAACTATATATGCATTTAAATAATTTCTACTGTGGACTAAAGAACAAATAAGATACCATTTCAGTGCAAACCGTTGTTAATTCCCAGAAATCTCAAGCCCGCAAATTTTATGTTCCTTCACCCATTTGAAAGGTAACATGTATAATTTCAAGTCAGTGTAATGGCTATGACATCTGTACCCAAAGAGGGCATCTTACTGCAAAGGGGAACTCCACTGTATTTTATTTCTTCTTTCCAGAGTTCCGTATTTGCGAGAATGCCTTGAGTTCAGCTGAATCAGTGCAGAATCAGTCCAACTTGCCACCCAAGAAGTGACAATGTTAATAAGGAACAAAACCTGGGAAAATACAATTGCTTCACCTTGCAGGTGTTTACAGTCCTCGTTTCACCAAGTGCTCAGTTTAACTTTGCAGATTCAGATTACAATTTGCTTAAAAACTGAAAAAAGCATTTAGACAAAACAAGGCCAGGATCTCTTTTCCTCTCTCCTGCCTTCCTCAAAGAGGCCACACCAAAATTCATTTCACTCCCCTGAGACACACTGAGCCTCCCAATTACTTGGGTGTTTGTTATGAACTCGAAGATGCTGCATGACTCAGTGCACTGCCCAGACCCACCACAAAACAAGCCTAAAGGTCATGCCAGTGACTTGGCCCAGGACATCTTACCCTTTCCAGAAAGCCGCCGGGGCTGTGTCCCAATGCAAATGCTCCTGCTGTCTTCATCATCCTCCGGTGGCCGGCTGAGGTCATCCCAGGCACATTTGGCACTCACTCCACTCAGGTTTGAGCCATCTGTCTCAATCCCTTTATCGACTCTCTCCTGCTTGAAAAGATCCAAAACACCAAGACTTTTTTGGGTGTGGCTTGAACCTGAGCAGGAACCTACCATGGTGCAGCCCAACCTTCAGCAGCTCCTGCAGATCCCTCTTTGTGGACAGTTTCCACCCTGTGGCCCCTGTGCTTTGCTGTGTCAGCAAACAGTGACTGCACATGGAGCCAAATCTGGGAGCTGGTCGGAACTGAATAAACCTTTTCCATAGCAGGTTGATCTGAACTTCCACCCCTTACCCACTGCTTCACTACATGGCCCTGGCAGGCCCAAAGGAGGGAAAGAGAAAAGTGGAAACCTGGGGTGTACAGGGTTGCCTCTTTCAGTGTTAGCACTGATTTACACCAACTCAAAGTATTTAAGACACTACATTACACACTCCTGTATGAAGCACAGCTTGGCAGTTGATCTATTATAAGTCAATGACAACAAACCCCTGAATAACTAAAACTAGATTCTATTTTCAACCTTACCAAGGAGTCCTACAATGCAAACAGCCCATGGAGAGACTAATCATTCACAAGGGTTCTTCATTTGCAAACTGCCCAGACAGCCCCTGCTTTCCAGTGTGCTGGGGTGTCCCATAAAGGACAAATGTACAGGTTTGGATGTGCAAGGAGATACAGGTTTGTTCCCAATGTCAAAGCTTTTGCATAGCTTTCTCTATTGGCAAATAAACGAACTCCCTCCCTCACAAGCTGGACTTTCCAAGCACATAACTAGCGTTTGGGCGTCGGAAAGTGTCACATACCAACCACAAGCAGTTGGATGCTCTCAGTCACCAGGCATTTTCTCCACGACGTGCATCTGCAAGGCTGCCCTAACTACAGCCAAAACTTTCACAGGACACCACCTGCTTGGACACTGGCATCAGTCTGATTTTCCACCTGTGACCCACAAGGGGGTAATGTTGAGCTGAACAAACTCGGGGCTGAGCTTCACCAAGGACAGGCTCTTACCGCTGTCACCTCTTCCCTGGCTCCAAACCAACCTGGATTGTTTCCCCCTTTTCTGAAGGGGTATCTCTTCTGGTACTGCTCAGTGGCACCAGCAAGACCTCCATCTCTCTGCATACATCTTGGTCACCTCAAAACAGGCAATAAGCCCCAAGAAATGTTGAAGATTTGAGGAGAGAGCAGAGCTGTGTTACACACAATGCTCCATGTTACTACTCTCCAGCTTGACCTTGCCACTGGAGATGAGACATTGTGAGTATTCAGTGCTTTGCAAAATCTGTTCCCTAAGAAAGTTTCCAGACTAAACCCACATATGTTCCCCCCCCTTGCCCAACTGTGCACACTCTGCCCTAGGAAGAGCATGGCCTGTTCTTGTGATCATTCAAGAAAGGATTTGAGCAGCTCAAAGATAAGCACAGGCACTCAGGGTGTGGTTGCACAGCGGTTTAAGTTGATGTAATTTGCAGTGACTGCAGTCCCACCCTCCTCCATGTGCTCCTACCCCTTTCCTTGAGCCAACTCTTTATTTTTTTTCGCCTGGATCACCTCCCAGAACCCACTCTTTGGCCCAGAAGTAGAGGCAGGAGCCTGTGGCTGGGGGCAGGACCAGAGCAGTCTTGACTTAGACTTAAGCATTCAAAAGACTGCCTTCCTTCCGTCTCTCTCCCTGAAAGACTGTTCCTTGTCAGGATCTTCCTCCGGCGTCAGGGGAAACTGACTTCTTGAACGCGTAATAGGAAAATCTGAGAAATAATAAATCTGCTGGGATTTTCTTTTGTTATATCCTAAATATGAAATCAGTTGTATCACCCAGAAATAGAAGTTGTGGAAAAAGAAATAAAAATACATCCGTTCCTACATATGCAAACAATGCTTTAAGTGAGATTTAGCACGTGGCTCCTCCGGGAGCCCTCTGCAGTGCTCTGTGAGGACCCAGATCAGCTGGCATGGGTGGGTGTAACTTGTCAGCACTGTTATTTTTCATCCCAGTCATAGGGGAAGCATGGGAGAGCCACCAAACTTGCCCTTGAGCAGGGAGCAGAAGAGCCCAGAGGGCCCTGAGGCTCTGGTGGGACCTGCTCCTCCATCCCTGCAGCCAGGGCCCCACTCAGAGCCACAGCTGGGCCCTGCGGACAGTGAGCACAGCCTCGGGGAGGGGGAAAGGGACTCTCATCTGCAGCTCAGCTGGCTTGCAGAGCACTTCCTCAGGGGAAGAAGTGCTGCTCTGTTGGCATCCCTTGGAGATCAAGGGGAGCTGATGGAAACGAGCTGGCTTAAGGCAGCCTGATTTGCATGCCTGTTTTATAATATTTGCAAGTATTGATGTTGAAGGGGGAAAAGTCCAAAATAACCCCAACCAGCTCAGATTCATCTGTGGCAATTCACAGTTTTACCCCATCTTTAGCCAGCAAAGATTTGCTTGGACTGAGGGGCTGTTCTTCCCTTGAAAGGGCAGCCTGAGCAGGAGGTTGGAGGAGCCCAGGGCAAAGGAGGTTCAGCTCTTTTCCTTCCTCAAAGGATGTTTCTGTCCTATTTTCCTCTCAGCATGTGGGAGGGATGCTCTGAGGCTCTTATAAGTCATTGATCCCTTTTTAAACGAGCCAGAGCACTGCAGTGTGACCCGCAGAGCAGCAACCACAACTCAGGAAATTCAAATCAGCTTTATTCTCTTCTGAGATATCTGTTAAACAGAAGCAAAGCACTGAGAATCAGTGCAGAGCTGGGGACTGACAGGGATTGTTTGACAGTGCTGCCAGAGAAATCTGAATGGCCTACAGGGAAGCCTTGGCTGAACAGAAAACAGCCAGCCCTTGCCACAGTGTTAATTGCCGACATCCTGGGATGACATCTTAGTTGGGATCCATTCTCAGCAACTCCGAACAGAAAGTACAGCTGCTGCTGCCAGGGCTGGGTTTAGGCCTCAACCAATTCCCACAAGAGACAATGCAACCTCCAAACAAGCTCTGCCTGCTTCCCAGGCAGACAACATGCTTGCTGGCTCCGGGAAAGTTGTCCATTTTCTCTGCCTGCTCCCTCCCTTCCCTCCACCTCTCTTCCACTGCTGCCTTTCTGGTCTCACACACCCTGTACCACCACTAAGAAAATAACACTTTATTCTTTCCCCACTAATTAGAGCAGGAGGCACATGAAGTGGCTGAACCCAGCCTGGCACAGCCTTGCTCCCTGCACTCAGCAAAGGCTCTTTGCAGGACCCAGCAGTGGGTTTTGCCCTATGAATTCCCAGGGGCTGCGGCAGCAGAACAGGAAGGAGGTGTGCACACACACACCTGCACATATGGACTTCTGCAAGGGCAAGCAAGAACAGAAACAGGAATGTCTTCAGTGTGAAGAAGTACGGAAGGACCACAGACATAGCAGCTTTCAGCAGCAGGACGCACTGGTGAGGCAGAGGTACTCTTCATTTGCCTTAACTTGCCTTGGCTGACTCAGATTCCAGTAAGCTGAGCTATTTTTCATTTACAGTAAATTGAAGAAAACCCTGTTATCATTAGGAATCACCAGCGTGCAGAGAACAGAAACACCTCCAGGAGAGGAGAGGGCAAAGTTTTGAAGAGCCTAAAAACTTTATGGGTCTTGCAGTTGTATTAGCTCCCATATTGTGGAACATTTGCTGAACATTTTTTTCCTGTGTTTCTCAGACTGGGGTTATTTTAGAGGAACAAGTCCTTAAAAACAGTAAAAGTAGAATTTGGTTTTGTTCTTAAGCTTTCAAAATAAAAGATGTTGTGAGGCAACTGAGGGTAATCAGATGCAGACATGCAGACCATGAGCAAACGCAATAGCTTGTACAAAATGTGCACATATGCACGTGCCCTACCAGGCTAAGCCATAAGTTCTCTGTTAAAGGCAAATACTCAGTGATTCACTGAAACACGGCCAGCACCACACTGGATTTGCCTGTGACCCATGTACTCCAGTACCATAACTACGCTGAAGGGATGCAGAATTGTCCCCTAAATACATAGAAGTCCACAGAAGAGTAACCTCTCCATAGAGGTCCTATTCTGATCTTTAAATGTCAGAAATTAACTTGAACTCTGAAGAAGAAGGTTCAGTATTTCTTCCTGCATGGATTATTAATAACTGCATGTGATACTTTTGGCTTCCCATTATTTCTCAGACCACACTAACTACTTGGCCTCAGGTGTCATCCTATGGGAATAAGCAACACTATCACATTTACTGTGAAAAAATAGGACTTAGGTGGGTTTGAGTTTTTTGTATGTTATATCACCTCATGCTTGCATATAAAAGAAAGGAGGAATTTCCTGATGTACCATTTTAAAATATTTTATTTTTCTATGTTCTGTCATCTTCTATTTTCCTCCTTTCTAAAACATCCAGTCCAAATCTTACCAATTTGTTTCACATAGGAGATTCTGTTTTCCTGGTCTCCCTTCTCTAACTTTTTTCCTAGACCCGCCATCCACCTAGGGCTGGACATGTGTTCTCTTGAACCACCTCTGAGAGGGAAAAGAGTTTCTAGGACTTTTACAGGATTATTGAAAACACTGAGAAGATCAAAGCACCTTTAGAGAAGATAATAGAACTGTTGTATATCATTAAACCAATTCTCTCTGGCTACTAAAAAAGACACGACATTTTACAAACTAAAGACATACTTGCAGATGTGGGTCAATCTCGAATATTGTCTCCCCTCTTCTCATATCTGTTATCAACCAGGGGCCTCCAGCTCTACAAAGAAAGACAGATAATGAACCAAACAAGTCCTTTAGCTCCTTAGAGTCCTTAGAACTCCCCAACAGGGTCCTCAGAGTGGAGCTGTACCGGAAGGAAGACAGGAAGCTTAAAACAAACCTAGAAGACCCTTTATGCTGTATATACCTCCCATAGCATGCATTTACCCTTTACATTTCCCAAATACTTAATAAAATTACTTAATACTTAATAAAAGCCCTCCATGACCTAGTGGTTAATCTGCTTAGTGTCTGGCACCAGCAAAAGTTGCAGAGCAGTCAGGACTGGCACAGGTTATCATGCCCTGTGCAGGCCAACTTAGTCATACAAGACTGAGCTGGGTTTTAATCTTTACAGGTAAATGAATTGGGACTGAGAAGTCCAGTGTAGCCTGGGTCTAAGACAGATAGGCAAGGCATGAGGTCAAGATTTATACCTCTATTATGTATCTAAAGATAGAGCAGGGTCCCAGTGGGACTGCACTTTTTGCCGAGATCGTCAGTCAAGTTTGGTACCATAAAGAGTTTATTGCTCTGATAAATACCCTTGCAAAAGGCATTTTGCTCAGTTGGTACTTAATGGCCACGTACTCAGATAGTTCAGGAAAATCTTTGTTTTCATTTCATTAGCAACAGAAGTTGGAAGGGTCAAGATGTTTCCTGACAAAGGTGATAGAAAACAGGTTACTGTGAAGATGAACTACTAGGAGACTTTGCTTTGGGTTTCAGTGCAGCCAGACTGCAGAAGTCAGCCCTAGATGGTGCTTTCTTCATTTGAAGTCAAAACTTAAGTCTCTTGGAACTGCCATAAAAAAATTCATTTTTTTCATGAGACACTTTGTTATTGCAGTCAAAAGCCCCCTCCTCTGGCCCAGTCTGTGTTAGTCTCCTAAAGCACTTAGAGTGGGAGCAAGAAAAGTTAATGTTTTATAGTTTTTCAGATGCATTGATAGCCCCTCTTTTTTCACATCACTTTGGAAGCTGTGAATTATTAACTGCAGAGGTGTGACCTGCTTCAGTTCCTCACTGGGATGCAAGAGAATTTTACCCTGACTCCACATCAATGGCTTAGTAGTTTGCATCTTTGCCTTCAAATCATGCACATTTGAGACTTATTTTATCCTTGGAAAGGTGCTTGTACCACAGCACAAAAGCCAAAACCCAACATGAGAACAGACTGAGGAGAGGGGTGCTATATCTGCACTGACTTAGAGGAGCCAAGGGAGCTTCAGAAAGTGTTTATTGTCTTAGGGACCCAGAAACAAAGCTTGCAGCTGGACAAATACACTCTACTCTAGGGCATTTGCATGAATTATCGGCACTTGTGCCTAAAAAGGGAAAAGTTCAAGTTTAAGAAGTCCAGCTTTTCCAAATAATCAATCAATTCAAGGCTATTGTGACACTAGAGAGTGTACTATTGTGCCCAAAAACACACATACAGAAGTATTTTGTTTAAAAAAATGTCTTTTGAGCTACAATCACATGGCAACAACTTCCACTAAATTTAATAATATTTAAACAAAACACCTGCAAGCCAAAAAGGCTTAGCTGCAACCTGGCACCCAATAAAGCATCAACATATCATTTACCATTTAAAACCCATCTCCTCCATAACCCAACAGCATCTTTGTTATTTCTCCCATGGTAAAACAATGAACTTCACTTGCATGAATGCTCCTCCTGTTGCAAATTGGCCCACCAAGAGTGGGACCAGCTTGAGTGTGACTTTCTCACTTTCAGACAGTACCCAAGCTTTGTAAGCCAGACCCTCTCCTTCCTTTCTTTTGAACTACACAGAAAGGTCACCAGTAACAGTTATCCCAGCTCTCTCAGGAAGAACCAATGAGAAAACCCTGGAGGCATAAGAGGGAGGAAATTAAGCTTTCAAGACCTCATTCTGTTTCACCCTGAACATGTGGACTTCCACATGCATTAATTTGCCATCTAAGTGTCTGTGCGTGAGAACAGATTTGCAATGAATTCCCATCTCTTGCTACAGCACAGATTAAATAAGTGTCATCAACAAGTTAAAGACTGTTAATAAAAATAAACAACTGAATTGTTCTCTATGGAAATGCTCCCCTATATGGGCTACATGACCACTTACACTGGGACAGTCCGAAGCAGTTCCAAGATCCCTTGACCGTTCCACTGCTGAGCCGCATGCAGTTCCTCCGTGCAAACCCCAACAATCTGGAATAAATACAAACAGAGATACTAAATTGGATGGGAACCATGCAAGAACTGTAGAGAAAATATACCACATGGTACTAGATCAAACAGTACAAATACAGAGAAGTGCCATTTCTTTAATCTAACCAGATGAGTGAGGACAAATGGAGTCTGAGACAACAGTGGGATTCTGCAATTCCTTACGCTCTCTCTACACTTACCCTGTGAAGCACCTCAGTCACGTAACAATCTTTCACAGCATGTGTGAGCTTAACTATGAGGATGGTCTGGTGACAAATCAGGGTTTATACACTAGCCTGCTCTGACTTTTCAATCTAGTCCACACAAGACAGGACTGAGCAAGACAGGTTAGGGTCTGAGCACATGCAAACACTGCTCTTTCAGCCAACTGCTAGGAGCCAATGCACGAGCAATCGGAACCAGGCAAGGGACTTGCTGCCATACAGGACTGCTTTGGTGCTCATAAAATCCTTGACCAACTCAATTTGCTGACTGGTTACATCTTACCCAGCACCATAAAGTAAAGCTGCTTACACACCACATAATCCACTTGTCACTGCAGGCAACTGCAGACTTCTGTCTTCCTGTATAAGGCAGGATGTGTTTGCTTTTCAGGATAGGAGCTGCCACACTGAGCCATACCAGATGTCTCTCTCACAGCAGCTGAGATCAGCCGCTTCAAATGAAGGGGTGAAACACCCTTCAGCTGATAGGGGAAGGCAATTTCTTCCTGCTTTATCAACCTCTGGCTTGTGCCTTTGAGCACAATGATTCACTCGGAGATGAAAAATTATTTTATCCACAGCCTTCTATTTTCTTCCTCAATATTCTAAGCCTTTTCCAACAACACTGAATTTTTGGTCAAAATCTGTTCAACTGATGTTTTATCAGAAAATAGGAAAACTAACAACTGGAGAGCAGCAAGCAGAAGCGCACAACGTGCCTCTGCTGCAAGCACGTATCTGCACTGATAGAGATCTGTGTGGAAAACCATTAACGTCAGCATGTACCCAGCTCTGCACACCCTACCTCCCCTGCCCCTTGCAGAGCTCACTTTCTCAGGATCCAGCCCTTGGAGATGCATTTCATCCCCACCCATCTCCCAGGCTTCCTCCATCAACAGCCTGAATCACCCTTGCTTCAGGACACCCCTCCCTGGGCCTTCACTCAATAATTACACATAAACAACAAGATTCTAAACAGGAAATTATTTTGTGTTCATTCTTTGCTTTTTGCAATCATTTATCCTCATGGGTCAAAATAAATCCATAACAACAAGCATCAAACAAGGGGGAAAAACAGGTCAACTGTATGTGTTGTGGAAGATTATAGAGTCCAAGGGCCTCAGGATGAAGCAAGTTGAATGTCCTTTGATCCAGGACAGCTGGGCACTATAGAAGAGATAAGGACTAATGCAGCACAAACTGGAGAGTCAGCCAGGAATTGCCCTGCTTAGCTTGGCACCCTGCCTCTCCTTCCAGGTCCCACAACTCACCTTTCATTAATTAATCAATCTCACACCTATTTCTTTCTTGTTGATAAAACACAGACTTTTGGGCACCTCAGAAAACTCAGGAAGTTCTCTGCCCTTGCACAGCAGTTGCCTTGTGCAGGTTTGTGGTAACAGAGGTTTGCCTTACATATTGCAAACTACAACCAAAGACAAATGGGAGCAACTTGAAGCTTAAATTGTAAAATACAGACACTTGCATTTTCCCACATGGGTGGGAAAATGGATGGAAGCTTTTCTACCCATGGGGAAAATCCCCATGGATGGAAGCTTTTCTACCAAGCAAGGAGAAATTAGCAGTTGGTATGAACTCTTCCACTAAGGTTATTAACTCCATATGCAATTTAAAAGTATCCAAAGCAGTCTCTATCTCAGAGACATCACTGAGAAGAAGGACTTTGGGAAAGCAAGCAAACCTGTTTGGCCACAGAAGCTCCTCACACTGAACAGCAGGGTTAACTCACAAGGGATTTTTTTAAATGTTTTGTTTGTAAAGCAAACCTGAACATTTTTTAAACAGTAGATCAATGCAGAAAAACTCAGTTTCTAAAGAATCTTTGTGCCAATGCTGCCATTAAGTACCGCTAAAGCAGCTCCAAGCTCTTCCTTTTCTAGAACTCAAACCAATGGATCAGTTACCGATACTATCATAGAATCAATTTGAATTTATCTTTACATTAGTTTTTAAAAGTGTTTCGTTTAACATTTTTTCCTACACTCACGTTTGAAATATCAGAGCAGTAATCTAATATTCATTTCCAGGTGGGGTGTAAATCTTCTCCCTATCTCAAGACCTCTGTCTTAAGAACTGCATGTGCCGTTGCTCAGTCCTGGTAAAATGCTTACAGAATATCTCCAGAGTAACAGCTCAAAGATGAGATCCACAGTAATTAAATAAGGAAGAAAGCTGGAAGACAGGATAATAAACATCTAACTTATCCCAGCTCAATGCAAGGTTAGCTGCATTCCATGCCCAGGAGGTGGCAGTCAGAGCCAGAGTCATACCTGTAGGAAAGTAACGACCCCAAAAGGAGTCTGCACTGGCTGCATCTGAGGGTCTTCTGTCAGTAACATATGCTGGATTCTAGATTCACTGTTGTCCAAAGGGCTATGCCACGATACATGGTCACCGCTGCAGAAGGTGTTTTCTGCAAGGAAGAGGAACAAGAAATATTTAGTCTGTGAAGTCTGTTAGAATATTCCTTCTGTTGGCACTTGCTCCCGACCACTGTCAGGCAGGGACCCCAAGCTGGGCCCAGGACAGTCACTGGTGGCTATTCACAGGGACTGCCTCCAGCCACCTCTGCTGAGTCTCTGAGTCACCTGAAGCAAGAGTGGAGTCTCATTGAGCCATCTGAATTCAAGCACTGTGAATTGACCACTCTTGAGTCCTGTGGTAAAAAATAGTGTCCTACCTTGATATTAAGCCCAACACAGGAATACCAAAAAATAAGATTAGTCTGTCTCTCATTTACTATTAGTCTCCTTCTGTAAGAGGGCACAGAGAGTCATTAGGCCATACTGGGTGCCCATGGGACAGCGATTCATACTTAATTTGCAGCTCTAATTTGCCACTGAGAAAATATTCTGAAATGTGAATTAAACACAAATACTACTCTGCTATATCTAATAAAAATCCACATTCTGCTGCCCAAATTGTGATGGTCTAAGTCAAAATCACTGTCTCTCCCAATTGTCTGGTGGCTTTGGTGCAGAATAATTAATATACTCCTTCTTTCTCAAACCAGTGAGAAAACCAGTAGGCTATAAATTTCACTCTATGTGTGCATCAAAACAAAGACCCAGATATTATCCTTCCTTCTTCGTGACTGTAAGCATTCCTTTCTTTT
The DNA here is from genome assembly GCF_003945725.1 of Corapipo altera. Classification (NCBI taxonomy): domain Eukaryota; kingdom Metazoa; phylum Chordata; class Aves; order Passeriformes; family Pipridae; genus Corapipo; species Corapipo altera. Next base: position 6,131,498 of record NW_020884896.1, on the reverse strand, counting down.
CCTCCTCTCCTACTCAGAAAGACAAAACCTCAGATAATCCCATGTTCCACAGCTAGTGCATGCCAGAAGGCACACCAGAACCCATCTGTGTAATGCTGCCCCATCACAGGAAAGGTTAATGCTTGCTTTCTGAGTGAACTAGAAGTAAAACAACCAGCCACGACCATGTTCACACCAATTAAAGCACGTTCCATTTGCACACAGTTTCCAGAGCATGTGTGCAGTAATGCTGCCCAGCCGACTGCCTTGTGCTCGGGTCTTGTGCTTGCCCCGCTCCAAGTACAGCTTTTATAGCACATACAAATAAACAGCCTGGAATCCATATTCTGCTTCTGTAGTGCTCCAGGGATGTACAGAGTACTGCCCATCTTCCTCCAAAGTCAGTGGCAGGCACAGTGCCCCTCTCCCTGACCAAACTCATCGATGAAGGCAGTCCAAGCTGCTGTCATGCTGTCCTCTCCCAAGGCCACACTTACAGGACAGTGGGAAAGGAGGCCTTGCCCACCAGAGGAGGACTAGGACTTCCACTGCAGACTGGAAAATGTTAGTGGTTACTCGAGTTGCTGTCTGTCAAGACTGGGGCATCTTACATGCTACTGACTGGGATCCAACTCAAAGAAATGCTCTCTGCCTTGCAGCTACGAGCAGATGTGGTTCTGGATCTTCACCTAACCTTCCCGCACCACATACCAATAGGACATCTCTTAAACAACTACAGCACTTATCTGAGAATCCACAGCAGCTTCTGCAGCAGCAAGAGAGAAACAGCATTTGCCAGTAATTGCAGCTTTATTCCCAGTCACATTAAACAACACACACCGAGGAACTGGGCGCTTGCACACCACCCATCATGCATCAGCACTGCCACGACTGTGTGCACGCACTTGTGCAAGGGCAGCAAGGGCAGGATGCTTTGAGGGAGCCCTCAGCAGCAGGCAGGTAAACTAAGGAGAGTTCTCTTGGAGTTGCTGTCGTTAAAAATACTCGCAGTTGTCTCCCTGACGAGCCAACTCGTGCTCGCCCACTCCTGGGTGTAATGCAGCGCGTCCTGGACAACTCGGAGTGTCTCCACTGGGTGTCCCCATTGGTGTGGGTTTGAACATTTAACTATATATGTATTTTCAGATGAATTTCCTGGACAGCACATTTGATTAAGAATTTAAATAAACTCTAAATACCATAAGGAACTTGGGCTGAAAAATGAGGCATGTAACAGAAGTGTTTTGATAAGTAAGGGAATGTTTTCCTTAGTTAAAATTAGGAAAGAAAGAAAACATAGTGAATGCAAGCTCCTTGAAAGAGTTTATCGATATGTACACTAAATTACACGCTTTCAGCTCTGTGACTGAAAGGACTGGTTCAGATATTACTTTACTTTTAGAGTTGAGGAAATATAAGCAGACAAATGAAAATATGATTCTTTTTTTTAGTATCAAAATCAGATTAAAGAAACAGTACTTAGAATGTTGGATCTTGCATATTTTCCAAGTTATGTGGAAATGTGACTGATTAATTTTTTTTTTAAATGATAAAAGCCTCTCAGTCACAGTTTTCAGGAATGAAACAAAGCCACAAAGAGCTTATTCTTGGGCCCTGTCTTTATACCACAACATTTTGCCCATCAAATGCTCACACAATTCTATGCTGATCGATCGCTGCGTTTCACTGTTGGTGCTGCTTCTGCTGGGAAAGCCCAGCCCGTTTAGAGTAGGTTTTCAAATGCAAATGTCTCTGCTGGAAACCCACCTGTTTATGTCCATGTGAACGCTGAACACTTACAAAATCTCCCTCTCCTTTGCATGCACAGGAACACCACAAAATTCACACTGACTACTCAATTAAATCACGCACAAAAAAAATTCTGCAAATAACATGAAGCCAAATTGAAACCTGTGAGAGTGCAAGAAATTTGGAATTACAGTCTGGAATTCAGCTTTCCACTTGAGGTATTGTCACCCATGTGGAATGTAAGATGAGCTCTTGTACAGAGACCATTGCAGCACTGAGAACAGCCTGAATTGCAGGACTTGTAGACACAGAAACTAAGAAGATACAGAAACAAAGGACTAGATAACCACTTTCTATTGCCTCATGCTGGAAACAGGGACAAGCATCCTCCCATCCCACCTTTCACACTCAGGTTTTCAAAACAGAACAATCAAAATCTTTTCAAGTACTTAAGTTTTAAACAATGTTTTAGCTAGAAAATCTTGAAGTTTTGATAGATGATTCCTCCAAAGTAAATTTATAATGAAATTTGCGTCTTTTACAAATGTTGAATTAGAACTTAAAACTGATAAATCCTCAAAGTCATCACAGCACAGATGGATGTGGAAAAGTCTCCTGTGGTTTTTGTACCTTTCTATCATTTGCAGTGGTGTCAATAGCACACTGTACAACCTGCCTTTCATCCACAACATGTACCATGTGCTAGTGTTTGTGACATGGACACAGGTGTTTTCATAACACCAAGAGGTGGGTAGGCACAGGATACGTGCACTTATCTCAGGTACGTGAGGAGCACAAACACCTTGCAAGGAGCAGCACACTTCAGGTAGATATGGCTAAAGACAGCTCCTTTTGTTCCCAAAAATGCATCCCCACATCTTCCATACCATGCAGACTGACTGGAGAAACAGCCTGCCATCTCCAAACTGATTTCGGGGGATCTCTGCTTTGCACTGCTATGAACCCAGCACCTGTGGCACAGTTTCTTACTGAAGCACAACAGATGTTAAGAAAGTCCCTTTGTACTGTATTTATTAATGAGACAAAATGCATTTGCATCCAGCATCCAGGAAAAGCTGAGATGGCCTTCAGTGTTTGCTGTGAAGAATGATGGGCTTCTACTGAACAAGCACCTTCTCTACTGTTCCAAAAAGGAAATGATTGGTCTGGGAGAGCAGATGCTCAGACTGGTGTCATTTGCTGCTGCAGGTTTCTGCTTCTTTGAACTTCTGTGTTATCTGAATCCACAGTAAAGCCAAAAAGAGATGTGACATGTCCAAGGAAATAACTGTATATAATGGAAGGAGTTTGATATATTCATGTAATAAATAGCAAGCTTCAAAGCAGCTGGTGTGTTCCCATGCTCAGGAGTAAGGTTGGAGAAGACTTCTATGAGCAGGAGAACTAGGGACACTCTTCTCTGCAGATGGACCCATCATTGCCTAAGGAGGAAGGACTCTGACCAAAGTTTTTACTGCATCTGTGGCATGCACAAGAGGACCCTATCTAGGTTCACTTGTGTCTAAAGTCCAGTGTGACACATCTCCACTCTTCTCCACTGTAGGGGCAACAGTGTTTTCATTTGTCTGCTCATTTTTACAATCCTTTAAACACCAAGTCTCTCCAAGAGCTCTACCACTCTGTTACGTCTGACACTGGCCAACACGTTCAAACACCATTAGGGTGGCACAGTCAATCTTGGAGGCATGAGAACACCATGACTGCATAAACCTCATCTTAGATGAACACAGCAAAAACAACAGTCATCAGAAAAAGTACCAAGACATGACCAGGGAATTGTTAAATCCGTAGGACAGGTGTCAAGGCACAGAAATGATCTAGCCATCAACAGGAGAAATTAAATAGCCAGGGAACTGAAAAAAAATATGTTAAAAATTTGAATCCAAATTATTTTAGTGTATGGATAAATTGGCAAATCCTCAGGAGCAAACTAAGGCTCTGATTTACTGCATACAAGCTGACTGCTGCTGAATACTTCTGTCTCATGGTAAACTTGAGGTGGCTACATGTTCCCTCTATGGAAGGAAGAGCTAAGCTACCTTATCTGCCCCAGGATAAATTCACTCCCTTCAGCAGTTACCATGGGAGCATGGGATGTGTTGTAAATACACAGGCTTGCTCACAGTATCCTCTGAGACATTTGCACCCTTCCTGCTTGGAAGGGCCACTAACTAGTCTCAAACCTAGCAGAGCAAGGTGACCCATCCTCACAGTTTTGAAACTGGTTCTTTTTCTACAAGTTTGTATTTTAAACAAAAACCACTGATTTTTCTTCCTTTCTGTTGGAGAATAGTGATTCCATGAAATCCAACTGCTTCACAGGGAAACTTGATTTCATAAGAATTCAACAAGGAATTCAGTAAAATATTTAATTTCAAACTTACTATTTTATTTCATAATTTATAAAAGCAAATCTGAAGCCTCTCTCTAGCTCTACAAAAATGAAAAGTCTCTAAATTTGCCATAGACCAGCTTTTATACTATTCTATTATGCAAAAGCAGCATCTATAAGACAGTTATACTAAACCACTCTGTTCAGCTACCCATATTTTGAAGTCTTTAAAACGTCATTATTAATTTTCTTTTACAGCCCACATAAAGCAGGTGAGGTTCCTTCATGCAGCAACGGTCATAATTCAGCTGCACAATCCCTCCTAACTTTACTACCCAACTGCTTTATAATGAGAACTGGGGAAATAACTCAGAAGGAACCACTGCACTATAGACTAGTAAATTTTCTTTGTCTAACTTTGCTTATGTATTTTCTCAGAGCGCATTCCTCCTCCCTCCTTTAATTTGACTAAATATAGCTGATGCCTAAGGAAATAAAACCAAGTCCTATTCTTGGCCTCAAGATATTTTATAAACAGTGTGAGGTATGCAATCTATGCTCAAGAGGTGTTACTTAGCTCTAGACACAAACACTGACTACTTCTCACTGTATTTTCAATTTCTTTTTTAAACCTGCCAGTTGGGCACATATGGTATCCTGCTAGGAGTCCTTACTCCTTTAACTGCCACAGGGAGCAAGTTGAAAAGAATGGCAGAGGGGAGTACTGGGAGCTAACAGAGCTGCATCCAAAAGCTGGATGCATTGGGCTGAAATTGGGTCAGGGAAGATCTCCAGTGAGCTGGCTACCCTGCATGCAGACCAAATGGCAAATGGGCATCTGGGAGTTAAGTATCTTCTCCTGCACTGGAAACTTAAGAAGGGAAACAAAGAGCTGATGCTGTTCTACCAGCAAGGTGACAGCAAGGGCCTTTCTCCTGTCCATAAGGAGATGCATGGCCTGGCATAAAGTCCCCAGACTGTCTGGCTCTGGGGCAGATTGGACTGCACCACCCTGGTTCATCCAAAGGCCATAAACTTGCCCCTTCTGACATGGTCGCACCATGTAATTCTTTAGATAAATTTTCAAATTAGGAGCATAGATTTGTAGCCTGACTGTTCCTCTGTATCTCTTCTAAGATACCTCCTCCTTCCAAATGCCAGCTAAAACTGGCAACAGAGGGGTTAAACTGCCCTGACTAATCAGTCAGATAAAACCCTTGGACAGTGTGTTACAGGTTAGGAGGTGATACTGCATGGAGTGGGAGAAGCCCTAAGTACATTAACTGCTAAGTGTCTTGGTTTTAGGAAAACAGCTTCTCTATTGCACTCATATCTTTCAAAAGCAAGTTTTTATGTTCCTCCTGTTTCAAGGGAAAGCCAGGCCATTATTACAAGGTCACACATAATATTCAGGGATATGTGCAAAATTACACTGAAAGATACAATCCTGTTTGTCCCCCTGAGACAGCAGGGCTACCTGGATCACCTCCTCGAGGGAGTGATGTTGCTTAGCTATGCTAGCACAACACTGGGCAATTCCCTGCTACCTTGGTCTAAAAATTAAAACCCCAATAAATTTGCATGTGGCACTGGGGATGCTGGCATGCAAACAAGATGACTACATCCCTCACACGAGCCAGACCTACATTATCTGCATCACTCAGCAGCTTGAAAACTCGCTGCTCTAAGGGGTACAAACACGCTTTTTTTATTTGACCAAGAGATCTCAGCTAAACTGCAGGCAGCGAGTCACAGATGTCAGCCTGCATAACTCAGAGAAATTCTGCATTTGAGGGCAAAGGAGGATTTTAACTCCATGACTTATGGGTGCAGGAATGTTAAAAAGGCCCCCAGTGATTTCCTGACCAGCATGACAGTGATGCAGCCAGACGTTTAAATTGAACGCAGCTTATCCAATACTTACAGAAACAACATAATTTATTGCATTGCCATTACCCCATGCACAGTCTGGATAATTTATTATATAAATGTATTTTCTCCAACACATTTTTAATCTTCAGTCTGGCTTTGTTAAAATAAGTAATCTGGCAATCTGTCACAAGTAAGATTTGATACTGTTTTTCAGTACCATTTTGCACACTGAACAGCTAAAATTAATTGTGAGAAACTAGGGGCAAACACAAGAGTCCAATGCTGAAATGTATTAACTATATTTTTCACCACAGCTACTTAAGGTATTTCTAACTAGTTCAATAATGGCTATAAGCATGTATGCAAAGATGTTAGCTATAATAAATAGATACAAAAGCTAAAGATGAAAGTTGTGTTTAAAAATCTCAAAGTTATACTGTTATTGCAACTCATTAAATAGATAAAAATTTTTAAAAAACAGAATATAAAAGGAAAAGACTTTATTCAGACTCATTTGCCAGTCATGTTAAATTATGATAATTAATGCTAAATTCAGTCTGTCTGCTTAGTTTCCTAACCTAATAATTGGGATATAATCTGTGGGCCCCACTGGCAATTAGTTTAAAATTTTGTTTTCAAGTCAAGATGAACGTGTTTTAAGAATATACAAGGAATTAGCAGAATCCAAGCCATGATGTATTTGCATTACATTTAAAAAATGCTTTTTCTCTGTGTTTTTCTTTTTGAGTTCAGTTTTGCTGCCCCATATCTCCTGCTTGGGAAACAGGAACTGCCCCAGCCCTGGCACTCCAAAGAGGTGCAAATTCACACACTGCTGCTGCCTGATGCAGACATGCAGCATAGACAAGATGCCTTAGGAAGAATTAAATCCCTGGAGTACAATTAAACAATAGCTTCACTGCAGGGATTCAAATTGGGCTTTTAGAAACAAGGGGCCTAGGCAAAAGGTTCTTTTAAAAAAAAATAGCAGGGTAAAACCCAGATTATCACTACTGTAAGGACTGCTTGACCTCTGAGGCTTGAAGACAGTTTCAGAACGCAGAAAAGTGTGATGCAAATTTTTTTTTAAAAAAATTGTTTGGCAGGTTGAAAATACAAAATTGGTTACTGCACAGCTCCAGGGTGTTAAATCTGGAAAATTATCAGGCCTACCAAAAAGCCCCATCAATTTATGCAAACACATAAAAACTTATCTGATCACTTAATTCTCCTGGACTGAAAACCCAATGAAGAGCCTTCCACACCTACCCAGTATGACAAGGTGATTCCTCACTTCTGTGTGCCCTGCTCAGAGCCATCACCTTACTACTGGCAGTGAGATGGTGGAAAATGTGTCTCACTGTACTGCAGCTTCCACTGATGGAGTTGCAAATAATACTTCTCTTATCACAAAGTAGATCCCAGGCACCCAGATGCCTCATGTGACATTGCAGAGTGCAATATTTTAGACAAAAAAAAAAAAAAGAAAGCTTCTGTACAATAACCGAATTGGTTCTGAGCCTCCTCGGTCTTCTGTTTTTCAAGACATTTCTTTCCATCCCTTACACATCTGCATATCTGGCTTGCTCCTTCTCCCTGCCCATTGCTATGTGCGTACACAATTTCCATGACTGCAGACTCTGGGAATTTCTCACACAGCCTCCCAGAGAGTGACTCCCATGCCCAGGGCATGCTCCCACCCTCTGTGAGCAGTGGGCCTCCTGTCCTCTCCCTGACTCTGTACAGCCCTGCTCCATCAGCCACTTCCTCCCACACTTCCTCTCCTCCCCACAACTTCATTCAGCTCCTCCACTCTGCTCCTTACAGCCTGCTCCAGTCCTTGCAGTCAGTAGAGGCAGGAGCTGGCATCCCCTCAGTATAAGCACTGCCCAAGGCAGGATATATCTCCCACCTTGCTTTTGCAACAACAGAGTTCTCACCTATCTAACAGATTTATGTGCATGGATCCCTCCCACAGGGAGGGAAAGCTGGAGGAAGGCATGGCAGCATGAAAGGACTTACCTGGCATTGCTGGGTATGGCAGAGAAAGAAAACCAACACAGATGTGAGTTGCTCCTTCTGAGCCCCACTTAAGTTTCCTCCTCCAAGCTCTTCCTCCTCTATACCCCGTTACTCAGACCCATCTCTCTTGGGTGCTGCAGGGCTGGGCTGCTTTCACCTCCTCCAGTCTTCCTTTTACCTTCTCCAATGCCCCATCCCTGAAACCTCAAGGGAGCAGGAGTGATGCACTTGCTAAATTCCGACAAAGACCCTTCCACTTCTGTCCAGCTGTGCTGCCACCAGCTTTCTGCATCCTTCACCTGAATAAGATGTGCTTTGCAGTTCCCCTTCAAAGGATGGTAGTTATGTCTTCAATAGTTTCAGAAAGTGAATAGCCTGAGGATGAAGTGGAGGCCCAGGAGCAGGAAAGGATATTATACAGTAGGATGTCCTGTCAGATAAGGACTCAGCTCAAAACAGGTATTTAATGACAGTTTATTTACAGATCATGTGGTCCTAACGTGGCCAATCTGAAGAGATACTTGCCTGTCATTTAAAAACCCTATCCTGTGTTCTGAAACATGAAAGCCAGAACCCTTCCCAACCAGGTGCAACTAGAACAAAGACTTGTACCCGCTGCATTTAGCAACCTTTAGGTGTCCTCAGTGAGGGAAGAGAATTGCAGCAGGTTTTCAACCTTTTTTCCTTGTCGTTGGACTCCTACATACTTGCACAGGTGCAGGGCTCTGAGAAGGGAGGATGCTTAGATGGACACACAAGCACCATAAGCCCATACAGTCATTTGTGATCTTCCCCTAGATATGTATCTATACGACATTCCTGCTGAAGAGTTTTCAAGGAGCTTGAAAGGGAATCAAAGGCAATATCTGCTTCTGAAGAACCCAAAGAACATGCAAGCAGCTCCGTTTAATAGCCCTCATAACACAGACATCTGGCAGAGGGACAGCTACACTGCACTAGGGTATTATTCCTTTTAGCAAAAATTACCCAAGAAAGGGAAGATGGTCTGTGAGAAAACATCCACAAAGTTATCACATCATAACCCCTTCAGAAAAGAGTTCTGATTACCCAGGCATTAGTTCTGGGGCTTGTAATGGACAAAAGGGCAGAGGTCTTTGAGAGAGCACTGTGGCATTTTTCTCAGTGGTTGATTATTTTCCCTTAAATTTTCAGGAATTTAAAGCTTGCACAGGCCAAACTTTTGTTTTACTTTGGCAAAGCAGGAGGCTGAAGGGCAGGAAACAGAGGAACTTTGCATTCACATATACTAGCGTAAAACAGTTATGCATTGAGCTCTATCCACCCAGTACAGTAGTATAAGAGAAACACACTAAGTCCAAGAGTTGTATTTATGGTTCAAATGCAAAATGGCCAGCCTCTTTATGGTGCACCTTTTGAAATGCCATCCCAAGTGTTCTGAGAAGACTCAGAACTTAAGCCCCTAATTTTAAACCAAAAAGCACAGGAGTCCACTTTTCTCAGGCTCTGGGCTGCCTGCAGCCTCTGAATATACTCTCCCAGTTTCTCTTCCCCACCAAGAACAAATGCTTCCCCTGCTGTGCCCATTTGCTGCCTCCTGGCTTAGCAGGCTGCAGAGGATCTTTGCATCTGAGGCTTTCAGAAGAGAGTCTGTAATGAGCTCCGCACACTGCCACTCTCACAGGCAGAGTGAGTTAGTCAGAAAGCACAGTTTGAGCACCACTTGCTGCACAGATCTTCAATAGAATGTGTAAGAAGGTGGATATGTAACAGTGAACCCAACTTCCAGCTCAGTCCAGTCTTCTTTGCAGTTTCATCTAACACGGGCTTGGCAGCTGTCAAGGGAAAACACAGTCCTTTTCAGAAGGCTACTCGGTACATGTAACCTTCAGACTCTCCTCTGTGCATCCCAAACAATTGCACACAGGCAGTGAGAGAGGATGCTCCTGCGACTGCGGAACAATCCCTCTGTGTTGTGGCTTTCAGCTCCTCCATAGGAGGAGGCAACACTGTTCTCTGCAGAAGCTTTTAACTACTTAAAGCGGCTGCTTCCGTTTCCCAGGAAAGGCCGGGTGGGACAAAGACCTCATATATAAGAGGCCAAAGGACCTCACACCAGCAGGAGGGGGAGTTTTCTGCCTTCCCCACGCTGTTTCCTTTGTCCTGAATTCCTCCTTCAGCACAGGGGACAGAGCCTTTGTCCGAGATTGGGCTGACCATGTGCAGCTTCTCCCCTGCCTCCTTATCCCAGGATTAAGAGATGCTCTTCATAACAGGGCTTGCTGGTCTCCATCACGTGGATTCCTCCTCACCCTCCTGCAGCAGGGAGGCTCCAGGCAGGATGGAGAAAAGGGTTGTTCTTGCAGAGAGCTCAGCTCCCCTCCACTTTGGGCAGAAAGCATCAGCAAGATCAGTCCCGATCCTGAACTGCAGCCCCTCCAGATGCATACCTGCTAAGGGCCAGCACCCCGGCATCCCAGGGTGTGGGGCCTGCTGGCAGTCCCTCTGCCTCTTTGGCTGCTGCAGCCCTGCACAGCCCTCACACAGCTTCTTCCGGGCCTCTGTGTCAGCTTCTTTCCCCCCTCTCCCATAGCAGCTCAGGTGCAATGTGAAAGCTAAACCAACTTGTGCACTTATACGTGTAACCATGTATCAGAGTTAAAAGTCTTGCTGCTCTGTCCATCCCTGACATTTAGGAGCAGAGCCAGGGCACATGGACTGATGCAAAGCAGAGAGAGACAAGACAGATTTTTGACTCCCCCACGCCCCCCTTTTTTTCTCCCTTTCTTTCTTTTTTTTTAACAAACCAACTGAATGAACTGTACTGAACAGCTGAAAAACAACCAGCCAAGTTCAGTTCCCAGGCAGGAACAGGACATGAGTTGACAGAATTAAAAGGGACAGCATCAGTTGAAATCCAGCCAACTCAAACCAGGCCTAAACCTACTTTATCTAAATTGCAGTAGCAGCTACAAACAAGCCTTCTCTTTCAGGCTGCACTGAGATCCCTCACTTACCGCCTAGAAATACTATGCAATCAGTAAAGCAGTCGGGGAAGACAGCTTTCCTTCTATTTCAACAAAGTCTTTTATAAGGAACAAAGACTTTCTGTGCCTCTGCTCCTGGCACAAGGTCTCTCCACGCCTTAGTGTCAACCTATCCTTTGGGGCTGGAGAAGGTCAGAGACCTGTTCCCAGCCAAGAGCAAGAAACTGGAGAGACAACAGTGGCTTCCATGGCAAGGCACAGGAAGTAACCCACCTGACCCATGAGTCCTGCAGGAGTGGAAAAAAGACCAAACTTCAGAAGACTAGGGAGGTGGAGAAGAAAAGGCTTTAATTTATGTTATATAGCCAGCTCACTGACAGTGTAACACATAGACTTTTCATCCTCCAAGTCAAATGAGAGTACAGACGTCCTTGGAAACTCTGGGTTTTTCAGTCATGCTTTCCTACTGCTGCACTTCTGACTGGGAGGAAGCTTGGAGGAGCCCAGCCCAGGTTCACATCACCAGTGCTAACAAAGCAAAAGGCAATGTTGCACAGCAATGGTGCTGGTCCCTTCCTCTCATATTCCTGAAAGAGTGTCCTGCACTTTTTAAACCTGGCCAGAGGGCTGCAGTGGCTTTTTTATCACTGCAGAAATAGAAATTTTGTGGGGAAGAGATTTGCTGGTGTGGCAAAAGGGCCCAGCAAGTCCCAAATTAAGGCCACAGAGATGCTACTCACCAAAAGCAGCAAAAGCTAAATAACTGCCAGCTTGTGCCATCAGTGGCTGATGAAGGGACAGTGCTTGAAGGCACAGGGCAGAACTGAGCCTGGCACTGGGGTGCCTCCAGTATTGCAAAGGGGCAGCAGCCTGCCCATTCTGAACAGGAAGAGAAGTCAGTATAATCAGCAAAATCTAAGGCCATGCAACTCCATTTATGCTGTCAGGAAGAACAGGGGCACACCACCCACGTGGTGGCATAACCACACTCAGCAGCATTCACAGCTGTGTTCCTGCTCTGTGTCCTCAGTTAACCACCCACACCTGAAACCACTCTGACCAAAAGAGGACTCATAGAGAGGAAGGACAGGCCACCACGTGTGTGCCAGTTCACAGCCTGGGAAGTCTCAGCCATGGCCAGGGCCACTGCAAAGTTCCTCTCTTATGACTGGCAAAAGCCTGTGCCTCAGCACCCACCAAGAAAACAGAGGTAGGTGTTTCCCTTCCTCACAAGTGAGGATAAAAGCACTGGACTATGAAAGTCCCACAGATTAGTCATACAAACTGACAAATAATATTAAACTTTGCCAGCCTGCAGAGAGGGGCTGCATTAATTTAATTTAGGGAACCCAGAAGCACCTCTGCATGCTGACCCAGGCACCAGTCTCAGTGTCACCAGCGCCAAGATCTGTCCTCTCCATCTTTTCCAACTGAAAAGCTCCCTCCACTGAAGAGCCTGGGTGTTGCAAACAGTCAATACAGGTACAGCTGGTCCTTACAGACCCCTACTAATGGTTGGCAGGACCACCTTAACGTTTAAAACAAGTGCTGGAAATTTAAAGTTTCTTGAGAGGAGGGAAAAGAAGAGCTATAATAATGAGTTCCAATGAGTTCTGCTGGACCATACCCAGTCACAGAAAAAAACCAACATGGATTAGAGAAAAAAGTTTGATACCAAAGACTAAACAATGAGAAGGCTTCTTAGGACTTGCTATGTCAGGAAAGCAGGTAGGACAGAAGCTGCCCCATTCTTCAACAGCACTCAAAGAAAAACACAAATAAAGCCACACCACAACACTAATGTTTCTCCTCTGAGAGCTCAGGTACACAGTCAAGTCAGCATGGGTTAAAACTGCACGCACAGGTTGAGGTGGGTGTGAGACTTGGCTCTTGCGCTGCAGGAAGGGTTTCTTGCATCTGGCACTGCTCCTGTGCCAGCTGAGGGGTGCACTCACACAAGGAGAGCAGAGCTGCCACAGTAGGATGAGCCTCATCTGGCGGGACATGCAACAGGAAACCAGCATCCAGCATTGGACAGGGTAGGGCACAGCAGGGCAAGCACACAGTGCCAGCAGGCAAGTTCCAACCCTTGAGCATCCTGAGCAGTAACAGCAACAAGATGGTAAGAGTAAATCTGGTCCCAGCTTCAATGTTTTCCCTGCACAACCCTGGGACAGTATTTCAAGAGAAGATGCATTTATGTGCTTGTGGAACGTCTGCTCTTAGAGCCATCCTTTCCACAGACAAAAACATTTTCCATGAGGTCTCCTCAGTGTTGTCTGATTGACAGCTTTGCAGACAGATGCTTCTCTCTGGATTACTTGCAGTGCTGCATAAGATTTATTTGTGATCTACAGTAGGGACTAAAAAGGGTCAGGTCCATCTGCAACAAGCACTTTGCTGCAATGCTTTTCAAGACTATTTACAAGAGTTACATTTGGCAATTCCCTCCCTGACAAATTCAGAGCCGCCAGCCAGCTCTGGAGGAAGCCAGCAACAGGTTTGAGACCAAAGCACGAGCTTGATAGCTGCCTGTCGTGCCCAGCACATCAGCCAACCATTCTGCACACCAGCAACCAGTTTGTTTTATCAGCCAGCACATTATTTGGTACCGGTCACAGCACGTACGTCCCAGCTGGAAACGAGGGGATGTGACAAGGCTGGCTTAGGAGACAAGGGGAGGGATGGGAAGCATTGGGGAGATGGGCTCACAGGCAGCAGTATGAGGAAAAGGGGATTTGTTGCAGCAGTGCAGGACACAGAGGGGCTAGTGCACAAAGACACAAGGGACTAGGCTTGATCCGAGCTGCTGCTCACAGAACAGCTTGTTTTATGGGAAACATCTAAGAGGAATTAGGCTAAAACCCAACCAATTTCTCATGGACCACTGAATAACTATCAGATGATGAGAGCTTTTGGCCATGACAAACTTGGGTTAAATTGGAACCAGTGACTTAATGTTTCCATACCCCTTTGCAGAATAAGGGCACGCAGCCTGCACACTGGGGTGAGTCCTGTTCACCTACGGCAATTTACTGCGCTACAGTTTCAGTGTTTGTGGAGCAGAATTCACTATGCAACAGGTTCTGCTGAAATGAAAATGATGTTGATTTATACTTTGTAGAGCTAAAAAATGCAGTTAATCCCCCCCCTTGTTTTTAATCTAAAATCCTGGAATACTACGGAGGAGCCAGGGCCAGCTCTACACTGGAAACGGGTCAATATTACAAACAGATGATAGAAAAAATATATATATTTTACAGAGCCATAGCAACCAGAAGAGAATAATAAATCAGCCTGGGGTTGGGGAAAAAAAAGATAAAGGCACAGTCAGGGAAAAATATATATGAATTACTGGGAGATTTTATTTGGCTTTAGTCATCCTACTGGGAAGAAATAAACACTGTTTTACAAACAAGCTAGACAAGCTTCATTTGTATTCAAGGAAGCAAGAAGTTTGTTTTGGGTTTGGAGTTTGGTTGTTTTGGTTTTTTTTTCCTTTTTACACACAGAAATTGGCCTGTGTCAAGAATATTTGAAAACATGTTGGCAAAGAAAGAGTCACTGAGGCTATTACACTGAAGCTTTCTGGACTCCAGAAGATCTGAAGATGAGGCCTAGTGGTTACGGCAGGGCAGCAAGTGTCAAGTTATCTGCTGGCTTAATGGCTGCACGTCTGTGACCCCAGTCAAATCACTTAATCCCACTGAGCCCCATTTTCAGAGTAAAAGTTATAGTGCCTGTCAAACACGAAGTGCCTCTGTGGCTCAGACTAAACTAACTTGAATCAGATGAAAACTGCTGAATAAGAAGAGTACATCTATACCTGCAGTCCTTACAACTTCTGAAATGACCCTTGTTTAAAAAAGAAGGGGGAAACTGCAGCATACAGAGATAGCCCCAAACTGATGCACTGGGACATCAAGCACGTGGGCAGGAACAGTGTGTGTGTGTGTGTGTGTGTTTGAGTGTGTGTGGTCCCTCAAACTGGACACAAGCTGTCATAAAATAATTTCTACCTGAAGAAAGTATGACATGTCAGAAATTACTGAGGAAAGCTAGATGTACCCCATTTTGGGCTTGCTTTTGAGCCTGGTGGCCGGAGGCTTATGCTACCTCAGGCACTTGCAGGCGTCAGAACCATCCTCCCTTCCAGCTTTGGGAAATTGGCCCACAGACTTGAATCATGACAGAGGACAGAAGCCCACAGATACTAAGTCCCTACAGGTTTCACAGAAATAACTAAAGAATAAGAGAATATATTTCATTGCTTATATTCTGAAAAGGAAAATCCTCACCACGACAGCGCAGAGGTGTCTGCAGGGAAAAAAACCCCATATAACAAATCAGCTACAGTTAGTTTGGTCATTGTTTTGACATGTTTTTATCAACATGAATAACTCACTATGTACCTACTGGAATTGGTTGTCCAATCCACTTTTCAAAAGTAATAAGTTTTCTAAGGAATAATTAATGTAATTTTCTCCTGAAGTAATCAGCTGAAATCTACATTAAATTGCCACTGTTCAACTTAACATCTTGCATGCTTACTTTCTTTGCCTGTACATTTGGTTACTACCGTTTTGCAATCCCCAACACACAAACAGCTTCCTACTACTGATTAGTCAAAGATTAAATACTAAAATTCAACTTTTAAATTAGTTGAGACATCAAACTCACATTTAAATATCTTTCAGTGCACTAGTAATCAGGAGACTATGAAAAAAGATAAATTATATATTTATGGAAACATAGAAAATTATATTTAGAAGATCTAGTCATTCAAGACATAATTATAATATAAAGGAGACTTAAGAAGTCTCCTACTTTGCCCTCACCTAAAGGAAGGATCAGCTCTTCCTGACAAATATCCACGAAGAATATTTTGACTTGTTCTCAAAGGTATGCAGCAGTAGGGAATCTGCAACTATTCAGTGCTTCACTGCACTTGCCATTTGGAAGTTTTCCTAATGACAAACCTTAAGCCTATTTTACAGAAATTTTCGTATTGATAAGTCTCTCCTATCCCCAGTAGGGGATTACTTTATTTATTACTTTGTTCCTTACAGCAACCTTTTGCATGTTTGAAGACTGTTCTCTCATCTTCCTTTCATCTTCTCTTCCCTAGACTAAACAAACATAATTCTTTTGATCATTCCTCCACGGGTCATATTTTCTAGACCTCTGGATCATTCTTACTGGTCTCCTCCAGGCTCTCTCCAATTGGGATGCATCTGACTTGAAGCCATTCACCTAAAATGAGATATAGTGCTCTCCCTTTCTCTTGCAGTGCCATCTATCATATGCCATATACAGAACATTTCTATTTGTACATCAGAATAATTTCACTTCCATTTCTCAGCGTGAAGAGGATGTTGGTTTAGGTATAGCTCATTGGTGATAGTAACTCCAAATAGTTTCCCTCTCCTTTCAGACCTGCTGCCTTTCCCCAGCTGATTTCACTGGATTACTTCTGTCAGGACAGGACCTCACACCTGTTGCATCTCCCTGCCCTTACTGCACATCGGTACTTCGGACTGTTTCTGTAGGTTATTGGAATTCAGGCTGTTCTGAATTCCAGCCCTCTGTGCCATAGTGCTTTGCTGTGTCTGCAGATTTCATCAGGACACTCTGCATTTCATCATCCTGGTCAATACCAAACTGCATGAGCTCTACAAGAGATTTTAGAGGAATCCAAACTCTACACAGCTTTTGTGGTTGATGACTAAACATTGCCAATTACTCAGTCTAAATATCCAACCAATATTGTATCCATCTTCTTTACCTTTTATCAAGATCACATTTCCTCAGCTCACTCACATACTTGTCAGAAAGGACAATTAAAAAAATCTCACTACTAACAAGGTAACCAACATTCACTGCTTCTTATGGTGCCTGGTACTTTGTCACAATTAATTTGTTCTGATTTAATCTTGATAAATCCATGCTGGAACAACCTTTTTTTTTTTTTTTCCTTTTGCATTTTGGGGGCTTGTTTTTGTTTGGTTGGGTTTTTTTCCAGTGTATTGCTCTCAGGACACATATCAGTCAGGCCCTTGAAAACAATCTAAATTTCCCTTAGAGAGAAAAAAAAGTGCAGATTTTAATTTCAGAAAAACACAAACCATAGTCTCTCTATAGTGAGCAAGTATTGTAATACTGCAGTACCTAAAGAGTTAAGCTCTGGATAAGCTTTCTTTAGGCAAAGCGTTTCTTCTTTTTCATTTGAATTGAAGTATAAATTTGTTCTACCATGAGATATTTCGAGTATAGCCACGAACCATGACAAGCTAAGGTCATTGAATTGTGCAGTTTCATTTTCAAGGTTTGAGGGTTTGGAGTTTTTTTAAAACTAAAAATAACAGAATTGGAATTTGTGGTCATGGTCAAACAGTGATAAAATTAAGAACAGATAAAGCCACAAATAAAACTTTTTGAGACTTTCAAGCTTAGTTTTGTTGAAGGAGGGTAAGTAGTGCCCTTTAATCAAAAGCACAAAGCATCAAGTGCTTGTTACAGTGAACAGAGAAGCCAAGGCTCAAAGAGGTTTGAAATTCAATGCAAAAGACTGCTTTTCTAAAGCACAGCCACAGTGCAGGAGAGAGAGAAACAAAGGAATGCAACATTCATTTACCTAGAAGTGTTTGTTACAAAAATACACCTCTTGCAATGAGACATACTTTGCAACTGCAATACACAGGAATAATATTTAGGACAGCAGTAGCTGCTAGGTGAGTATTCAACTCGGTCGTCACCACCTGAAAATGCTCAGGCTCAGCAGGAGTATAACTATACCTTACTCTGCCCCAGCTTCAACTGGACTCAGCAAAGCGCCTCTATGATAACTAAAAAGTTGGCTTTTATCAAGAGATAAGAATTTAGCTCTTAGCATAGCTTGCGGAGTAAACAATCTTTTGACATGCAAAAGTGCTTGGAGCCTATCCAAAAAGTTTCTGCCGGTTTTATTCTTTTTCTTACTTCTTGTTCAGGGTGGATTCATAAGCATTAGTTGTTTCAGTTCATCAAATGTTTTTAAGGCTACTTTGGAGTATTAAAGAGGCTCCACAGATATTTTTTTTAAACAACAAAAGAGGACAATGTTAAGGTACATACAACAGAGTCAAACAACGCTTGTCACTGTTTGACAAATGCTTAAAGTGGTACAGTCAGAAAGAACTTGAGCAAAAAGAAACCTTTCATCATGTAAAACAATGCTGTCGTGCCACAGCCTGCCTAGTGCCCAGCGGGCTTCAGGAGAGCCAACCTTTCAAATACTTCAGAGTTTTAAAGTTTTGACATCTAACCAAGAAGTCCTGTAAAAAAAAAAAAAAAAAAAAAACAAGGAAAAAAGATGACGGCAGAAGCTCGCTTGGCTTTTCAGAGTGAGAATGTCAAATTAGAGGAAATAATATTAGGCCAAAAAAACCAAACCAGTAGCATTGCTGAGGAATAGGTGCCTGGTTACCTAGGAGTGATGCAAGGGAGAACATGGGAACTGCTCTGGAGATTGCTAGCCTCAGAGGTGACAGCTTGTGGATGTAAAGCAAAACAAAGTGGGACACAGTACATGTAGCAGAAGGATTCGGGACTCTGAAGAGCAATGGAGTGAGAATGCTTTGACTAAATTAGAAGCTTACTGCATCTAGCTGTGGTCAACTGGTATGGCCCCGAGAAATCAAGAAGAAACACAATAGAGTATGCCCTATTACAAGTCTTAGTTTTAAATGCACCATCTTGTCAGGATTAACCTTGATGTCTTTAGAAGATTTGAGTCTAAAAAGGTTCTTATTCAAAAGATATCCAATGATATCCAATTTGTACTGAAATAAAACTAGAGCTTGTTCACTTGTTGCAACAGCACACAGATTCCCTTTTTACAAGGCAAGGAATGGTTGGTAACTCTTGGTGATAGCACAAAGCTGCTTGCTTAAGGGCATAAAGCACTATGGAGAAAAACCACCAAAAATCCCACACTTCTGTAATATTTTAAGAAGCCTCTGCAGGTCTCTTGTCCAGCCTGCCTATTTGAAGTGGAGCCATCACCAATGCTAGATCAGGGCCAACTTGGCTTTTTTGAACCAAGTTTCAAACATTTTTGGAAACAGAGATCCAACATCTCTCTTATAAACTATTCCCTGTCCTTTGCAACCCTCCTTGCGCACGAATTTTCCCTGAAGCCCTTCCAGGTCCTCCCACACTGCAATTCAGAGCTGTAGTCCCTTGATATATTATCTAGGGCTTGACCCCACAATCTTGTAACTACTCTCCCGACAGCTGTAGGCTCTGATTAGATCACCCTGGCCTTCTCTTCCCAGGCTAAACCGACTCTGCTCCCTCCAGCTCTCCTCATAGCTTATGTGCCCTAGGACCCTGACCACCTTGGACTACCTCCAGTTTTTCAGTATCTCTTAAACTGGAAGACCCAAACCAGAACACAGTATTTTAAGTGAGGCCTCCCCAGTGCAATGCCAAAGAGTTAATAACTTCCCTTAATCTGTTGCTCATGCTCTTCCTAAGGTAACCCAACATGTGGTTTGCCCATTGTCCAATGAGTGTAGTGTTGGCTCATATCCCATTTCACAGTAAAAGAAAAAAGTCAATTTATGATTCATACACTGTTGTTTTTCATAATGCAAATTGAGTTAAACACCCAGAGGCTAGAATCCGTTAGCGTGTATTGGAGCAGTGCCTTTAAAGAGTCATGGTGGATAGAAAGTCAAAACCAGCATGGATAAGCAGTGGATAATGCTGGAGGGTCCGAGAACTTCACGCCAGATCGATATGTATGGGCACAACCACTCTTTTCAGTCTATAAACAGTTCTTTGGCTTTGAGGTCAAAAAGGTGGGACTGCATTAGTGCAGGAACCAAACAAGGGTAGTCTCTGCCCCAAGTGCCAGCTTAGTCACCAAGATGTTTGCCCTAAAGTACCTTACCAAATCCTGTTTCACTCTGCAGACCTTCTCTCACCCATGAAAAGACAGAGACAAACAAGCAACTGCTATAGAGAGGCTGCTTAGTGGGTGAATAGAAGGCATGTAAACTAGTCTATCAAAGAGAGAGTTATGAGAACCTACCATGGACTAGAAAATTTAAAAGCCTCCGAAAGGGACCGTAATGTAAGGTAAGTTAACATGAAACATGTATGTTATTTTATATCTAAGAGGGAGACTTTAGACACAGATGTTTTCTTTGGACTCTGCAATCATTGCACAGAAAATGTAGGTATGAATTCATCGCTGCATGGTCAGTATCAAAGAGCTATTGTACAATACAGTTTAGGCAGGAATGGGAATCTCAAACAATGGCAAAAATAATGACAGTCACATGGATTCAGATGCTTAACAGTAGCAAAAATCAAGACAGAAAGGTGAGCCAAATTTTGGATGGCAAATGGGGAAGATAGCTACACAGCAAAGGTTACAAAAAGACAAGCAATTGTCTGTGCTGGCACTGGTCAACGTCAGTCAATATTTAGAAAAATACCCCACAAGAGTTGCCACTGCCTCAGAGATTTGTCACAAATGTTAGCTGAGCAATCCTGTTCTTATCCAGACCTTTTCCCTTCAAGTCAGCCAGCTGACTGAAAACCAGTGACAGAATCAGAAGTTACCGAGCAATTTATTAACTAGTAGAGCAGGTACCAAATGTTAGAAATTCAATAATCATTGATTTAGAAGGTACTTTACCTGCAAAGGACCTCAAACTAGGTTAAAAAATCTTCTTCAAATATTTTCATTCAGATCTTGTGATGCTGCAAAGTCCCTTTTAAGTACATTAGGAACTTAGCCATTCCACAAGTCTCCATGTGCTAACACTGAAACTAACATTCAGTCTACTGATATAAATAAACAACAGTGCAAGAGGGTTGTTTGTAGGCACCTTGGTTCCCAGTTTTCTGGCAAGTCTCTATCTGCATTAATGATTCACAATTGTTAATTCCTTGGCCCTCCCAGCCTTAGCATCCCTTAGGACTTTTACATTTTCACATCTCAAGAGCTCTGTGTTTACATACATTTCTACTCCTCAACTGCAGGAATCATTGGAAGAGATTTGGTTGTAAAGGAGCTGCAATGTTTTTGGAAGTTATAACCCTCTGCTGAGAAGTGAGACTTTATCAGATGGCTGCTCCTGAGCCATTCAGGATAAGCAAATGTGCTTTTCTTGCTGAGAGAAGATGAATCCAACTATGCAGGAAAGAAACAAAGAGTCACTGGGCAGAATTCCTATAGTTACTGGCTGTTCTGTACCTTCAGCTTTTCAGTACTTGAGACTTGCAGTTACCTGAACAGCAGTGCGTTCTGTCCCAGCAAGCTGGGCTGATGGAAGGAACACATTCTTTTGGGTTCCCACACAAAGACAATTCTTAAGATTTGATTGGGTGCCGATGAGAAAAGCGTCACACGGTGTAACAGATGTGCCCCTTCAGAACCAGAGCAGGAAAAAGCGAGGCCGTGTATCGAACCCTGTGGTACCTGACTGGAAGACGTATCTGGCCAAGCCCTGCATCAGCTCTGCTGGCCACGTGGGCGGCGCCGACTCCCCTGTTTCTCTCTTCAGTCGAAATGTCAGCTCAAATCCGAAACCACTTGGTCCATCTGTTCCTGTAAACCTGGAGGGAATGAAAAAAAAAAGTCACAACACACTTCTTGTAACCAGAGCAGGCTTTAAGCTTAGGACCGTGGAAAAAGGATGAGTGCTCTCCTCATAGAAAAGATAAATTTAGAACTTCTCTTTCAGCCTACTTTGGCTCAAATGGCATAACATGGTTAGATTAGCTGAGGTAATACAATTTCAAAGATAACTATCAGAGTAGTGTTTTCAGTTAGAATAATGCAGTCTTGGAACCATGACTTCTTTCCTGGGACTGGTGGGATTTTCAGCAACCTGAATTTGTTTTTGAAACATCATTGTAAGTTTTGCACTGATAGCTAAATGGGAACACCGAAGAAAGTGCATAACAGAAAATAATGCTATTCCACCCTTGTGAATTCTAATTTCTATGCAGTGAGAAGTGGGATGCAACTGAAGTACTGGGTAGAAGGTTTCTGGGTTGAAACAGCTGAACATTCTGATGAACAACACACAATTTCTATGTTGCGGATGGTCAGCAGGGGAGGGAGAAACAAGGAGATGCAGGCAGAAAGTTAATAACCTCTCCCACAATGCACTAATTCCTAAATCCCCAGCAGCTAAAAATGCCACATTTGCCTGTGGAAAATAAGAAACCTCATGGAGAAATATATAAGCTTGCAAACTTGAAAGCAAGTTGGGAACATTTATGTGATTCCTACCACTGTCATTTCATCCCTCGCTCATTTGCTGTAACTGTTCCACAAAGGTAGAGGAAAGAAGGAAGGATTTACACTGAGCATAAAGACACCTTACAGAAGCTTTCATAAACTAGTATCATTCTGCA
Organism: Corapipo altera; assembly: GCF_003945725.1. Lineage (NCBI taxonomy): Eukaryota > Metazoa > Chordata > Aves > Passeriformes > Pipridae > Corapipo > Corapipo altera. Next base: position 6,109,139 of record NW_020884896.1, on the reverse strand, counting down.
AGTTCAAATCTCCAACACCTGTAGCCACTGGTAAATTCTCTGGAGAAAGTTTGCAAATGTCTTGGATGCTCGTACCTTGCTGGCACATAGGAAAGATACGATGCATAAAGGTTTAATAACACTGTACTACTTCTAAAAGCAGACAAACAGAGCAGTCTGGAAAGTAACAAAAGCACTTTTCATTTGAAAAACACAGCTCACCAGCAGTGCAGTGACCAGCTGCAAGTGTTGGAAGGACTGTTCCAATAATACGGGTTTGAAGCAGAAATTATTTATAATGACAAGGATGAGTCTTAAAACTGATCAGACTTAAGCATTGATGCAAATCCACCATGCAAAGTAACTCTGAGGATTCTCCAAGGAAAGTGTGATTGTAGTTGACTATCAAATATTGTAATAAAAGTAGCTGAGAAACAAACCCTAGGACAGAACTAGACTATGGGACAGCCCAAAATGGTAACAACAGTTATTACAATTACAATGCATCTCAGACGATCTGAAATAGAGCATATGCAGGAAGGAAACCTCAAAATTAGTATTTTTTTATCTGCATGTGGCCCCACATACAAAACCTGAAAGCTGCAACACAGCATTAAGTTTCTGTGTTAAGAGATCTGAATATTCCACATAGTTTGCTTTATGCTGAACCCTCCTGTTTTGAGTGAAAGTTTCTTTTTTTTCAAAATGCTAAGGAAAAAAAATTTGGAAAAAAAAAAATCTCTGATTGAAAACAATGAAGCATTGAAAGTCATTCCAACATCTGCAATAGAGGAGTAAACAATATAGCAAATATTAGTATAACAACATACAAGCATGCCCATTTTTATTTCTCTCAACATTATCCTCAACAAAAAATTTGAGAATTAATATTACAGAAGCAAATTCTCTATGAACAGGGCAGAAAACCCATTTCAGAATGCTCAGCTGGTACATATAAAACCTCTTTTAGGAAAGAAATACACCTTTAAGCAACAATCATTACATTTGGTTCTCAAAAAAAGTGAGAGATTATCGAGTAACCAGCCATCCAGGAATCTGGATGTGCAGTGAATCCTGTGTCCTGCAATCATGGAGGTCTACCAAACAGACTTATACAGTACAGTGACAGCCTCACCAATGCAAAGTTGTACTTTGTACATCCAAGCACCCCTCTAGTATTTTATTAGTTTCACATATCAGCTAGCAAAGGAAAAATACAAATATTTCTTAAAGGGAGAAACAAAAACGCTTCAAAGTGGATAATTTTCAGGGATTGATTCCAGGAAAAACCAGAAACTGAAACACATTATGAATGGGTCAATTTTAAGAAAGATCAAAGTCAACAAAAAGCCTTCAAGCGGATCTTTCACAGTTAAATTTTTTGGAAAGCAAGATGGCTCCCTATTGAATTTCCTCCTTTCAAGGCATGTTCTGAAACAACACAGCTTTACTTCTAATATGCAATGAGCTAGAGTTTAGTGGGCTTTTTTTTAACTTCTTGGATCTCTGCTTCTCAAAAGTAACTGTTTAAAGGAAGACCACGCGTGCTCTATATTGATCACTATGAAAGTTACTGATTAACAGAAGTGTTCAGGTGAGCATCCATCAAAGCAACATTTAGGAGAACATTGCTTCTCAGCAACATACCAGTAGTCACAAAGCAGTAAAACTGACAGGCAACGTTACTTACATCAATTTGTTCATACAGTAGTGAAAGTCTCTAAAACAGAGAACTACTAAATAGAATAAAAGATAAGGAAACAAGCACTAAGTTACTTCTCTTCTAAGATTTAAAAAAATTCCTGAAGAATCCATATGTATCTTCCAAAGAAAACTCAGAATATACAGCAGCATCAGCATACAATGCTTATAATTTTCAAATTCTTAAATTACCAGTTAAATATTAGAAAAATCCTATTTGCACATAAGATTTAAAAATTAGATTTAAAATGTTTTTGAATAGTTAATGGTCACAGTTTGCTGAAAATACACAGCTTTGTTACAGGGAAAATTTAAATGCATGCAATTCACTTGCTCTGTGCAGCTGTTCTGAAGTAACAGTCTATAAAGTAAAAGTCTTTGATCTGTTTAATTTTAGGTTAGTAATCTGGTTTTGAGGAAATTGTGACACATGGCTTTAAAAACCTGTGATTATTTTGGTAACTTTTTGTGTCTAATTTAGATGAGTCTTTCACAGGAAGAAATATTAATATTCAGAATGTAATTAGGACAGTAATTTTCAGCTAGTATTTTTTCCAAAGCTTTTGCTTTTATCCTCCAAAAAGGTCTTGTATTTGACAGTAAATTGAATGTAGTTTCAACAGCTGCCATGACATTTCTGTCACTGAACAATGGACCACAATCCAGGATCAGAGCTCCTGGCCGAGGTTAGGAGGATGCACCTGAGAATGGAGGCAGACACGAGCTTCAGGAGCTACACAAACCTGGTAACCTTGCCACATGCTTCTGACCCTTGGTCTAATGAAGATCACCAAGAAGTATCCAGTAGCCAAGTTATGCAGCTTGGCTTCTCTTATGGAAGTCCTTTTCATTTGGATGCAAGTGCTTACACCAGCCCTAACTCCAAAATTTGCCAGTGTAAGGATGCATCAGTCTCCTGGTGGAGAGGCAAGTAGTAGGCACAGCCATCAAATGCATGAGAAATGATTTTGCCCAGTTAGAAGCCCAAGATCTCCAGGTACATGTGCCAGTGGAAGACAGAGCAAATGGCTTATTATCCTGCACAAGGATAAAGAGGCTCCTCCCTCACATTCCATGTGGAAACACTGGAATCTCATGGCAGCCTCCTCTTGCAGAGCATGCCTCCGCTGCTTGAGAATTATCTTAGGGGGATGACAAGGAACTGGACGAAAAAGGACCACACCTTGCAGGCTTGCATGTGTTCAAACTCATGCTTCTTCCCACAAGTTCCAAATTTCCCTCAAACTTCCAGAAAACTTCTAGAGAAGTCAACCACCTTCAGCCAGCCACAGTGAAAGAACAAGCTAAAAAAACCAAACAAGAATTCCAGAAGAGAAAGACCAAACAAGCCTCATTTCCACAAAAAACTGAGTAGAGGGGTGAGGATAACCCATAGATGGAAGAAGTCCTGCTAAAGCACATGGAAGCTGTTACTGCTTCCTCCACTGACCTTCCCAAGTTCACTGCTACCTGTACCTGTTCAACTTGCTCCCTTCCACAGCCAGCAAAGTGTCCACAGCAGGTCAGTCTGACCCCAACTCCTGTGTCAGCTGCAGAGGCAACACACTTTGATTACACACTTTGTGATGTACAGCAGCAAGATTCTGGCATTATTTTGGGTTGGTTTCTCTGCAAGCTAGGGAGACAAGGGTGGGATTTTTTGGTCACAGTTAGGTTGGTTGGGTTTTTTTGTTTTGGGGGGTGGTGGTTTTCTTTGTTTTTGTGGTTTTGTTTGTGGTTTTGTTTTTTTTTTTTTAATCTGAAGGTAACTGATTCAGACTACAGCCAATTTAGAACAAAGGCTTTGGAGCTCAGTTCAGCATCTCAACACTGAAGTGCTTTGCAGGTCATTTCTTCAGCGAAACTATTACAGTGTAGCAGTCCAAAAGCACCTCAGTTTTACAGCACGATGATGATCTGAGTGTGTGCAGGAAGGAAACCTCAAAATTAGTACTTTGTATCTGTGCGTGGCCCCAGCTTCACAAGCTGAAACACAGCATTAACTTTCTGTACTAACAGATCTGAATATTTCAAATAGTTTTATGTCTTGGTTCTGGTGAACCCTGCAGTTTTGAGTGAAAGTTTCTTGTAAACACTTCTAAAATGCTAAGAAGGAAAAAAAATAAATCCATATATTGCCCCAAGACTAAAGATGCTAACTATAAAGAGTCAGCAGGGGTCATATTGCGCCCACCACTGCTTTGCCCCCTCCAACACAAGGACACATCACCTTTATAGGCAACCCAATTGCAAAGCAACCAGTTAAGTTTTCACAAAAATAAACACTGATGGAGAAATTCTTGGCTTGCTGCATGGCCACTGGCACATATCAGATAGTTTTATATTATGACTACAGCGGTAATGGAAGGCTCTGGTATCTGCCAAGTCAAATCCAACCCTATATTTAATATTAAAACCTTATTTTGTCGCATGAACAAAAATAAACCTTTTGAAAGCCAAGGTCATATATTACATGCCATTCTTTGGGTTAAAACTCCCTTTATCTGTTCAGCGAATCAGCTCAGCAGAACAAACCACGCTGCAACACTGCTCATACGCTGGAGGAGTCTGGCTTGTTCCTTTAATGAGGTAAGAGTTTCACTGATCATGATATTTAGTTCCAGCAAAAGAATCCAAAGAAATAGAGGCCCCTTTATTTACAGAGCTGTGCAGCCGGGCCCCCCAAGCCCCCCGCCACCCTGTGCTCTGCCAGGCCTCTCCTGAAGCCACACACAGAGAACTGAAAAGCTGCTCCCCTCTGCAGCAGAGTACCCAGGGCGTTTTTCACATCAAATAACCCAGCTTAAGAGGATCAAAAGCCAAAGTAGCCCTTTGCTTTAAAAGCAGCTCTGAAAACCAGAGGCTTTTCAGTTTAAATCAAAGCTATTTGCCAAAGCATTTTCATTCTCACTTCTGCAAGGAAGGAGAGAAGGTTTGTCTCACTGCAGTGCAAATGGCTGTATTTCTGCAATTCTGTTTTTGAAAGCTACACAGCTCTGGACAAGGAACAGAGTGTACTAGATGTTTATTTTTTGAGAGTTTAAGAGTACGTGTATATAAATATGTTAGGTGAACCCATCCTGAAAATGGGAGTTTAGGTAGGGAAATGCTGGCCCTTCACTGTGATTATTTCAGCCAGGGAACAACAAGAAAGCCCTTTCAGGGTGTTTGGGGATGGTTAGGACTGCACTTTCAGAAGTCTTAGCTGCACTCCCAGCAGCTCCAGGGAGATAAGCCAGGTCTCTTCTGGGAAGTGAGGGGAGGCTCACAGTACTCTGGACTGACTTGTCCCAGCTTCAGTTTTCAGCTCCATCACCACTACTTTCATGAAGCCATTTAAGATGCCTTTTGCTTCAACTCCCTAATTGCATGTCCCTACACCTCCTACACAGACAAAGCTCTGCTGCTGTTGAGCTGCTCCAATACCATTTTGAAGGCTGCAGAAATACAGTATCACTACATTCCTAAGCCTGATATCAGGAAGAGCTGCTGTTATTTCCATCAAGTAAGCAGTTTTAATTCTATCCCCAATACACATCCCACCCCCCAAAAACCCCCCAACACAGTAATTGCCAATCCACAGCTTTCAGTACTCCAGACCAGCCTATTAGGACCTTTTAGAAGTTTGAGACATTGGTCAAACCAAGCTGAGGGGCAGTATCACCACTCTGCTTGACAACACTAAAGCACTTCAGAGCCCAACCCTCAACAGTGTAAGACTGCAGAGCCAGTACCCATCCCAGATTTTTCTATTAGCTAGCAAAGAGACTACTATTAGCAACTACTATTATGCCAGAGGACTGACATAACAAAAAGCATCAGGGTACCCACTGACTGACTTCACAGGTCCTCACTGAGAGAAATCAAGAGAATCACTTCCCTTTCACTGCCCATATCTGCTTACAAACAAGCAACACAAAGGGTGACCTCCTCTTTAAAACCCAAGAAGAAGCCTCCAGCAGGCTGTTACAGCCACTGAGCCAAACACTTTAGTTTTTCCATCTCCTAGGAAGGACATCGGGCAGGAGCTGTTGTGCCCCGAACAAGATTATGCACAGTCGGTCTTCAGAATTCAAGCTCCAGGTGCATTACACAATATCTACCCACTATAAGCTAATGACTCTCAGATTCCAGAGCTTCAGAGGGAAAAAAAAATAAGGGGCACTCTACCTAGTGCTTCCAGCATCTTGCCTAACAGGAAACAGTTGTTTTTAGTGCAGCTGTCAAACAGTATAAAACTCTCATCTGAGAACCCCGACGGCAAGCTGGGAGGCTCCTGTGAAGCAATTTCATAAGAAAACAGTCACAGCAGCCCCCTTACATAAAAGATTTAAAAAGTATCCAGAAAAGTTGTTTCAATCAAAACCTACCTGCTTACTCACATATTCTCCTGGATTGTTTCCTGGCATTTAAAAAAGCATCACTTCACATAAAGACATTTGAGAGAAGCAGGGGTGGTTATCTGGATGTCAGATGGTTATCTCTTCACTGTGCTCAACAGGAAATTCCATGAGCTCTTGCCACCCCAAACTTGCGCACACAATCTTACTGGGCTCCTTTCTAGCTTGATTTAAGAAAAATCAAGGATAAGCAGGGCAAATACAACCATAATAGGAACCCATGTTCAAAGATTTCTCTTCATATAAAATCAAGGTTAGAAAGCAAGTGACATAGCGCTCAGAGATGTCAGTCCATGGCAGCTGCTGCTTAGAGCTTTCTCTTGGAGTACATCATATCAAATGTGTAAGCCATCAACTAAATGGAAAACTCTTCTAGAAACAGCAAGTTAAATTGTTTTTAGAGATTTATTCCAACATCTAAATCCAAACATATGCAGAGGCACTCACTCTGCAGTTATTTGGTTATGGGTTTCTCAGCTTTCTGAAATGCTCATCTAGGATCCACTTAGAAAGCTTACATTGAGATTGATCTGAGTAAAATTTGTGAATTGATTTGTGCTGGCCAGTATGAAAATAGAGCTGTGATTCACTGGCCTACCATTCAGAGAGTAAAGGGCTATTACAAGGCAGAGGGGAAGAGGAGACAAGTTACAGTTTCACTCACATATACACAACACAGATTTCAAAGATTTTACTATTCAGCTTCTTCAAAACTCATCTGGTGACAATCTTGCCCCTGAAGCCTGCAGACTCACAGTTTAGATTTTGTTTTTACAAAATCATTTCTGTAAATAACAAGTGTTGACATGACAGATAAATTGATTTTTCCTCTAAACCTTCATACTACAGAGTCAAGTCAACCTTATTCCTAACTCTGTAGACATAACTGTCTTATGTAACGTCACTAGATAGTGATCAAACTCTGGAATAGGATCCAGGGATGCAATCCAGGGAAGTCAGCCCTCTGAGAAAGCATCAGTTGGAAACTTTCAGAGGTCCCTTCCAACCCAAGTGATCCTATGAAGCATCACAGCCAAGAACACAGGGATGAACTTTTACTACTGGTACCCTGTATCCAGAACTGAGCTGGCAGGACCCACAGCTGGTAATTCTCAAACACTTAAGTTAAACTCGTTTTGAGAGCAGTGGTTACTGTATTCAGCTTCTGCCCAGCTACAGGGGAAACAGCTCCTGAACTATACTATCTTCAGCCTAGGATGTTAAAGTAAACCACCATCAGTTTTCTGGTCAGTTTAATGTGTTGGGCTGCAAGTTAAGGCGATTTAGGGTTTGCTTCTTTGAGGTTGCTGCTTGCTGTCCCTGTCATGAAAGTAGTAGCATTTGGAAGGAGGACAGGATCATGTTTAGCTGCTGGAGGTTAATTCCTTTGAGCTCTAGAGGCTTGGAAGCATTATTGTCTCACTCTGGAGAGTGCCAACACACAGTCACACACATAGGGATAGTGCAGGTAGACCAAGGAGAAAAGGCTGCAAAGGCCCTATTGGTGCCAAAAGGATCAATCTGCTTCATTACTAAGTCAGGAAACTTCAGATGACTCTTAAAGTGCTAAAACAGCACCCATGCAAGCTAAGTCTGAATCTCTTGTCTGCTACAAAGTTCTCATCCTCCTCAACAAGTTATTCAGGAATTTGATTTTCAGATGTAAATAATACTTCCTTGCTTCAAAGAGCAATGTGACACACTCACCATATAGGAAATGCTTATATACTCCATTTATCAGGGTCACAAAAACTGGGAAATTAACTCCACATTCTGCACAGCATGGACAAATGAACAAGGGAAATGACTAAAACAACAAAATATGAAACAGGAGGTTGCATGGGATATGTCACTCCCCACTCCAGCAAAAGATGTTCACATGAGGGCAGTTTACATTTTATTTTCTTGATTTTATGGTGCATGGATGAGCTATACCAGTAGGTGATGGTTTACTCTCCCATTACAGTCATAGCTAAACTGAGAAGATCAAACCATTTCACCCTCATGATTACCAAAATAACTTATTAAAAATAAATAAATCTATGTGAAATTAAGTAACTAGAGTACTGATGATGTGTTTCAGCTCAAGGGCTCACAGATTTCTCCAGAGAGCCACCAATATGGCTTCCCACCTCATGGCCAGCAGAACCAGTCCCAACCCAGCCCAGGTGCCCCTGAGAGCAGTTTCTAAACCACCACAACCAGCACCACAAGTGAGGCTGTGCTTCTTGGCAAAGAAAGTGCAAACGGTCTCACTGCAATGGTCTGGGGAAGTTCTGGCAGAGCTGCATCATCTTAATGCCCACTGAAAGGATCTGGAAAGAAAAGGTTAGGAGTACAATAAGGATTTACTATTGCATTCACAGAACAAGGGTCAGGGCACCAGTGAAATACAAAACTTATCAAGATCTGTACTTTAACATTTTACTTAAGCTCTCTATGCTGCACCTCAGAACTACTCATCCTTCATTTCTACATGGTCCAGCAGAACAGTGCTCAGGTTTGGCCTGAGCTGAAGGTGATTCCGCAAACAAAGCTCACAGTCACTGCACGACACAGCGCACTAGGGAACACAACCTTTCATCTGCACATGGATCTTGTTTCATACAGGAACTGAATCCTCAGCTCTGATACACAGGGAATGGTAATGCACCTCCACAACTTCACCTAAGGGCTCAGCTGCAACCTCACCAGGCAAGAGAACATAAGCAAAGGGCCAGTTTGAGCCTGAGTGGCTGGGAAGGATGGCATTGCTGTGCTTGGTGAGCAGCTGGGAGAAGGGCACCAATTTTCCTTGCAGTGTCTGCTGGCTCCTTCCTAGCTCCTGCTGTGGAAAGTTCTGCAGCTGCCGGGAGGAATCCATTCGCATAACAAAAGCGGCTTTCAAAAGCAGTATGGGAGAGTGGAAAGAATAAGAGAAAAACCCAAAGCCAGAAACTACAGTGACAGATAGAGTTATTTTTTTTCAGCATTGCCTAAAGGTCTCAAGTGAGGATCAGGGCTCCATTATGTTACATAGAATATAAACACTGGTGTCACCCATTACTTTCCTACTGGCTAAAGAACATGTTAAGAAAAATCACACAAGAAAAAACTTCAGCATACCCTTGAGTACATTTTTAGAACTCGCATATAATTCATTCTCCACTGTGCAATAAATGAGCTTGAGGCATAAAAGGTATTTAGGAGCTTTAAAAGCCTGAAATCCAACAGATTTTAAGGAGGCTGTGGGCACAAGTATTGTTGATGAAAAGCTGGCAATGTGTGCCTGCAGCCCAGAAAGTCAGGTATGCCCTGGGCTGCACCACAGGAAGTGTGGCCAGCAGGTCGAGGGAGGTGATTCTGCCCCTCTGCTCTTACAAGATCCCAGCTGGAGTGCTGCTCTGGGTCTCCCATCATAAGAAGAAAATGGACTTGTTGGAGTGAGTCCTAGGAGGGCCATGGAGATGCTCAGAGGGCCAGAAACATGCTGAGAGACTTGGACCTGCTCAGCCTGGAGAAAAGGCTCCAGGGAGATCTTAGAGCACCTTCCTAAAGGGGCTACAAGAGAACTGGGGGGGAACTTTTGACAGGGGCATGTAGTGACATGACAAGAGGGAATGGTTTTAAACTGATAGAGGGTAGGCTTAGATTAGACATTAGGAGGAAATTCTTTACTGTGAGGCTGGTGAGGCACTGACACAGGTTGCCCAGGGAAGTTGTTGTTGTCCTGTCCCTGGAATTGTTCAAGGCCAGGTTGGACAGGACTTTGAGCAACCTGGTCTAGTGGAAGGTATCCCTGCCCATGGTAGAGGAGTTGGAACTAGATGATCTTTTAAGGTCCCTTCCAACCCAAACCATTCTATGATTTTCTGATCGTGAAGGATCTGGAATTTTGATCCCTGATCTTTCACTTCACTAACTATAGAAATCAAGACAATACTACCTTACCTGAGGAGCTGTTACATAGTCTCATTTCATTACAAAGGGTACACTCAAAAATATACTGATGAGCACCATGAGAGATCTTAATCAATTAAACAGGCAACGAAAGGCCCTTGGAGCTTGTGCTGTAATTGCAGGGAAAAGAAAGCACCAGATTGCTGGTTAAAGACTCCCAAAAGGGAAACACCAGACAGCTGCAATGAAAAGTCTACTCTAGATACTTTTTTTTTTTCAATCGGCCTTTAAATGTTAAGCTTCTCCTGTAAGACTATCTTTCCTTTAAAGCATTTGAAACTTCCAGAGGTAGGCTGATATTTTTGTTCTATAGAAGTAAACACTTGGCTTGTGAACATTACACAAACTCCACTTGTTGTAAGACAAAATCCAAAAGGATAAAATAGGTCTTTGCATCTTAAAAATCAAACAAAAGAGGAAAGAAATCATCATTCCCCACCTTCCTTTCAGTGGCTCCAGGCTTACCCCTAAAGATTCTAATAGTGGCAGAATAGTGCTGCCTCTCAGCCAAACCACTTCAGTTATGGAAACTGCAATATAGCTCAGCTTGTCTTTCAAACAGGAATAAAGCTGGGAGAGAGATGTCAGGTTACAGCATATTTCAGTACTGCTTTTTAGTGCAGTAAGCAGAAACACGCTCCTCACGTTCCTGACCACTTTAGGAGGAATAACTAGCCCAGTAAAACACAGAGTTCAGCGTACAGCTCATCACAGCCACTCTGTTACAGAAAATCCCTCATCTATCTCTGAACACTAAATTCTTTGCTTTTCTGCTTAATGTTACTCTTCTGGGTAAAAAGGAATTCAAGGCCCAGAGACATATTATTTTTGCGTAATAAGGTTATACATATGGATTCAACTTAGCTAGGAAATGTCAACTTAAGGCTTGTCTTCATGAGGAAATTTACTGTAACTAGTCTACCAGTATAATTATATTGCCATAGTTCTACTAGTAAAATTCCCCTGTTGAGCCTTATTCATAACAACAGCTGCCTTTATGGTTTATTTTTGTCGACTATGCCAAAAAGGGCCCCTGCTCCAGAAAGGCCACAACAATTCACAGGGGAGGAGGGGAAGGAGCTGTGCTAGTGCAACTGGAGAGGTAGAAAGAATAACAGTATAGAAATGGCAGTATATACTAATGAATTATTTGCTACAAAAACCCCCCAAACCCTATCAGAAAACTATACTGTACATCAGATATCATTGCAGGTAAGGTATGTGCCAGTTTTATGATGCATTTTATGGTTTTGGTAAAGGTCCTTGAGCCAGACCCTGCTCTGCATCAGTCCCTCCGTGCACATCCTTTTGTTCTCGCCTTGTCCCCAGATGCTGCAGTGCATTTCCCAGAAACCTACTCTTTCCCCCCACTCCAGCAGCCCAGCAACCGCCCAGGGCCCCTTGAACAGAGCACTGACCATCCAAAATAAATGGGTGCTAAAGACCAGCCCCTCTAGTTTACAGTTTACAGGGACCAGGGATAGCTGGAAAGCAAAGAGCACTCTTTGCATAAAGGATTTTAAAACAATTGCCCTTCGCTTAGGCAGTGCAAGAATGCTGAGCTAGACAAAACAATGAGCCATCTGTGCACCCTTCCCTCCTTCCCTTGTCTCTATCCTCCCAGCTTAAATCAGAGCTCCCCAAGAATGGCTGGGTCCCCCTTCACCTCCGCCCACCCTGTTTACAGCCTGCAAAAAAAGCCAGTTTTTTTGCCTCTTTTTTTCCTTCCTTTTTGTTCTTAAGAGCCCTTGCAAAATCTTCCTTTAAACCTCAGCCCTTTGTCAGGTGGTATCCCATCTACCCAGCTTTGTCAAGTGATCAAAAAATGCCTCCCACCAGCGATCCATTCCTTGTTTACCAACCCTGGAGGCAGAGTGGCACTCAGGAGCCCTAGTCACCCCTTTGTCCAAGGAAGGGAATACCATCTGAATGGGAGACCACCAAGATTTGCAACCCTCTTTTGTTAGCCTGGTGTCACTGCCGACTGGGCCTCGATTCAAAATTGAGATGACAGTAGAGGCAGCGGAGTTAGGTAATCGCTATGGAGTTTCCAGCTCAGAAGAAACACCAATAGCTTAAATATCAAATAACATTGGCAACTTTCTTACCAATGGTAATTTGTTGCTACCAATTGTAACCATTGTCTCATCAAGTAACATGTACTATTCTAGTACTAGTCCGGAAGGCATGTTCCCAGCACTAAATCTGGGTTGAGGAAAAAAAAAGGGGATTAATAACATTCAGCTCTACCTCTTCAAATATCCACTTTGTTCATACCCCTATTCCAGGGAGCAAATCAATTAAAAAAGTCAACTATCCTTTGATCTCGCAGCTGGTATGGCCACACAGCTCAAAAATGCTTTTACCTTCATGTCCCACTGAAAAAAAAATCTTTTAATTCTTAATTTTTATAACATCCTAAACAGATCTTTATCTCATAAAGCAATCTTTCACCAGAAGACCCAATTTTGATCCTCCCCAGTCACTACTCCTCCTGGTAGGCTGAACTTGATGGGAGAGCAGAGTTTGAAAGCTCTCCCACATCATCCAGCGCTAACCCAGTTGGGAGGTGAGAGTAAAGAAGCTCTGCCTCAGATCAATTCTCCATGTGCCAAGATCATAAATGTGGAAGTTCTGCTGGCAAAAAAAGAAAAAGAAAAAAAAAATCATCCAGTTTGAGCACTATGTCCCTTCCCCTGCATGGCAGAAAGAGGCTCATCTTACTGGGATGTACAGGCAGATGCAGTACTAAACAGGAAGTGGGGCTTGCCTTCAGTAATGCTCAGCTATAAACCTACTTCCAATTTTTTTCCCCCCATTTTCTTTGATTGAAATCAGTCCTTCTTGCAAATGCTAAATGAATTTCCTTCAATGTTTCAAAAAAACCATTCCAAATCTAGCACAGTTCAAGCACAGTCTCATCCCACAACCTGTGCAGGCAAACACAGATAGACCTCAGCACAAAGAGCGCTGCTCTCCGTAGGTGGCCCACATATTTCATTAAGGGTACTAACTACCGCCAACAAATGACATTTGGAAGCCAAGTCTGCAGTGCCTGGGAGGAGGAAAAAATATTTCCCTTTGGTGACCGTAGCTTCAAGGGAGGTCTGCCTCCAGCAGTCACACCCAAGGCTTAGAGGGTTCTGAAGTATTGCAAAGTCATTCAAGGGACACCCTCAATGGGGCACCTAAACAGGCATAATGCTTGGTTTAACTGGGTTTTTTGCCTGGGAAATAGAGAATTAAACTTTACAAGATCGCATTTGTGTATATGCTTCTTAAAAATGTCTCTGCAATTTTTTAACTCATTGGTCAAATTCAGTCAAGTCCTTCAAAGGAAGACTTGTCCCCAAAATGTCACATCTCTACAAAGTACGCAAAACCAAACAGCCAGACAGAAGAGAAGGATGTATAGGTGCTCACAGTAATCAAGTTTCAGTAGAAGCACAACTCTATTACTAGACACCAGACAACCCACACAGGAGAGGCTTATTTAAAGTACCTTCATTTTGTGAAAAGCTCAGTCTAACTCATTATCCTTATAGGCACGAAAAAATCTAACCACAATTCAGCTGTAAAATTAAGTACTTTATTAGAAATTGTTAGCCATAGATAAATTCTATGTATTTTAGACTAAGAATTTTAAAAGTAGAGTGTTAGCTCTCATATATTTTAGCTCTCATAAAGAACCGATATATTTTAGTAAGGTTGAAAGTTCCCAAGGGAAAGTGCATAGTTTATAATTTCTTGAGAAGATTTGTTACAGGCAAGAATTTCGATAAAACACAGACAGTTGCTTGCACCCATGAAGAGATGATAAAAGTGAGAAAGAAGACAAAACAGATGAGACAAGACTGGGTTTAGGTCTTGAACCAGGTATAGAAGGCAGAAAACTGCACCAGAACCAAGGAGGCAAGGGAAAAACAAGTGATTTGAGGGGGGCATGCTGTGGGGGAAAATGGAGTGGGACACGTGAGGTAATCCTTGAATCTGTAATTAGAGAATGGTATAAAGTTATGAAACCTGTGTGATTCCAGATGCACCCTCTGGGATTTTTTCTGATGGACACGGCACTGCAATAACTGTGTGTGCTTTTTGGCTTTCTATACTCAAAACGAGTCTAGAGAGTTTCTTCTCTGACTTTTCAGCATCAACGAGACAAATCCTTTAAAAACCAGATTTTGCCCCCCCATGCAGCTAAACTACTCATTCCAGCTCTGATAGATTCTCAAATAAGCTATCATTAAAAGAAAATAGCTTTTTTTGTCACAGAACTCCCTAATTCCATTGCCTCTTCCTTCCCACTCCGCCATGAACCTTCTCCTTCCCTCTGCCTCAGACAAAAGACCAAACAAACAAACAAGACCTAGGAAGAAAAAGGAAGCTCAGAGTATGGTCCCCACCTGGGACTCTCTCTCCTCCAAGTCCTAACTCTTGTACCTCTTTCCTAAACTGATGCTCACTAATATCCTCATCCATGTTATTCCCTTTAGCTGGGGCAGATGCTCCACCTCCAGCAACTCTATGAAGAAGAAACATTTCTTCAGTACACTGGCTTAAGTTCAATTCCCCCAGATGAAGCCAAGGCAACACGAAGCAGGAAGTTATGGAGACCTAGAAGAAGCCTTTCAGGTGACTGTAAACCTCTACAAACAACCCATCACATCATCAGCATCACAAAGTCTGACCCAGGAACAGAACCACTGTTTCCTGATCTTCAGTTTATGTCCCCAGCACTCAACCTTATTTCCCTGTTCCATGTGCTGAAGTAGCTACCACACAGCCATCCCTGACACAGCAGGTGTCCTTCAACTTCAGAGCTAACAGCCTAGAAAACAAAACCAGGATGAATAAGGAAGGGTTTACATATCTATGCAATTATTTAAGAAAGTCCTCAGGTTCCTCTGTGTGAAATATGCTTCAACATTACACTTGAAAGCAACTGGACACCATGAAAAATGGAGAAAAACCTTGACTTTTAAACTATTTTCTTTGAATTCCAGGCTCAACTCCCAAACCAAAGTGATTTGATCTTTAATCTCTCAAGGTAGACATACTGAACTCTAAAAATCTCGTCTGAAATATGGATCCACAACAAAAACCACCTCTCTCTAACTTACTGTCTTCCAAAAGGCCCCCTATTTTATCCCATTTTCATGAAAACAAAGAGGGGCAGAGTCAGTCTTCACCATTTTTAAAGCATTCACTGTCACTTTGGAGTTTGGTGTAATATTTCAGCAGTTCTTTAGGCATGTGGTTTATAAATCACTTAGGGACCCATTAAATAGCAAAATTTAAGGCTAAAGGCTGGCAAGCTGAGGGCAGTGAGCTTTTAAATTCATGAAAGGCTACAGAACTAAGAGGCCACTAAAGTGACAGCTGTCAGCACCACTCTGTCCCATATTCATGCAGGTTCAAAGGAGAAGCCAGCACGCACTCAAAAGAAAGAGAGCACTCGTTCCAACTTTCAGGCTATTTTCTAAATACTCTTTTCAAACTCCTTTTATACTCAGAAAAAGCCTTCCAGAAAACATCCACCCCTCTGCAAGCCTTGCATTTGTTACCTGATCCAGTTTTGCGCTCCTTTTTCTTCTACCCAGCTCTAACAAGCATCCTTGCCCTTTTACAAGTTAAGATCATTCAGAGGATCTATACAAGCAAGCAGAACACAAGCTGGACTGGAGATCTTGAAAGGCTCATGCTTACCCTCACCTTTAATAGGGAGGCACCACCCACAGAGACAACACATTATCCCGGCATGCACCGCTCCCTCCTGACCCAAATGGTAAGCAGCACAAATCAAAAGGACCACAGCAAGTTGGAACCTGTTGTCTCAGCGGGTGGTACCCTGCATCTGTAATAGAGATGAAGGCAGCTGTAATCTCTTTGGGTTTATGCAAATGGGATGCTGCACTTCAGCTCCTGGCCAGCCACCATGGAAAAAAAGCAAAACCAAAAAAACCCCAAAACCCCACCACACTTGTCAATCTGAGGATGGTGTAGTAAACATCAAAACACAGCTGATCTGTTTCTTCTTGGGATGTGGGAAGGCCACAAATAGAAATCTTATCTCTTAACCTAGTCATAACTTAAGCTTCGCTTTCTATTGTAGCTCTGAATCACAACCCTGCAATTTTAATACAAATAAGACTACTGAAGGTGTTCAGGAATTCTATCACATCATGGGTTTCATTTTCCATGTATTTCTTTAAATTGTTAACAAAAAGGGTAAGCACTGGAATGCCAGAACAGTTAAGTGAAGATTCAGCCTTGGCCTTAGAGCAAACTGGTGACAGAAGTTAGTCTGATGAAAACTCACATTCCTTCTTAGCTCCCTGGACAGCCCTACAAACCCCTGTGTCAGCACAATCCAGGGCTGGAACACATCCTGGTACTGCAGTATCACAGAATGGGTAAGGTTGGAAGAGACCACAGGGGGTCACCTGGTCCAACCTTCTGCTCAAGCAGGGTCATCCTAGAGCACATGGTACAGAACTGCAGCCAGACGGTTCTTGAGTATCTCCAGCGAGGGAAACTCCACATCTTCTCTGGGCCATCTGTTCCAGTGCTTGGTCACCTGCACAGGAAGTTGAATATGAATTCTTCCTCATATTCAGGTGGAACTTCCTATGCGTCCGTTTCTGCCCATTGCCTCTTGTCCTACTGCTTGGCACCACCGAGAAAAGTCTGGCTCCATCCTCTTGACATCCTCCCTTCAGACACTTAGACAATGATGAGGTCCCCTCTCAGACATTTCTTCTCCAGGCTGAACAGGCCCAGCTCTCTCAGCCTTTCCTCATAAGAGAGATGCTCCAGTTCCTTAATCATCCACATGGACTCACTCCATGTCTCTCTTGTACTGAGGAGGACAGAACTGGGCATGGCACTTCAGATTGGGACAAACTAGGGCAGAGTAGAGGGGCAGGATCACCTCCCTTGACCTGCTGGCAATGCTCTTCCTAATGTACCCCGGGATACCATTGGCCTTCTTGATCACAAGGACACGCTGCTGGCTCATGCACAGCTTGTTGTCTACAAGGACCCCCAGGTCCTTCCCTGCAGAGCTAAATTCCAACAGGTCAGCCCCCAACCTGTGCTGGTGTCTGGGGTTATTCCTCCCCAGTTGAAGGATCCTGCATTTGCCGTTGTTGAATTTCAGACAGTTCTTCTCTGCCCATCCCTCCAACTTGTTGAGGCCCTTCTGAAGGGCTGCACAGCATTCTGGGGTATCACAGAATCACAGAATATGCTGAGTTGGAAGGAACCCACAAGGATCACCGAGTCCAACTCCTGGTCCTGCACAGGACCATCCATCCCCAAGAGTCACACCATGTGCCCAAGAGTATTATGCAAGCACTTTTTGAACTCTGTCAGGCTTGGTGCTGTGACCACTTCCCTGGGGAGCCTGTTCCAGCACCCAACAACCCTCTGGATGAAGAACCTTTTTCTAAGGTTCCAGCCTAAACCTCCCTGGGGCAACTTCAGGCCATTCCCTCAGATCCTGTCACTGGTCACCACAGAGAAGAGATCAGTGTCTGCCCCTGTTGCCAGCTTTGTGTCATAAGTGAACTTGCTGAGGAGGCATCAACCCCCTTCAACCAAGTCATTGATGGAGAAGTTAAACAATACTGGGCCCAGTATTGAACCTTGGGGGACACCACTAATGACAGGCCTCCAACTAAACCCTGTGCCACTGATTATGGCCCTCTGGTTGTTCAGCCAGTTTTCAATCCACCTCACTGTCCACATATCCTGAGTTTGCCTATGAGGATGTTGTGAGAGACAGTGTTGAAAGCCTTGTTGAAGTCAAGGTAGACAATATCCACTGCTCTCCCTTCACCCATCCAGGTAGTTGTTTCATCATGGAAAGCCAGGTTGGTCAAGCCCAATTCACCTTTAGTGAATCCATGCTGACTGTTCCTGATCACCTTTTTGTCATCCCTGTAAACAGAGACGGCCTCCAGAATGAGTGGCTCCATCCCCTTTCCAGGGATTGATGTGAGGCTGTTTGAAAACTGGGGTGACATTTCCTTTATTCCAGTCTTCAGGCACCTCTCCTGACCTCCACAGCCTTCCACAGACAATCGTGAACGGCCTAGTTACGCTGTCTATCAGCTCTCTCAGCACTCGTGGATGCATCCCATCAGGGCCCATGGATTGTGGATATCAAGTTTTCCTTGGTGTTCCATAACCCAATCCTCCTTGACCAAGATAAAGTCTTCCTTCCAACATTCCTTTATCCTGGTCTCCTGGGCCAGAGATTCCTAGAGGCTGGTCTTGTCAGTGAAGACCAATGCAAAGATGGCTTTCAGCAGTAGCTGAAGCTGATGTTGCCACTGATGGAGTCAGATTCCAGCTAAGTCTGCTGATGCTGCCTTCCTCAAGCACCTGTTCTCCATGTGGAGCTGTAAAATTAAGTACTTTTTTAGAAATTGTGAGCCATAGAATTTATGAATTTTAGACTAAGCATTTTAGAAGGAAAGTGCTAGCCATAAAACCCATGTATTTTAGTAAGATTGGAAGTTCTCAAGGGAAAGTGCATAGTTTATAATTTCTTGTGAAGATTCTTTACAGGCAAGAATTTTGATAAAAACAGAGATGGTTGCTTGCACTTGTGAGGAGGCAGATAGAAAGCAAGAAAGACGATGAAACAGGTCCATGGGACTGGGTTTAGGCCTTGAACCAGTTCCAAAAGGCAGGAAGCCATGACAGAACCAAGGAGTCAAGAGAACAACATAGCAAGAAAGACATTAATGCCCAGCATCAGGGGCTGCTTTACGACCTTCGAAGCAATTCAAGGGGGCGGGTGGAAAATGGGCTGGAACAGGTGAGGTAATCCTTGAATCTGTAATTAGAGAGTTGTTTAAAGTTATGAAACCTGTGTGATTTGGGCTGTGTACTGCAGCTGCATACTTTGGGATTTTTTCTGATGCACCTGGCGCTGAAATAAACGTGTGTGCTTTTTGCCGACGGCCTGGCATCGGAGCACGAATCTGCAATTGCCAGCTGAGGCACGGTGCTTTGTGCAGATGCACAGGGATATGTTCCCTTCTACTGGCATTGCTGTGGGTGTTGCTGCTGGCAAGGGGTGCAGAAGGGCACAGGACCCGTCATCTCCTCTCCTGCAACGGAACCGGCCAGATGGTCCCTGCCCGCTGACACGCTGCACTCACCACTGCAGTGCAGAATCTCCTCAGAAAGCAAGAGGAGTCTGATAAAAGGCTCTACTTTAACCCTGCTGAATAGATTCAAGAAGTTACACATTTGTTTTAATTTGAAAGGAGATAAAAAAAAGCTAAAAACAGAGTATAACTTGCAAAAACATCCTGGAAGGGTTTCTGCTGCCACTCAAGTTGTGCAACATGCTCAACTGGAGAGACTTATTTCCATGCAAGCAGCTTGGCATGAAATCCCACCGAAAGGCCTGTGGTTCCCTAATGCTGTCATGACGTCATGATTTAGGATTTTTAGAGCTATCAGCCCAGCACAGCTGGTGTCATGGTTGCAATTATACCATGAAACACTGAGGGGTTTTAAATGAAAAAGGTTTCCCTGTTTGAAATTCTTAGATTTCTTCCATGTTATTCTGTGGATTCTTAAAGCCAGACCAGTTCTGTAAGCAGAGTATAGCTGACATTTAAGTAGAGCAGGAAACAGTGCTGCTTTAACTGAAAATAAATCTGTCAACAAGGAGGCACAGGGAGAGCTCCACTTCAGACTTTTCAGGTTCTTATTAAAAAATATAAATTAAAGTCAACATTTTCACATTATTTGCTACATCTGTTTGCTATTCCATTATAAATAAAAATACAGGGGCCTCTAATTCAGTGTTAGTTCACCCAACAAAATCAAAAAGTCCTTTTTATTTAATACTGCATGATAATTGTTCTAGATTGTACTGTATTACCAGAGGAGGCCCACAAGAAATAAGCTACGCATTACCCTAAGTCAAGCTGGACAACTAAAAAGACCTTTGTCAGTGTACTATTCTTCCCTTTCTAAAGGATGAAGGACAGCAAGGTTATGGAAGCACATCCCCATTGTAGGAACCTTGCTGACTGTCACAAGCAGATCCATCTCTCCAGTCTTTGCAGAGAGAGATGGGAAACAAAAAAACCCACAAACTCACTCCTATCTCCAGGGGCCAGGGCAGTTGAGCAGAGTTCAGTGCCACATCAGCTTTAAAGGAAATATGGTAAAGATTTAAACAACTCCCCTGTCACCCTATGCCCCTGCCAACCATTCTGCAGCATGTTTTACCTGGGACAGTAGAACCCCAAAGCCCTTCAAGCAACAAAGAGACTGATACCCATTTTCTTAAACAAAAGCTTTATTAAATTCCCTGTTGGAGAATAAGAGCTTCCTGAGCGCATAGGAAATCCACCACATTCCTGCAGTGTGCACGTAGGTCTGGTCTGGTGAAGTGCAGTTCCCATTGCCATCACATTTCAAGAGTAGTTAGCGAACAGCAATTGCTCTTGGGAGTAAGAATTGCTGGTGAGTGCTCAGCTCCTTTGAAAATCGTCTCTCGGGCAGTCTACAGTGCTCAGCTACCCGGTGATAACTTCGGCTTTAGTGTTTAAGAGATGTGTAGGTCTTGACAGGTCTACCACATGCATAATTGTATATTAAGACTTTTGGACACAAGAGCAGAACCCACCCACTTGACAGCACAAGTAGTATTAAGTTTTGTAGCCCCAAGAATGAGGCCAAATTAAAGGCAACTGCAGACAGCTTAACATCTCAGGGTAAGTGCTCTGGAGCCAGGAAGACTGTTCCAGCCACACAGAGAGAAGGGAAACACATGCATGTACTCAGGGCACAGAGATCACTTTGATGGATCTGAGCAGGCCTGTGCTGAAGAAGTTGCAGCCAATATCCCAAAAGCAGCACAGCAATGATGGTTTACTATTTGCATGCAGTGCCCAGCTGCAGCAGCCTCTACCAGTGTGGTGCCAGGGGCAGCCAAGGCACACCAGCTCCCTTAAGCTTCTGCCAAGGGTCACATCCAGGCAGGGCAGTCGGGGACTTCAGACCTCCCAGAGCATGGCACAGGCTTTCCTCCTGCTTCACTCAGCAAGCCTTGGAAATCACCAGCAGCTTGTGTCTAGAGATGGGAGTTTAATTCCTGTGCCCTGCAACCAGCAAAAGGCATGTCCCACTACCTCAATCCAAATTTCCAGACCAAACCATATGACAGTATGAAGAGTTAGGAGGTCTCATGCCAGGAAATGATGTAAAGTTGTGACATTCCACCTGTGTGACACTTTCGATCCTCCACCCCCAAGTTTTCCACTACAGAAGCACGACAGGTTTTGGGAGTGAGAAGTCAGAGCACGTACCAGGACAAAGGAAGCTGTGTCTTTACAGAATTTGCATCTTCATTCACAAAAACACAACACCCTTCATGTCTTCAGCTGAGAACCTCATGTCCACCCATGTCCCTCACCCAAAACCATCAGAAAAGAGTCTGAGCAAAGAGAACAGTCTCATTACGGAAAAAACTCGGGCTGACAAGTCACCAAAGAAGTCAGCACAGCTCTACTCTCTCCAAAATCAGTCTCATCACAACAAGGTGGGCAAACACAGGTCATCTAATCTTGGTAACCTCAGATTTTCGGTTGCATAGATGAAATATCACGATCTGAGAACAAAGGCACCATGTGAAGGCCTGCATGTCCATGCTAGGGTCTCTCGTAGAAGCAAGGGAAGGAAGCCTTTAACTTCATTTCTTTCACTTGCCCTACTTTTCCTCTGCCCCTGTTACTAATGACTGGAGTTAGTTGTTAGACGTGTTGATTAAATGTCCCAGGCAGATCCCTGTGACACTTAAGTCCCTTATAAACTACAGCCTTAAGAGATTTGTCTTCTGAAAAACAGTTCTGTAATCACATACACAAGGAGGAAAAACAAAACAGGAGAAACTGCCTTGAGGACACGGGTAAGGTTAAAGAGACTGCCTGACTGCTGCTGTTGCAAGAGAAGCATTTGGGTGAAAAAAAAATGGTGGCTGAATCTTAACCAAGGTAAACAAAAGGAGGAAAGCTTGGGTGAGCAAACTGGGGCCTTTGCTGCAACATTCATCAAGGACATTTACCCTGCAACTATGAAACAATGCATAGAGAGTTTCAATAAACAGCAACAGCAGAAACCTTGTGGCATTTCTGGCTGGATAAAAGGCCATATTCACAGCCCTGAGATCATGTCTGCTTAGCTACTGCTACTCACTTTAACTGGAGTTAAGAAGCAAGGTCAATTAAAGAAAGACAAGGGTAAGATTAGCTCACACTGCCTGCTTGGTCTGAAACAAAATGTCTGCTAGAAACCATCCATACCAAGAATCTAAGATAATAATTTAATTACTGGAGAAAAGACAGTCAAATAATTAGAATTTTAGGCTTCTAATACACAAACTGGCACTTTATACAGCAGCCACTGGGGTGGCAGCCTGCTGACAGTAACACTGCTGCGCCAGCAACAGCAAAAATGCCCTTACAGCAGTTTTCCAGAGGAAGGCATTTAACATGCACAGGGAGGGGTCAGGATTTAGGCGTATGACCATAACAGACTACCAAGAGTGAAAAACACAACAAGACGGACAGTTAAAAGAAAATTTCCCAACCAGTTAAAAGAAATTAAAAAAAAAACCCAACAAAAAATCATTCGACTTAACACTGAAAAGAAATATATTGCATTCAAAGCCTGCAAAGGGGAACATAGAAATTCTTCTACATACAAGAACAGGCAAACCTCATCCTTTGTGAGACCAGGGCTGGGCTATTCTCAGCAGAAAACCAGCTGTTCAAATAATATGAACAGCAGGACAGGGTTTTACCTACACGGTCCCAAAATGCAACACAAAACACAACATGCAGCTACAGAACTTGAATGGCACTTACTCATGTACCCTGTTGTCTCCATACAAGTCACTTAACCCAAAGCTGACGTAGTGCCAATGTTCAGGAACATTCAGTGCTGGATTTCCCAGGTTTCTGTACATGCTAACATAGTCCAGAGGGTCAGGTCCTCCCAACCTGCATTAAAAACAGAAAGATTACTAGGTAAGTTAGTTTATTCAAGACAAATAGTTAAGTCTCCACAGGTGCTAAAAGAGGTTGTACAAAGACCTGGTTTTAAACACAGCTAGTGACAAAAATTAAATTAGCATGCTCTAGTTACCTCTAAAAAAATAACTGAGGAGAAATGTTGGGTTAAGTCCAGAATGATTCAAGCACAGGAAGGCAAAGCGCATGTGTACAACATACTACAATGTTTTAAAAGTTAAAGCATAAAAACCTCTGGAAAATCATATTAAAGCTTCTACAAAACACAAAGAAAATTGGAAAACTGTACTAGTAAAGAGCAATAGCTGTATCTGCATTGCAACCTCTTAATTCAGTCCAGAGGCACATACCTCAAAAAAAGTGATGCTATTCCTCAAAGGAGAATTTGAAAGGGCTAAGTTTTGAGGAGAGTACTCCATACTTCTGAACACAGAGAAACAAGTTAAAAGAGTGGAGAAGAAAAACATTGATTCAGAAGAATTAGCATCATAACTTCTAAAATACATCACTTGCATTAATCAAGAATGAGTAAAGAGCATCAGTGCATCCCCTACTTCAACACTAGGATGTGTTCCTTAAAATAACATTACTTAAAAGTCAGTGCAGTACAGCCAGGTCACGTTAAGCAGTAATCACCACAACCTGCATCCACCCTTCCTGTTACAAGGCACAGGGAAGCGAGGCCAGTGTGCCAGCAGAGAGCATGGCATGCTCCTCCTGCCACTCCTGTCACATCTGCCCATTCAAGGCAGGACAACTCCCCACTGAGGGACATGCCACACTTGTTTGCTTGCAGTTCACTCTGTCAGTCATAAAACACCTACCACAAGCAGTTACAGAACTGTGTGAGCAGCTGTTTAACTGTTTCCTGACTACAGTTCACTTTGTTTTCAGGAAAAACTCTCAACTGCTCCAAATAAGAAAATCCAAATTAAGATGACCCTCCTTCATTGAAACCACACTAATTCCCCTCATCTGCATTGTCTGTTCAGACCCTGACACAATCATCCGCAGATTGCAGGGCACGCCTGTGCTTCCTTTGCTAGCCCTGGGGGTTTGTGTATCACCAGCAGGCAGTCTCTGTGGCTAGACAGATGGATCCAACCCTAGTGCAGAGAGACACACTATTTGAAATCCTCTGCCACCTTCTTTTGCCCAACCTTATCAGGACTGTCCGAAGTAGCATATCAGCCTGCTATATTAAAGGCTCTTTCCACGGGTGAGCTCTGCTGCCTCCCTCCTACTCCTGCAGGAAAAAAAAGCAGAGCCTTTATCTAACAAGTGACTTTCCCTACGACAGCTTCCACCCTCTGAAGTCACGTAGGGCCACCATGGTGGCTCCAGACCAGTTCCAGTTTCCCCAGCAGGTCAGTCAAGGATGCATCCCAGGATACCGGGGCAGGACAGAGGGGATGAGTA
Organism: Corapipo altera; assembly: GCF_003945725.1. Taxonomy (NCBI): domain Eukaryota; kingdom Metazoa; phylum Chordata; class Aves; order Passeriformes; family Pipridae; genus Corapipo; species Corapipo altera. Next base: position 6,084,637 of record NW_020884896.1, on the reverse strand, counting down.
GCCCACCCCCAGTAATGGTACAGAAGTCCATTGGTGAGGGCTACATCACAACTATGCAGCCTTCTCATATGACAAGCAGCATCTTCATGGAGTAAAAGGCAAACTGGTGAGCAAGCCCACGGAATGCAAGTTAGAGCCCGGGATGGAACAAAGTCTGATTCTCAGCAGCCACCTGGGAAATACCCATTCTCAAAATTTAGCAATAGTTTGAAACACTCAGGAAAAAACAAGTCCCCTCTGACACACCCATTCCCCACTTGTTCCCTCTTGCCAGCACAAGGTCGCAGTGGAGGCTGGGATCTCTACCACAAACACCCATTCAGGTGGTTCTGTTCAGAGTGTGGCACCAATGCCCTGGCCAGTGCTCAGGCTCCCAGGGATCCATGATGGAAGTAGCCAAATGGAAGAAATTCCAGTCAGGACAACCACTCACTCCCAAGGAGTGGTAGTGAACAGCAGCAGGCACACACAATTACCACCCTGACTGGGGAGACTCCAGAGTAAGGGAGATCCATACACTGACCAGCAAACCAGTGTGAGAGATTAGTGAGTGGTCAGAGTAGTTGTGTAGGATTTGCAATGAAGGGACCACCTGATAAACAACCAGCACCTCCCACATGCAGAAAACCTGCTTCCAAACTGGGTTTAGTAACACCTTAGATGTCAAACGATCCGTTCTGGAACAATGCTGACACAGGCACTCTGACATGGACAGCTCACAAGACAAACCCTTACACTGCCCTTTTTCAGGACAGGAACTGTTCCACAAGTACATGCTTTTCCCTAGGGCTACTCAAAGGTATTTGTCAGGTCTGATGCAGATGGAAAGTCCTGCCTAGACTGCACCAGGTGAGGTAGACACCTCTCTCTCACTCCTGTCAGCAGCCCTGTGTTTCCTTCCAAAGGCCAAACCTCTCTGGGCTATCCAGGAGGTGACCACAGCGATGCGGCACCAGCCCGCTCAGGGGAGCCAAATTCTGTCCTGTCCAGAGCAGACCTGGACAGAGTTCACTACCCACTGGTTTACATGCTGCTCGATGACCCAAGCAGACTGCCTTTACTCCCTGAGAAATTTGGTAGGCTTGGAAGAGAGGTAAACAAAAAGCCTGCAATGGTGGTGACTAATTAAATTTTGAAAAACACGCATCCAAGCCATAAACCTATCCCAGAACCACTGCAACTGCAGGAGCATCCAGCACGAGCTTTAAGCCAGCTACCTGGAGCACAGCTAGTAGTGTACCCAAGGCTCACCAAAGGTTAGTCAGCACAGATATTCATCCAGTTTCGGTGGCAGGTTTCACTGCTCTAAGGTTGGGTGCCACTGATGCCTATTGTGGTACATCCTCCCACCCACGGCTGCCGAGGCAGGGTTCGACCTTGAATCACAATCTACATATCAGTACATGGTTCACACAAAGAGCTGGAAGCGTTGGAGGATTTTATTAGGAAGAGCTGAACTTCAAAGCCAGAGGTACAGTACAAATTTGTTACATTCTCTATTCATGGAGCTCATTCACAAACAAGAAGGGCAGCCTCGGGGGAAACCCCCGGATTTGCATCTGCACCAAGAGTCTTCTTTTGACTGACGTTTAGAGCGCTCTGAAGTTTCTGTGGAAGTAGAAATGCAAAGCGGGCAGAGGAAACAGATCCACAATGGGAAAAAATTCAAAAATTCCCAATTCATTCACCCTGAGAAGTCCTCAATGCATGGTTCATAGTCACTTCCCAGCAGGTGACAACAGGACTGCTTTTCACAGCTACCTTTTGACAACCCTTCAGAAGTAATCCACGATCCCCAAGTGGCTGCAGACCACAGGTCAGTGCACTGGTTTTTGAGTATATGGCCTAAATTCAAGACAGGTGATGAAAAACCAACAGTCCAGCCCAAAGTATGCCTATTTCAAAACCTGCCACAAAGGAAAGTACATATTTGCTTGTTTCAGCATCAATTCTATGCAACAAGATATTTCACTTAAAGATACTCAACCATGGTTTATAATAAAAGCGGACACTGGACATCAACAGAGAAAAACTTCATCTCAGCACATGGCCTTTATAAACACAGCCAGAAACTCTTCAAAAAGATCGAATCACAAACTCTCTCCCAAGATATGCAAATGGCATTTAAAAAAAGACTAGTTCCATTAAATAACTCACATGGCTAAACTCCTCCATGTAATAGGTATGGAGTTCTGCAGATTCTCCAGCATTACATAGTAAGGATCTGCTCTGACACGCAAGCTGAGGACTGATTTCAGCTACCAGAACAAAAAAAACCACCTCTGTTAACCATAGAGAAACTGATACATATAATTAAAAGCTGATTTAGTGTTACAATATTTCTCCTAAGGCAGGGAATTTAGTTCAGCAATTTCCTCTTTTAATCTAAACCAGCTAATAGCTGGCAGCTCGGGCAGAGGAGGACAGATTAGCAGAGAGTGAGCTGCGGTAGAAGTCATTTTACCAGACTTCACAAAACCAAGCTCCAAGTTTCACCTAACAAAGGGAGGGAAACTATGTGCAGTGTGCACATAAGCTTCACCCTGCACAAGAATTTCCTGCACAGGATAGCAGTAAGAATCTCACCTCTGGTTTCTACAAGCAAAGCTCTCGGCTCTTGTTGCTGAGTTGACAGTCGGAAGAACCACTACGTGGAAAGTGCCAGGATAAACAGGCCTTCACTTTACTTCTTACTTGCAACCTGCCATTACTGCCAATAGCAGTTTTTCCAGTGTTTGAGCTCCAATTGCAGTGAAATCCTAATCAATCCCTTAAGCAAACAAGCAGCAATGTTTCTTCCCAAACAAGGGTCTCTGCCATTTTCCAATATATACCTAAATTTCCCTCAACCCCCACAAATCTTACATCACTCTAGTCAGTGTTGTTTTAAGCTGTTGACAGGAAAGAAGTGCTGACTCCCAAATCGAGGTGACTGGAAACTCCTCAGGATTGAATATCTGAGATTAGAAATGGGTATAAAAACAGACTGATCAGACCATCACCAAAGTACTGATGCACACAATCAGGAAAATATTTGTATTTTGAAGTCTCAGATTTGCAACATCTCGGCCCATTGTGTCAGTTTAAGTATAACCCCCCCCCTAAGCAATAAGGGCTAACAGTACTGTGAAAACCAACAGGAATAGCTTGTGTGTCAGAGCAGCATCAGGGAGGATGTTATTCTGCTGTTCCTCAGGAATCTAACCAGATGGAGTTAAAATGAACTGTAAATAAAGAAGCTGAGCATTGACTAAAGTTTTTCCAAGTGGTGGAGTAGGGACTGGTCAATGTCAGGTACAGCAAACTCTCGGGGGTGACTTTATCGCACTCCTTAGGCCCAGAAGAGGCGGCTGAGCAGCAAAGCCATAGTAAAGAGCAAAAGGAACTCCTCTTCACACGAGGTTAGATGCTAGACACTTACTCCATAGCTAAACATCCGAGTACTTCCTTCATGCCACTCTCCCACATAAACACCGGCTGTTCCCGGTGTCAGACACTGTGTCAGCAGACACTGAGCAGCAGATTCACAGTCTGCGATAACACATGGCTATGCAAGGCCAAGAGAAGCTGGCACTGCCCCGTGGGCTTTACGGGAATGCACAGCGTGTGTCCGGCCTGGGGCCGGAATGCGGGATCACTCCGGTCAGTGCCGGCCACACTGGAACCCCAAGCTCCCGGATACAAGACAAGAGCTCGTGGCTCCCGTCCAGGAGGGGAAACTCCAGCCCCTCACCCTCTGTGGGAATCCTCCAATGAGTAACACACACTCCCCTTTTGTACGACCTGCCCAAGCCACGGCCTTCATCAGCCACCTCTCATTCACGGACCCTTCAAATCACGCCAGAAGCCCCATTACACCCTCCTGTCTTCACTGCAACCCTCCCTACAGCCTTACCCCTATTGCCAGTGCATCCTCCCTAGGACGCCCCCAAACACACCGCCCGGGCACCCAACGCATTCCCAACGCCTCCATCCCATCCCGGCCACAAGAGCATCTCACCCCAAACTCTGGGCACAACTCGCGGTCCCTCTCCCCTTCCTAGGACCCTATCCAGCCCCGCGGCCTCACTCCCTGCAACGTCCCCAGCCCCACTGCTTCTCCCAACCCCACCACTCCTCCCAAACCCTCTCCTATCCCACACAAGGCGCCGGCCCCACCGCTTCCCCCAGCTCCACGCGAGACCCCGGCCCCATCCAGGCCGCCTCACCAGTACTTGAGGATGGCGGTGACCTGGAGCGGGTTGGGCTGGTCGGGGTAGAGGCGGCGGCACTCGCCGTAGATACCGTGCAGCCCCGGCGGGAACAGCGACGGGAAGGACCCGGACGTGGAGCCCGAGCCGGACCCCGGCCCACCCGCGGGGGGCCCCCCGCCCTGCCGCACGCCCTCCATGTCCTGGAGACGACTGGTCCCGGGGGATCCCGGCTGGTCCCGACCCCGCTCCGCTCCCGCCCGGCGCTCCCGGCCCGGCCCGGCCCGGCCCAAGCGGCTGCGCGGGGCCGCGGGAGGAGGGGGCGGGGCCTGCTGCTGGGCGGCGTGACTGACAGCGCGGCTCGGCCAATGGCGACGCCGTGCGGAGCTCCGCCGGGAGGGGGCGGGGCTCCACCGCCCGGGCGCCCTGAGTGACAGCGCGGCTCCGCCAATGGCGGCGCGCGGAGCGGGGGGAGGCCGCGCCTCTTCTCCCTCCCTCGCACGCCAACGCCGCGAGCGCGCCCCCTAGCGGCGGCGCGGGGCACCGCGAGGGGCGGGGCGAGGGGGCCACCGAGGGGCGGGGTTACGCAGGTGGGCGGGGCGATGCGATGGGTGGCGGTTGAGGGGCTCCCTCATGGGGAAGGGAAACCCGGGTGCGAAGCACAGTGACGGTCTGGCTCGCTCCCGACCTTAAAACTACACTTGCAAAGCGTGTGGTTGGTTCGTGTTTATAGTCCTATGTACATAACAAATGTCTCCTGGCATTCACTGAGGTGATGCAACACTGGCCTTGAAATAATTTAAACCCCTCCATGCTGCTGCCCCTCTTTTACAGTAGGTGAATGGTGAAGAGCCCTACAGGTGAATATCTGAGATTAGACTCTCAGCCTGGAGAAGAGGAGACTGAGGGGAGACCTCATTGCAGCCTCCAAGTTCCTCATGAGGGGAAGAGGGGGGGCAGACACTGATCCCTTCTCTATGGTGATCACTGACAGGATCTGAGGGAATGGCCCGAAGCTGCCTCAGGGAGATATCAGAAAAAGGTTCTTCATCCAGAGCATTGTTGGGTGCTGGAACAGGCTCCCCAGGGAAGTGGTCACAGCACCAAGCCTGACAGAGTTCAAAAAGCGCTTGGATAATACTCTTGGGCACATGGTGTGACTCTTGGGAATGGTCCTGTGCAGGGGCAGGAGTTGAACTCGATGATGCTTGTGGGTCCTTTCCAAGTTGGCGTATTCTGTAATTCTGTGATTGTCTGCTTGGGCTAAAGGCAGGAATGACAGGAGAAAAGTCCATATCTGCAGGAGAGATGTAGAACAGGACAGGTGAGTTCTGAATCAGCCTTCAGGTGCACTCACTGACATGGAAGTTCATTTTAATTAATTTCAAGACCCTATGTTTCAGTCATCGATCATTCCAAGTGCTTTTAGAACATGTAGCCAATGGAAAACAACAGGAAATACATTGTTCAACACCAAAATACCTGCGATGTGCATCCTTTATGCCAGCACTTCTTTTGTGGTTGCCGTGCCTCAAAAATGCAGAGAAACTGGCATTTCTCGGAGGCAACAGATGTGTTAGGAACAGCAGTTTGTAGAGATAATCCCATGAAATGATGGGACAATAAAACACTTTCCTTAGTCATAGATGCCCTCTTCAGAAGTTGATGGGATCACCTTTTTCTCCCTTCTTATTAGAAAAAATTAGCGTGCAAAAATCTATTAGGTGGAAACCCGCCAATTGTGATGTAGTGTTTTTGGTGGAAGTGCCCAGTTCCCCCTTGGACCGCAACATCCATCGGTTTCCCGGCCGTGGATGTGTCCGGAGCGCTTCCTTTTTCCGCACTCCGCCTCCTGGCGCGCCCCTCTCCCGGCGCCGGACTACAACTCCCGGCATGCTCCGCGACAGGAATGTAGTATCACCGAGCGTCGCTTTGCGCCGGACTACAACTCCCGGCACGCAGCGCGGCCGCGGGAATACATCACCCAGCCGGCGCCGCGCTCCCGCTCCGCGCGTGCGCCGCCGAGGGCTGGGCTGTTGCTCCCTGACGGGCGGCTGCGGCGGGTCCTCGCCATGGAGTCCTACGACGTGATAGCAAACCAGCCCGTCGTGATAGACAACGTGAGTGCAGCCGCCCGCGCGTCCCGGGACCGGGGGTAGCGGGGAGGGCCCGCAATCCCTTTGTCATCGGGGCTGGCCGCGCCCCGCCCGCCGCCGCCCCCCCCCCCCCCCGACCGGCCCGGCCGCCGCCTCTGGCCCTCGCAGAGCGCCGCACGGCGTCCTCGGGGGGCGGGGCCGCCGCGCCTCGGCGCGCCGAGATTGGCTGGGGCGGCTGCCAGTCACCCGCGGCGGGGCCGCTGCCCCGCTTTGGGGGGCGCAGCCCCCGCCACCGCCGGGCTACCACTGGCGGGGAGGGGCGGCGCGCCCCCATTGGCTGCGGAGGCTGTCAGTCAGCGGGGCGACCCGCTGGTACCTGCCGGAGCGGGGCGGGACCGCCGCGGCAGCACCTGCGCTCATTGGCAGTGGGGGCTGTCAGTCACGCGGGGCTGCCCCGGCCCCGCCCCGCCGCTCTTTGTGCCGGGGGGACAATGGGGGTGCTGGGCCAGGCTGTGGCCGCACTCCCGGCGTGCTCTGCGGCGGGATATGGCCGGGGGTCCAGCGGGATCCTGTCAGGCCTTGGGTGGACCCCCACGCGCTCTGGGGGTCCCCGCGCCTCCTGTGGCCTGTGCGGGGCGTGGAGCCCTGCATCCAGGTCCCCATCACAGCCTCAGCGGAGGGGGATACACCCCCAGTACTGCACTTCCTCCAGTGCATCCAGCAGGGCGGCCACAGCAGGGGAGTGCCGCTCCCAAGGCCTGGATTTCCGTGCTCCTGAAGGATCTGCTCCCAGCACGGATTGCATCAGCTGTAGTTTGACAGCGTGGTGCGGTGTTGCAGATGGCTGCTCCGAGCTGATGATACTGCTCATTAGCACAAAGCAGACATGCACCTGTGTCGGCAGTAGCTCGGCTGGAGATGAATGACAGTGATTCCATGCCTGGTACTTCTGGGTCCAGTTCTGATTTGCCTCATCCAAGCTGGCCTCCCAGGAGGCAGGACCATCCAGGAAAGGGTGGGAGGGCGTATCTTGGAGGGAACCTCCTCCAGTGTAGTGAGTCACAAATCCATGCTCCTCCCTTCTGACCTCTACTGCCAGGGATTCAGATTTTGTTGTTTTGAAGGGTCAGTATTGTGCTCCGTTCTTTCTCCAAAAGCTTAATTTCTGCTGAATCTTTTTACTGTATGACATGTGGACCTGCTAGCCTGGCACTTCTCAATTTATTGCTTTATGTCCCCATAAAGTGAGTGATTTTAGGTGTTCTCGGATCAACCCAGTTATTCTTCTGACCCCTTCTTTATTTTTGATCCCAATTTCCTCTCTACGCATTGAGCTCTCTGATACACTTTTGGCATTGTTTCTTTCCCTGGAATCACAACAGAGAGATTTAGGTTAGACACTGAAGGAAAGCATCTAATGGAAAATGAGATTAAGCAGTATAATTGACCATGTTGAGGAAAACATGTATCTCCTTTATTGAGGATATTAAAGAGTGTGTTAGGGTGTTTTTTCTTAGAAATGACTGGAGCAGCACTGATCCTGCTGTGTTGTCGAGTGATTAGCTGACCATTAAAGTTATTTCTGGGCGTTCTGGTGCTGTGAGGATGAGTTTGTGGAGCTACGGTCACACAGTAACAACCTGTATCTAATTTCAGCATGTCCTCTTATTCAGCGCAATGATTGCCACCCCTGCATCAGAGCTGAAGAAGGGCTCATGTGCCAGCAGCTGACTCTGTGTCTTTTCTCATTTTATCAGCTGGTCTTATAAAAGCCAATTCTTCCTCTTACCTCCCTGATAAGTGAGCTCCCTCCCTTCCCCTCCCTGCACAAGCAGTAGAATGGAGCAGTTGTTGTGACATCTGCCTTGAACACTTGCAGGCTGTGGGCAGAGGGGCATCGTGGTGACTCTGCATTTTTGGTACTCTTTGGAGTTCAGGCAGGATGGGAAGTGGAGCTGCACAGAGCAGGTACTGCCGTTCCCACGGCTCTTCCATTGCTGCTTTTCCTCAGAGAGGTGTGTGTGGGAGGGTAGGAAGGGGTAAATGAGATAGTGAGCTGGTGATCGAGCTCGACCCCCTCCAGTCCCAGCTGTGCTCTAGTATCTGTGTGTTCCAAAAGGCCATTAAAGGATGTAGCTAAAAACTCAACAAGGAGGATTTTTTCCCTTCCCTTTACCAAACAGTGTTCCGGTTTTCAGCAGGGAGAGTTTTGTAATGTACAGTGAGAGGTTGGAGCTGTACCTCAGCACAACCTTAATGCTCTTCATTGTCTAATTCTTAAGAGTTGTGTTCGTCTTGCAGTCCCAGAAGCTCTCTCTGTATGGTTTGGGAGCCCTGCTGAACCTTATGCACATGTAGGTAGTTCAAAGGTGGCCTTAGAAAGTGCAGATTCCTTGACCTCTGTGAAATTATCCCTTGTTTCATAAAAAGAGGATAAAATTTGGCTTTGTAGTCTAAGTGGTGGCATTTAAGCAGCTGAGCTGTCAGTAAGGGCTGTTGTGTCTTTGGTTTGTTCTTGATCTTACAAAATCTGTATCTAATAAAAGAGTTTTATGACAATATAAACGTGCACTCTCCGTAGAAAGTGCTGTGCAGTAGATTGACTCTTGGTGATTTCCGTTTAAATTCATGCATCAAGATGAGTGAATCCATAACTGACTGGCTACAGAGCCAGAGGATGAGGCATGTTCAGTTACTTCATGGTACTCACAGGAATTTTCCATGAATTTATCTTCCTTGACCTTTACATTTTACATCTAGCTTTTCTTCTTTTATTTTTTTGCTCATATTAAAGTAAAAAAATAAATAATAAAAAATTGGATGAAAGCTCAGGCAGGATAGTTACTGGTGGAAGCATATAAATTTGTAAATTTTCTTTTAAGTTCTAGTAAATCAGAGTTTGTAGCAGAAGGGGAGACGCATGGGTTTTTTTCTTATTTGAAACAAAGATGGAAAAGCAGGTCTTTAAACTTTCCGAATCAGAGTTATTTCAAAATTTAAATGTTTTCTTCACATTGTGTAGGAATCTCAAAATAGTCTATAATAAACACATTTACTCAGTGCACACATATCTGCAAAGAAGTAAAACGTTTTCAAGAAAAATTGAATAGGTCAGAAAGTGCTGTCAGGTCTTTGTAGTGCGGAGATAGCAAACAGCTGTGCTTGGTTTATTCCCAGGCACTTGGAAGCACAACTGTGTTGAAGCCCCATCGTACCACATTCAAAGCAGTCACTTGTTTGTGACTCCAAGTAGGAGTTCTGAACTACCGGCACATTCAGTTAACTTTGAACTTCAGTATGTAAATCTTAAAATACATAACTTGCTGGGAATCTCAGCAGGACATGCTGGGTAATTTTTGGTCCAGCATAAGGAAGTTTTAATCTCTAAATTAAAATAGGAACATCATTGTTCTCCTGAAACCAGTTCCCAGCAGCAGACTGTGCTGGCAGCAAGATCAGTCATTATCTTGAATAAAATATTCAAGAAGTGCAATATTCTGATGTGGTTAAGTTATTGCATTCAGCTTGTTTGCTCTGAGACTTGACAAAGTATGGTACTCTTTCCCAGGTAGAGAGTTGTTTATAAGCTATGATAAGAAAAATGAAAGCAGTAATTTTGTTTTATTCCTTGCTTCACTTTGAAGGGAGTAGCCAGAAGAGAGTCTGTCTCAAGGGAACTCTTTTTAACACTTTACAGGCCGGTTTGACACTGGTATCAGTTAGTGCAGACCTTGGGATGCAACTGGAGCTGAGTCCCTCTTGCCAAGAGGGAGCAGTCCTGCCCAGATGCCAGCTTGAGTGTGTTCCTGGAGCCAGTCTGGGTGCAGGTGTTTATCAAGAGACGAGATTTCAAGCAATCTACCTTCCATATGCTTTATAACTAGCTAGGTCTGGTCTGCAGAGTGTTCCTGACACTCATCTCCTACAGATGTGTCCTGGCAAACCTGACTCTGGTGGTTTCAAGGCAGGAGCGCCCTGGCTCATGTGACAGAGCACACATGCTCCGTGCAGAGCCCGGCTGAAAATGCTGATGGAAGTAGCTTGGCAAGAAGGCGCTGGACTGTGAACAGGAGAGACTGGGGACACCCCACATTCCTTTCTGCTGAGCCTGCTCTGGCTGGTAACCTCTGGCACTGGGATGGCGGAACCGCTGCAGCCAGGGCTTGACTTGCAGGGCCCTGAGCAACTCATGTGGCCTCGGCCTTCTGACCCATGCAGAGGTGGTGAGAAGCAGAAAGCTACAGAGGAGCTGTGTTACCACTCATTTTAAAATGCTGTGGGGCAGCCAAAATGTCTTTTTGGCCTCAAAAACAGAGCAGTCCTGCTGCAGAACCCTTGAGAGTGAACAAGCACTTCACAGGTCACAGCTTTCAGTGCAAACTCACACACTTTGCTCCCAGTATGGGGTAAAGCAGAATTGCTTCTCTTTCTGCAGAAGAGTTTGCTGCCATGATAGTCTGGGATTAACAGTGAAATGGCTTATCTGAGGAGATCCTATGAAAATCTGCTCCTTACCAAACTTGGGTGTTCCTGCAAGCTGCTCATTGTTTCAAGATGTCATTCCCTTGTGCAGGGAGAGGAAATGGAGGAGGGGAAGGAGTCAGCACAGATCCAAGTTGATGATGGGGTTTCCAGGGTGCTTCTGGACAGGGATGGGAGCTGCAAGGCCAGATGCCTGGCACTGACTCCCTACCAGGGCCTCACTGTGGCTGGTTTTACCCACTCTGTGTTTGCTGCTTTGAATGTTGTACAAGGCTCCTTGGATTTGTGCCTTACTGACTGCCATGCCTCATCTCTTCTTCCTTATTCCTTTTGAACAAGCCATATTCCATCAGCTGCATTCCTACCTCCAGCCTTTTCCTTTGCAGTCTGACCAACACCTTTGTCCTTTCCAGACACCGGGCTGGGTTGGTTTCCAGTGTCTTTTCTGACCACGTTTCTATGGCCTGCCTCCTTAGTGTTAGCTAGTTTATCTACCATTTGATCTTCTTTTCCCTAGTCCCCACTCAACCTGTTTCCCACAGTCCTTTCCTGCTCCCTTCTCTGACTTTATCCACCTTCCCTCCATCCTTTCCAAATTTACTTCTGAGAGGCCTGTAACCATCATCCTCCCAACACCCCCTGAAGCTGGCAGGGTTCAGTTGCACTTCCCTAGCTTTCTGGAGTACTCTCCTCCACCCAGAGAGTATCTGAGATGGATAGAAAACTGTGGAGCATGGATTCAGCCTCCTGCGTTTCTCACAGTAGCGCTGGGTAGAAGGTCTGTACAGAGCAGTGTCTGGGTGTGTGCATGGAGCAGTGCCAGGGCCCAGCTGGTTGTGCTGATATTGTTTGATGTGTTGCTGCCTGTCACACCCCTCCAGTGGCCAAGCTGCCACTTCCCATTCCCAACCCTGCCCAAAGAGTCAGTCCCTAGGGAGCTTTATTCCAAGTAGAAAGGAAGGGACCTGGCAGTGCTGATGTACTTTGCTACTCCTCTAAAACTTATGAGGATGATGGAGTGAATGATAAGCTCATGCATTTGTCTCTTGCTCCCACAGGGCTCGGGTGTGATTAAAGCAGGTTTTGCAGGTGATCAAATACCAAAATACTGCTTTCCCAACTAGTAAGTATTCTGCTGGTCTTGGTAAGTTCTTAGTACTGTGTACCAATTCTCTGATACATAGTACTCTGTACCAATTCTCTGGTCCAGTTTTGTAGTTGGAGAAATGAATTATTCTTTTCTGCCTACTGCAAAGAAGCATCAGGGAGAGGAGATCTCTGCTATTAAGTACTTTGAGATTTTTGGGGGGACACACACATCATAAAAGATGACTTATCACTTTGTCAGGTACAACACACAACCAAACCTGTAGGATTCTTTAGACTGTAGACATAAGGAAAAGGACCTGGAAAAAGTCAAAGCTGGGATGAGAGGTGTGAAGACCTCTATATTTCTTTGGTGGTCCGGTATCTTGATTCCTGACAGACTTCCTTGGAAGTTTTCTGAGAGTTTTGCCAGGATGAAGACTGCTGGATCAAAAACTCTAATTAGTCACTGGCTTTTATTTTCAGTGGAGTAGATTTTTAATGAGTAATTTTTAATTTGTGTTCTAAGCAGTGTGATCTGTAGGAGGTGGTGGGGTATGGGACCAGAAATGTCTAATCTCAGAAGCCTGCCTGAGATCATGTGGATCTGTCAGCTCAGACAGTTGCTCAGTCTAGCCATTTTCATCCTGGGCACAATTGGAACAGGTAAATCCTGAGTCATCAGCAAAAATGTGGCCAGACTCAGATGGCTTGTGTCCCAACAATTCAAAACTCTCTACAATCTGTTCTCTTCACCTCTGATTCTGAGATTAGCTTCGAGCAAACCTGGGTTTGTCTGCACCTGGTAGTGCCCCCAGACCCACCCATTGCTTTAGAGAGTGTGGTTAGGACAGAGAGGAACACGGAGTACATGATGCTTTGGTGCATCTGAGCCCTCTGTAGAAACATTTATACTCTTGTCTCTGTTCCAGTGTGGGCAGACCAAAGCACGTTCGTGTTATGGCTGGTGCTTTAGAAGGGGACATTTTCATTGGTCCAAAGGCAGAGGTAAGAACATCTGTACACTCTACTTCTCCATATATCTCTGTATGATGCTGTAAGGAGGGGCTGTGTTCCATGTTCTGAAGAACAGAACAGATTGTCACTTCTAAGTGTGTCCAGGGTGAAGTGGGAAGCTTCATGAAATTCTTGTGCCAATCTGCTGACCACAGACCTCGTTTCCAAGACCTTCTGTATCTCTCTGGTTTTTTTTTCTAGGCTACTTCTAGGTCTGTATCATTACATCCCCATCTTTTTGAATGGGAACTTTAGAAATGGACCCTACTTGATTGCCTTTATCTCCCTGGCATGGACATGAAGCTTGCTTTCCACAGTTCTGTTTCTGTCAGCACGTAGTCATGTTGTCTCACACTTCTTGTGAGCCCTCTGAAGTGCATTCCCCAGTACCACCATTTGATAGGTGTCTGTGTGTTGGCTTGAAAAGTGTTAGGATGGAATGTGCTCTGCAAATGTCAGACCTTTCTACTTGTTATAAAAAGGCCTTGTCTAATCTTGTGAATACTTCTCTGGGAGAGATGTTTGTGATTAATTGTCAGGTTTTTCCCTGTATGATAGAGATAAGTTATTTTGTAGTGGAATGCAAACTCAAGTTGAGTCTGACATTAAATCATAGTCACAGGGCTCAGAAATGTGAGTTTTTTGATGTTCTCTTGTCCTTTCTGTTTGCTCAGGAGCACAGAGGTCTCCTTGCGATCCGATACCCGATGGAGCATGGCATAGTGAAGGACTGGAACGACATGGAGCGCATCTGGCAGTATGTGTATTCTAAAGACCAGCTTCAGACGTTCTCAGAGGAGGTGAGAGACCTCGTTATGTAACAGCACAGGTGTCATTCAGTGCATGTGTAACACCAGGAGCCTTGGAACTCTGGGACTTTTCCTTTGCCCTTCTCTCTAAATGTGTGTCTGTTGTTAAATTAGGTTCTTTCACCTCTCGGGCGGTGCTGCACAAGAAGTTCCAAGCAGAATTCCTCTCCTGATATGATGTTCTGGCCTGACTGAAAATCTGCCTTTCACATTTTCTATTCACACTCTCTAATGATTGTGCTCTAGGCCAAGTGCTTCTAACCTTTCCTGTTCTGCCTGCACATCAGGCATATCCACTCAGCAGTGACATGATTTGAAGTGAGGAAGGAGAAAACCACACACCTGTGGTCTGGAAGGATTTGACCAAAAGATTATTACATGTCTGAGAGTATAAGTTGTATAAGTGGAATAGGAATATTTCTGTCTGCTCGTACTAAGACCATGTGCCTTCACCCTTTCTTAGGGTGTGTGTATTTTGGCTAATCTGACTGACTTCTGCCACTGAGAGTCTTGTTTGTCCGTCATGGGGCAGAGTTACTCACAGAGTATGATTCCTAGCAATTAAACCAGAACCCTGCTGGTCTTCCAACCTAATCAAGATTATTCACAGTCTAATACAACTCAGTAGCTGAAATGATTCCTTTCTACCTGTCCTCTTGCACCAGTGGTTCCAAAAGTGAATAAATAAGCAGAAATTTTCAGGAACACACCCCTAGCTGCCTCCTGGTTATTGCAGCCCAGCTCCTTCTTCTCTTTGCCAGCATCCTGTGCTGCTGACGGAAGCCCCCCTAAACCCGCGCAAGAACAGAGAGCGTGCCGCTGAGGTGTTTTTTGAGACCTTCAATGTGCCAGCACTGTTCATCTCCATGCAAGCTGTGCTTAGCCTGTAAGTGTCTTTCGTCTTCGATTTGTGTTTGTGGAATGTTGCCGTGAAATCCATTCTTTCACGAACCAAAAAAAACCTGTAGAAGATCTCACTGATGTCTGACTTGTCCCCTTTTCATGTAAGAACTGAAACTCAGTTTCTGTAATGGAGAGTTTTCAGGACTTTGCTGAACTGTGATGAGAACTCAGTTTTTGATGGTTTTTTTAGCCTCTGTTCATGTGAAATCTCTTCTCCCTGAGTTGAGTGTGGATGTGCTGCGTGCTTGGGCTCACTTTGAGTTGCTTGTTCTGACTTGACCCTTTGTCCCTGTGTAGCTACGCGACCGGGAGGACCACAGGAGTGGTGCTGGACTCCGGGGATGGCGTTACTCACGCGGTTCCCATCTACGAAGGCTTTGCCATGCCCCACTCCATCATGCGGATTGACATCGCTGGCCGCGATGTCTCACGCTTCCTGCGCCTCTATCTCCGGAAGGAAGGCTATGACTTCCATACCACCTCTGAGTTTGAGATTGTCAAGACCATCAAGGAGGTGATGCCCTGTCTTGTTTCTCTTTATCCAAGCGGGTATTTCTTCTCAAGGGAAGTTGTGGCTTGTGGAATCTGGCGGGAAGTGCCAGCCTACTGAGCTCTGCACCTAACTCCATTATCTACCTGGGGGAGTCTAGGGTCACTAAGATGATTAAAGGACTGGAACATCTGTTGTGTGTAGAAAGGCTGAGAGAGCTTGGACTGTTGAACCATGAGAAGAGATGGTTGGGGAGGGTCTCATCAATGTATATAAATGTCTGAAGGGAGGCTGCAGAGAAAACAGAGCCAGGCTCGTTTCAGTGATGTCCAGTAATAGGACAAGATGCACAAACTGAAGCACAGGAGGTTCTGTCTGAACATAGACTTTTTTAGCGTGAGGGTAATCAAGTGCTGGCACAGGTTGTCCAGAGGGTTGCGGAGTCTCCATCCTTTGTGATGTTAAAAAGCCACCTGGACATGGTCCCACACAGCCAGCTGTAGGGGACCTTTCTTGAACAAGGTGAGTGGACAGGATGACCTGCAGATGTCCCTTGCAACCTCAGCCATCCTGTATTCTGGGTGAGTTATAGTCAAGGTCACATTAATCACTATTGAGGGGCTGTTAACATGGAGGTGAAGATGGGCTGGTGGTTTAGAATCCATTTTGCGTTTATCTGTGCTGCAGTTTCTCTGGGTCTGATGTCTTTCACTAGCGTTTGTTTACCCTTCAGGGCAAGGGTCTGCAAAATCTGTGGCAGGTAGGGACCACCAGGCTGGGATATTGCAAGGTATTTTACCTGATGTGAGCCCAAAATGTCAGTTCTTCAACACAAAATTCTGTTGAAATTGGTCTCCCTAAAGGGATACATGGATTTTGATTATTAGTGAGAAAAATATTTTACCAGAGGTATATGGGTTATCATCTCCCTCTCCCTGACTGTTTCCTCTCCAGCGTGCCTGCTACCTGTCAATAAACCCGCAGAAGGATGAGACTCTGGAGACTGAGAAGGCTCAGTACTACCTGCCAGATGGAAGCACTATTGAGGTTTGTAAGGACCACCCTGGGAGAATTCCTCATGTGAAGCACAGGGCTTCCAGAGCAGCCTTCTACCTAGTGATGGGAAATTTCATGTGGTGTTAGGTGGCAGGGGATAACTTTAAAAGACCAGAACTCATCCCAGGCTGTTGAACTGGACACTAGAATTTTTAGGGAAAGAAAACATTTTGAGAAACCTTAACAACTTCTGGAAGTCCTGGGTAAGGATGCAGCATGACCATGAGCTGTTTGAGTGCAGGCTCTGATCTAGCAAAACTTTATGCAGATCATTTGTGGAGTGTGGGTGGTTGTCAGCTCACTAAATTCAGCAGTGGTTTTATTTGTGGCTTTTCCCCTGCCTAGAATTGTTTTCTGTGCAGGAACAGTTGCTTTGATTAGTGAGTTAGGAATATTCCTCAGAAGACTGAGCCCACTATAGAATAGTTGAAGGAGAAGAAATACAGGTCTTACCTCCAGTACCAGGGCTGGATTTGCTCCCTTTTTGTTAGTGACCTACTGTATAGAGCTCAGCAAGCTTCTTTGTCTCTTTTCATCTACAGAATGGAAATGGTGCCCTTTGCAGGAGCAGTATTGGCATTCACTTGGGTTCTAGTGATGCAGCATGAATGTCCAGGAAACTTCATTACTCTGAAGTTTCACCTAAGAAAGGAAGGCCCAACTGCAGGCAGTGAAGGCATTGCTCTCTTCCCTCTGTGCTAACTTCTCTTACAGATTGGCCCTGCCCGTTTCCGAGCCCCAGAGCTCCTATTCCGGCCAGACCTGATAGGGGAGGAATGTGAAGGACTCCATGAAGTGCTCGTTTTTGCCATTCAAAAGTCAGACATGGACCTGAGGCGAACGCTGTTCTCCAACATCGTGCTGTCTGGAGGATCCACGCTTTTCAAAGGTTCCTACCTCTTCTCTTTCTGTGGGCTGTGACATACATGATCTTTTGCTTTCTTCTCATGTGAAACTGGGAAGATAACCCAGATCACCCAACTTGTCCTGTGGGGTGAGGACTGTGGGAACTCTGCTCTCTTGGGGCAGTTACTGCCTGATTTTTCTGAGTCCTCATCACAGTCTTCTGGGTATGCTAGACACCTCTGCCCTCATACATCACTTCCTGGACTTAAGAGCTTTTATTGTTTTCCTCCAATGTGTCTGCCTGTGTCAGGACTGAATACTTTTGCTGTAGCTCACGATATTTGAGGCTAGGTACCTGAAAGGCTCTTGCATCTCCTAAGGTTCCTTTAGGTCTGTAGTGTGCAAAAGAGTCCAACAGTCCTGGTCCTGCATGAAGTGTCGGCTGTGTGTGTGCAGAAAGGTTTCTATCCATCCCCTCAGGGCTCAGCTGGTACTCACTGACCTAAAGATAACCCTCTGCTAGAACCCATCAGTCTGTTATCCACAGGTTGACATCTCCAAATAGGTCCTGGTCTTCCCATTCAACTCCCTGTAAAAATGGGCTGTACAGAGGAGGAATGCCTAGGGAAGGAGGAGGTCCTAGCTAAAAACCTTGTTTGCTTGACTCAAGTTGCTGCTGAGGGAGAGCCCATTGTGCCAGTGTTTGACATCTCAGTGAGACAAAATCCCATTCTCTCACTGGCTGTGTTATGTGCCTCCCCAAACTTAGTCTCTCTGTAAGATCTGGAGTGGGATATTTGAGCAGGGCTACACAGGACATGTCCACATTGTTAGTGGATGGAACCTGGGATTTTGCTGAGGTGCTCACATTACACATTTTGTCTTGTGTAGGCTTTGGTGACAGGCTGTTGAGTGAAGTGAAGAAACTAGCTCCGAAGGACGTCAAAATAAGGGTAGGAGCAATCTCTTGTGTTTAACACTACTACCTGTGTTGTTCTGTGACCTTGAAAGAACCTTGTTGAGAGTGCAGCTGCCATTTGCTTTGAACCAGAAATGACTTGACTGGGACAGCCCACCAATTTGCTGTTGTGATGAAAACCAGTTTGGTTTCATCACTGAGTAGGTGGCTTCTCTGACAACATGACCCCTGTCCAGGATCCTGGACCACAAGGCCTGTTTTGGGGGGACTGCCCAGGTGTCCTTCTGTTGGGAGAGATCATATCTGTGTTTGCCAGGCGTTAGCTGAACAAAGTAGGGGCAGTGTGTCAGGGAGAGCAGACTGGAGCTCAGGAAGGTACTGACTGATTCTCTCTTTCTCCCAGATATCGGCTCCTCAGGAGAGATTGTATTCCACATGGATTGGGTATGTACTGCACAGCAACGACTTGCTGTGGGAGGGGACTGGGGAGAGGCAGCCCATTGTCTCCGATGCTGTTGTCCCTCCTGGTGCTGTGTGTCAGGAGGGTTTTGTTGCTCAGCTGGGTGATTTTCAGTGTGTTCCTGGAGCAGCAGTCAGCAGGTCATGTGGGAGGGGTCGTGTGGTGCCAGGCTCTGTAGTGCCAGCACGTTTGCGGATAGCAGGAGAGGGAGTGACTGTGCAGAGAGCGTTTCTGTCACAGGTAACTGTGAGCCTCAGCACCTTTCTCACATGGGCAAGTGTCATGATAGAAACAGCCCATCTCTGCAGTGGTACGATGAGAGTGCCCCCAAAGTTTTCCTCTAACCCATAGCATGCCTGTCTCTCCCCAGTGGCTCTATCCTGGCCTCTCTGGACACCTTTAAGAAAATGTGGGTTTCGAAAAAGGAATATGAAGAAGATGGAGCTCGTGCCATCCACCGAAAAACCTTCTAGCCCTGGGACCTGTCCTCAGTCTCCTCCGAAGACTCACTTAAACTCGCTTTTCTGAGTCTGAGTGTCTGAGAGCTGCCTGTGTGTGTGTGTGTGCGCCAGCATGCCCCGATGTCACTGAGCAAAGACGACAGCAGCAGGAGGGTTGTATTAGTACTACTAACTTTTTTATTTTATTTTTTTTGTTGGTTTTTGTTTTTTTTTTTCTAATGGAAAGGAGAAAGTACCAATCTGAATTTCTCCAGAACGGCCCATTCCTTTTTCATTTCAGTCCTTTATTTTCCGTATCACAATCACATCTGTCACTGTAAAACAAACAAGCAAAAACAAAGGGAACAGCTCATAGAAACTGCCTGGCAAGCCAGAAGGGAGCCAACCACTGCAGACTGCTCATGCAGGCTTCAGTCAGCCTAACTGCAATGCCTGGATTGTCTGGAAACACATAGCTGAGACCCCATAGCTACTTCCTTCTTTAGCAGTGTCTTCTCCATAAGTAGGTTTTTGAAGTTGTTTTTAATATATTTTTTATTAAGAGAAAGCACATTCTCAACAGTTAAGCCCATTTGCCCCCACTGTTTTTGGTGTGTGAGTGCGTGTATGCGTGTGTAACTTCTTAGCCTGATGTGGGGTCTGCACCACAGCTGGAGAAGTTGGCGATAGGACTTAGTTTGTATTGCATGGAGTAGAACAAAGCAAATCTAATCAGCTATCGTTGTACTAGACGGTTATTCTCTCGTATCTTGTTTTAAATACCTTTTCTCCTCTGGAAGCAAGTGCCCCAGAATGGGCGTGAAGGCACTTGTGTGTTCCCCCTCAACCTGCCAAGATTTACAGTGCTGACTTCTCGTGTTCTTTGTAAGAGTCGAGGCTGTTTCCCTCCTTCCTGCCATGTCAGGGCAAAGGGAGCATGTATTCACAGCCAGGCATAACTCTTGTGTACTTTATCCATTCTGGGGCAAAATAATAATTGGGAAGGTGCATTGTAATGTAAAAATTGTTTTATTTATTGAAATGTCTGAGGATATCTCAAATACTGACCACAGCACCTGGGAATTATGCTTTGGGTCTTCTTTAAACACCTGTCACCCAGGTGTTCGATGTTCGCACTGCGCACCGCACACACGCTTAGCGGAACGGCCAGCCCTGCACCACCACCCCTCGCTGTTCTCTAGGAGTGCACCAAAGGAGAGGACAATTAGCTCCACCAGGAGGTTGGTTGTGAGCAGGAAGCTGTCATGCTGGCTGTGTTCTGCTGCACTGCGGTGCCTTTCTGCTCACCTGGTGACTGCTTTGCTTCTACTGCTCTAACAGCCATGGGCAGCCTGCAGACCCGCTTGTGTTGGGGCATGCCACTGTTTCCCCTTTAGGTTTTTCTTGTGCATTTTTCGGTGCTTCCCCCCCCCCCCCCCCATTGTTAGTTTTCTGCAGAACCTGGCAGTAGCAGTGGAGCGGGAGTTGCTTGGTGGCAGTTCCTTCCTTTCTGTTCATCACCAAACATCACCTTGGGGACGCTCCTGGGCACAGAAATGGCATAAGAGCTGGAGGACTGCCACAGGGGTGAGGGTAAGCCCCCAGCTGAGACAAATGTAAGCAGCAGGTGGTTGCCACTGCAGGAACCACATTCTTGGGGCTCACCAGTGGGCTCAGAGGCTGTAGGCAGGCAGTTGTGGTGATCTTTCCCAGCTGAGGCCAGGCTGCTTGTTCACCTACTCCCATCAGAGCAGACTGTTTTTTAAGCAAGAATCGTCAGTGCTCAGCCTTCTGTTGGAAAATCAGTTCCTTTCTTGCTGGTTTGCTGCAGCACACAGAGGGGAGGCAGCCAACCCCTCTTGGTTCCATGACAATGTGCGCCAGGCAGTGCCAGTGCTCTCCATCCCCCCCAGCCCCTCTGCTGGCCTTGCAGCAGCAATGCTCCATTTTGTAACCTGCAGTGACTGGACAGAACGGTGCTGTATCCAGTCTAGCGTGCGTTTGGTCTGCCTGACTGTTCCCTCGCACACTGTCCAAACCATGTTGCCTGGTGGTGCCCAGCATACTTAAATAAAATCATTCATATACAACCCTCAAGCCTCCTGGCCTCATGTTCCCACATTTGCAGTTTTAAGGAGGTAATAACTTGCGTTCTTCTCTTGCCTGTGCAGAATTGTTGCTGGCCAGACTCCGCAAGGAGACACCATCTCTGGTCCAGGACTGCATTCCTGGCCTGGCTTTTGAGCTGAGTTAGAAGCTTCCTGGGCTGCAGCTGTGGTGTCCAAAGCTGCTCTCCCTCCTCTGCAACCATTATCTCTGAGATCTGTGTCATTGCAGACAGGACTGAGGGAGGCAGTAAGGGCAGCCCAGGCTGAGTAGGGGCGAGGGCAGTGATGCCACTGTCATTGTGAGGGGAGCTGTTGCCATCCGGGTGTTTGCAGAGAACTAACGCGTCAAGCTGTGCTGGCAGGGCGGGCCTTGGGAAGGTGGCACAGTGCCTTGTCCTCAGCAGAGGTGTAGGAACAGGACAGACATAACCCTGGGGCCTTCCAAAGCAGAAGGGTAGGTGACACCTCCCCCCAAAAGGCAGTGATACCCACCCCAACCCACTGATCCCCTCTGCCCCTTGCAGAAACAGCCAAGCCCCAGGGCACAGTTTTGAGGGGAGGAGCTCTCCCCTTCTCTCCACGCAGCCGCAGCTGTGTCCCCACAGCACCACATGCACTTGGCCAGGTTAGAGCCACCAGCTAGAAGAAAATCATTAAGTAATTCAGAAAAAGATCATCTTTAATTTATGAAATGAAGAATCATTCTCGAACTTGGTTAGAAGTTGCACAAATAACTTATGATTGAACCATCAAGAGCTACAGAAGCCTCATGGCAGGAATGTCTTGGTCCAAGACAGAAGGCAGCTGTGCCCTGAGGCAAGATGGCAGGTTGGCAGGCTGAGACCCCAGAGGGAACCTGGCACTAAAAAAAGAACAGCACATCCCTCAGTGTGCAACAACACTGCCTGCCTACCCTCTTCCTCCTGCAGCAGACAGACTTTGGCACATCCCTTCTGCCTACTCCCAAACACATCACAGGGATTGAGGAGACATCCCCTTACCTCAGGGACCCCTTTGGGTCCCATCCCTGTCCCATCTGTTCCCAGTCAAAACCAGGGAGACCAAAACACCTGCTCTCCTCCTTGGATCCCTGCCTCGGCAGCCAGGTGAGATGATCAAACTCTGGGGCACTGTTTAAAGCACAGAGGAGCTGAGGTGTCTACCTTTCCCCACGGCTGTAAAATCTCAACCCTGTGACTGCCCAGCATTGTGTCAGACAGGCTCCAACAAGAAACTGAAGGCACAAAAGCAAGACCTGGTGTTCCTCCAGGCTGTGCTCTGCAACAGGGGACAGTGCCAGGCTGCCTCACCAGGTCACCTGGGATGGCCCTGGGCAGGGAGGCACTTCCATTGGCTCATTTAGGGGTTGGTTCCCTGACCTGTGCCAGCATGGGAGGGGGCTCATGGCACAGCTCTGTGACAGCACTGAGTGGAAGGGACTGGAGGAGAGAGGAGGGATAAACATAAGCAATGTTTATCCAGCTCAAGGCCCTGAATCCAGTTCAAGCCCTGCACCTTTCCCAGGTTGGCAACAAGGCCTTCTGCAAGGCCACAAAGGACAGAACCTCAGCATAAAACACAGCCAGCAGATCCTGCCTGTGCAGGATATTGTCCTGGAAACAAGAAATGTCGAAGAGTGGATTTGGTCCAAGAACTGCAGCACTGTATGTGGGAGGGTTGTACCAGTTACTGGGAAAGGCCTTTGAGGTCCTCTCATCCCTGCTCCTGCTGTTCTGTCATCATCCCCTCAGTCACTTAGTCCCTCAGGAGCCTCCCACTCTACTCCCCAAAGCTGCAAGGCTCTAGCAAGGAAGGACTCCCTGTGCAGTCTCCTCCTGCTCAGCCAGAGGCTGTGGCTCCCCAGGGCCATGCTCAGGGCAGAGGAGCGAACTGGGGACATGTCTGCCTCTAGCACACACTGCAACCCAGCACCTCCTCACCAGAATGAGCAGCTCTCTGCTCCCTGGAACAGGCTGGGATAAAATGTTCTTGCTCCTGTGGCCAAATGATCTATCCCAGGCCCCTCACATGCTGAACTTCTCTGCCTTCCACAGTGACCACCTCCTGGAATGAGAAAACATTGGCCTCACAGCGTTTCACAGTTGAACCGCAAACACCAGGCTTTCTCAGCCTGCCATCCCTGCGTTTTGCCTGCCCTCTGGCACCAGCCTGGAACCAGCAGCACCCCGGGGGCTTGGGCACCCCTTAGATTGTTTTGACCTCTGGTGCTCGGCCTTGAGTCAGGTTCTGCCGCTGAGCCTTCACCATCTGCAGCCGCTTCCCATGCAGGCTAAACTGCGACCAGCTGAGGAGCTGCAGCAGCGCACATGTGATGGGCACAAAGACGAGGAGGTAAAAGCAGCCCTGGCGAAGAGTTGGCTCCAAGGCCATGGCAGACTCCAACTTTGGCTGGGCACTCACCACGTTGCTCAGGGGGTTGCGCTGGAAGATGTCGTAGCCTGGTGTCAGAGAAGAGTTTGTGAGACTGGGAACAGTGGGGATGGACCCTCATCCATTCTCTCTGAGTGACTGGCTGTGGAAAGGCAAGGACCAGGCACAGCTCAGCCACTGGACCTTTGTCCCCAGGGGACAGGACACTGAATTCACATGTCTGCCCTCTCCCGCCCCGCTGCTTTCCCCAGGAGCATCCTTACCTGTGTATGCACAGAGCAGCCAGGTGCCAATCAGAGGGGCAAAGGTCTGGCCTGGCTTGGTGACCAGAGCCACCATCCCAAAGAGCAAGGCTGAGGCTGCCTGCTTCCTACGGTTTAGGACTAGATCCTCATCCACTAAGTCCGTGACCACCAGGTTCAGCAGCTTACAGGTCCCTTCTGTGAACACACGGTTGCTGCAGAACAACAGGCAAAGCACTGAATAGGGGTATCAAGAAGTGACAGGAGTAGGTGAGAGATCAGAAAAAACAGAGTGTGAGAAAGGTTTCTCCACACTTTAAATAAGAATTTCAGAAGCCCAGGTTACAGGAGGGGAACACCATTAGCAATAAGACTTTGTACCCTGCAGCAACGCCTTGGATCACTCCTGACCTGCCGAGGAAAGGACACACCAGGCCAGGGGCTAATGGGCAGCTGCAGCACACACTGAGGGCTGTGGATGAGGAGAGGAGCTCTCAGCAGCTGGGAAAGGCTGCTGCAGGCTGCTGCCAGTCCAGCTGGTCTGTACCCTCCTGAACATCGCTGCCTCCCTCACAGCCAATAGATTCCAGTGACCCATCCTACATGCTATCAGAGCTGGAAATCACATGGCTTATGGGTGATCCTGGCTATTGTTCCCAGTCTCCCACCCCTCTCCTTAAAACAGGGACAAATAATTTTGCTTCCCAGGTGGCAAAGGGCATGGGAAGCAAGTGCTGCCTGCCTACCTGGCAATGAAGATGCAGAGCAGATACACCTGGTCAGGTCCTGCCAGGAGCATGACAACACTCAGAGCCAGCTTCAGGAAGAAGAGTCCTCGCACTACAGCGTAAACCCCACAGCGGCGGCAGAGTGACAGGAAGTAGAGGTTGTTGAGATGGGGGGCAATGTAGGAAACACCTGAGCAGAGACAGAGGCACAGACAGCTCAATGGAGTTTCAGTTTCCACCATGCCACCAGGTCTGATACTGAGAGTAAGAGAACAAGGCTGGCTATTGCCAGCAGGACTGTAAGACACAATACAAAGCATCCCCTACGCACATACAGAAGGCTGCAGCAGATTTACTCTGTGGCTTCGTGGCACAACACACACTTTCCTACAGAGGGAGGCCTTCTCCCATCAACCTCATGGGCAGGAAGGAAGAAAAGACTTGCCCAGTGTCACACAGAAGCTGCGACTGGAGCAAAAATCAGAAAGATAGAACTGCCTGACCAGACCTAGCCTGCACGGAACCCTCCTAGGGTAACTCTAGGATCACTGTCCACATATCTGTGGCAGCCTGGAAATGGTCCATATGCTGTAGAGGGAAAGGGTTTAAATTCAGGCCTCTGTTCTCTGCTGCATCCTGGGGACACTGTCTGCAGCCTCTAATGCTCAGAGCAATACCTCCATGGAGTCTGGCATCCAGCATGCCAGGCTTGTTATTACTAGAACAGGCCCCAATTTACTTCTGTGCCCAGGAAGGACAACTTGGAGGTCCCAGGGAAGCATGTGGGCTGTGTGCATGTGAATTTTACAGCTCAGAGACCTGCATGTGAGCACACCTCTCCCCAGACAGAGTGTGCGAAGAGCAAACCCAGACTCAGGCCAGGTCCTACCTAACTCAGCTGCTCCCTCCTGTCCCACCTGAGACTCACCGAGCAGGAAGGATCCAGTAGAGACAGAGATCTGGTCTGACAGCAGGTGCTCCAGGAACAGAGGGAAGAAGTTGCTGTTAAAATGGCAGTGAAAAACCTGTGAAGGCAGCATGCAGACGAGCTGGTCAGCAGGAACAGCAGTGAGAGAGAACAGAAAAAGCTAACAGCCCTCTGAGCTCTGTTGTCCTAGAAGCCCCATGCCAAGGGACCATGCAAGATGGACCTGGAGTACTTCAGAAGAGCAAGAGCTTGGCTGTGGAGTTTCTGGCACTGTCAGCTGAGATTGCAAAGCTGCCATGCCCCCAGCCATGCCCACCATGTCAGCCCAGGGTCAGCACTGCTGCCCAGCTGCTGAGGCTTGGCTTGCACAGCACAGTGTTGCTGGGGCAAGCAGGGCCAGCAGGTGACAGCAGTGACCACAAGGCTTTGGGGACACAGTGGCATGGCAGGAGGGAGGAGGCTGCTGGCAGGACACAGATAAGGCAGCAGCAAGGCTTGAACACAAAGATGCAGACCAGTATCAAAAGCCTGCCTGAGGGGAACTGAGGGATCCCCAGGGAGCCGTAACTGCAGCACACAAAGCTGGGCAGGCTGCCGAAATTTGTTAGTAATCACTGAAGAGGATGAAGAACAGAAATGGCAAAGCCAGCTGGGAGGTAGATCCAGCTGGACAGCAAGAACAGCGATGTGAGCCTCAGGAAAGTGGAATGGGGAAGGAGACTGTGCTGACAGCCACACCAGCCAGCCAGCCCTGTGCTTCTGCACCCCAGATGGGCTGCACAGAGCTCAGCCAGCCCCTGTAATCCAGCCTACGCTCCAGAGAGGAAGGAGCACCCCACAGCTTGCTCAGGAAGTATTCTCGGTCACAAGTAGGGAGAGTGGCTACCAGCTGCTTAATGTGCAGGAGGCTCCAAGAGCAAGTGGGCGCTGGAAACATCTCTGCCCTTCCTGGGGAACTCACACACTGCTGAATCACCACGTCAAACAGCCAGAGCCAGTGCTCATCCTCTGAATCACGGTGTCACAGCTGTGCCTACCTGGATGAGATTCATGCAGACAAACCAGAGGAAGTTGCGATGCCGGGAGAGCTGCTGGAGATACTCTGCCAGGGTGATCCTCTTCTCCTGGGGGACGGAGAGTTTCTCAATGTACAGCCTAAAGGAAAAGGAAGGAAAACAGCAACCATAAATCCCTCACAGGAGGCAGGACAGAGCCCCCAGCTCTTCCTGTGTAGTTGCAGAACTGTCTTTCCTCAGCTCCCAACCCAGCCATTCCTCTTCCTGGACCAAAGCGAAACAGTGGAGTCTACAACAATGATTGCTTATTGCTAGCAAGAACCACAGGCAACAGGTCTCCCAAAGTACACCTGTCTTCCAAAAACAAAATTCACATTTCTGTCTATAAACGCATTCTCCTCTTATTAGCCATTCTGCTACATACACGCTCCTCTCCCATATCCCTGTGGTCAGCTCACCCGGTAGATCTCATCAGGATCCGCTGCTATGACAGCATAATGCTGGCAGCTTTAACAAGAGATGACAAGAGGGGCAGCCCAAGGAAAAGCAAGGAGCTAAACAGGGAACATCAGCTGCGTTGTGGCCTACCAACAGCCCAGCCACTACCAGGCAGCTAAAGCGAGCAACAGGGCAAGACATCCACTTGTCCAACTCCATAGGGAATAATGGGCAGCAAGGTAGTCTCATGCTCAAGCAGAAATGCTTTCATAAGCTGCATCTGACATTTTGCCACTCAGAGGCCTCACTGGGTGCTCTAGATATTAACTCATTTCATATTCCAAACACTGGGTGGCCATACAGCAGGTCAGGGATCTGCCTCCAGTTTAGGCCAGGAGTGTCACAAGATAGGTTTGTTCTATTTTCAGAGGGCCTTCAGAGCCAGTGTAACAGAGCTGATCCTGGAAACTGTATCAATAGACAAGAACCACAGATGATTAACAAAAGTTTGCCTTGTACTGGATCTTCCCACACATTCAGTTTGCTGCAGACCTATGCTAGGCTTTTGTCTCCGCTGAGAATTGGTGACACTTACTCTTTTAGGGTTGATTCCTGGTCCCATTTCTCTTTCCCATCAGCCTGGAACCGCTGGCGGAGCAACTGTGTGGACAGGGTAAAACCAACGATGGAGCAGAGGGCCAGCAGGACGCAAAATATGCGAAAGGAAAAGAAGTCCTCCTTGTTCCACACCGCATAGGACATGAAGACAGAGAGGGAGCCTATGGCACTGAAGAGGGAGCAGTAGAAGTTGAGGCTAGTCCTGTCTTTTGCTGAAACAGCCAGGTCTGCGAGCAAGGCGTTGTGATGGAGGTCGACCATGGTGAGAAAGCTGTCATACATGCAAAGGCAAAGGAGGAACTGCAAACCAGGATGAGCCCAGGCAACCCAGAAAGCCAGGAAAGAGATGGCAAAGAGGGGGCCATTGTGGCTCAGTGCTCTGAGCCTCTTCAGAACTACTTCAGGGGAAGAAATCTCTGCTCCTGGCCTGCAACAGAAGGAAAAAAAAATATTTTAGACACCTGGACAAAGCCCTGCATAACCATGTATTCTTCCTCTCCAAGGGAGTCATGTAAGTGGCACAGACACAAACAGAGCTTTTGCTCACGTAACAAGCACCCACATCAGACACCTTCTCAGATAATGTGTGAATACACTGAAAGTATGGGTTTAAGAAGGCCAAAAAGTGTGGAAAGGCACTTTCTTTTCTCCAGAGGAAGTCTCTTCCTGACAGCGCTGTACTGCCTGCACATAGCACAGTGTCAATGATTTCAGTGAGTTTTTACTAGTTGCAGAAAGCCCCGCCGTGATTTTCATTAAAATATTGACATAAATACACAAGAAATGCTAATGGCCAGAGCCATTAGCAGAGCTGTCTTCCCTCAGCTCCCATCCCAGAGAGTTTGGGAACAACTGGTCTGAGGCATTCTATGCGGAAATATAACTGTTGTTTTCCCCCTTCCGCCTCCCAAACTATGTACAGATGCTCTCCAACACCCCACTAAGAGTCTTGCTCATATAGCAGGGGCTTGAGATGTTAGACACCCATGTTTTAGGTTCTGCACCACTCCTGATTGTTGAGGGCTAGGGTCACATCCACCCAATTGGTGTGTGACTTCCTCTATACAGCCAGGTACTGAAACATTAATAACTTCAAAGGTGCCAGGAAAAGGAGGTATTTAAGAGTTCTGTACCCCAGAAACCATTCTCCTGCCATCATTTTAAAGCTCTCAATTTCACATCATGTTCCCCAGAGAATAAACAACTTCCCAGCCTCTGCTGGAAGAGGAACTTCACTTACTGCTGTGTGCTAAGGAACACTCGGTCACTCAGCCAGCCGAACAGAGGGTCATTGAGGCTGTTCCAGATCAGAAACACTGTCTAGGAAAGAAAACAAGACAGTGAAACAAACCCCAGCTCCAACAAAGACTCAGTTCTGCCACTGAAGCAAGCAATGCTGAGCTGGTACAGCGAGCCACCAGCAGGAACTGTCCCAGCCCACCCTTCCTGCCCTATCACCACTGTAGGATTCCCCTGTTTTGAGCAACTGGCAGTGAGGCTAGTGGTTTTCCCTGCCTGTGAAACACTGCAATGTCCCCAGAGAAAAGGCAGTCTTAAGAACAAAGTTTCCAGGTTTTCCCAGCTTGTTCTATCTTTATATAAGCATGAAAAACTGAAAAGCCCAAGTTAGCACTTAGAAGGCTCCCAAAGGAGAACACTGCTGTTACAACTAACACTTTTCACACGTCTAGCAAGGAGCAGTCTTGGTTTCAGAATTCCTTACTTAAGAGGGCAGAAACTTATGGAAAAGACTAACCTCTCCTATCCAAAAGGACAGTTTATCAATCTTGTAAACAGAGACAAAGGTGTCCACATAGTACAGGAGGAATACGTTGTGCAAAATGGAAACAAACAGCGACAGGGACCCGTAGATCACTGCAGTGGGCAAATGGAAAAGACAAGCCAGCAGTCGCAACTCCATGTTGGTGCAGTCAGCATTCGGCTCCCACAATCACCTCCACTTCAGGTGAGATGTCTTCTCCCAACACCTGCTACATCTTTGTTGGGGCCAATCCATTGTTGCTCCTGCAAGAGAGAAAAAAATAAATAAAATGAAATAAAATGAAACCAGGTTCAATTTCTTAAATTAAGTAAAAGGTGAATCAAGTTAATTGGTAAATCTTTGTCTGCAGAGATCAGAATTCATATTGCTTTGAGTAGCTGTTCAAAAGTGGATTGGAGGGGATTTAAGAGACTAGAAGCTCTCTGCTGCACTAAAGCTGTTTCATTAAGCTGAGGCCAGGCTGCGAGCTCCCTGCAGTACGCCCGGTCCTTTGCCCTGTAACGTTCTTTGCTATCCAGCAAGTAGCAGATTTATTTAAAGCTCTTTAAAGGCAAGGTCACAGGAGCAATCAAGCTCGACAGCTGCAAATAACAAAGCAGCTTCAGGAAACACACCTAGTCACTGACGTTTTTAGGTACCAGTGTAAATTTTTAGCCAAATGAAAATGACAACAGCTGTGATGCAACCTCACACGTGCACCCTGCTTTGCGTGGGCAGTCACAGACGACTGCACCTGGGCTAGCTCAGACAGGAGTTATTTATGGCAAGCAGTGCTGCTGCTTCGTGGCATGAAGAGACACGACCAGAGCATGATGGCACACAGCAGACATGCTGCCACCACATGATAAAGGTGACCAGAAGTGCCTTAGCAGCTCTCCAGCTCATTTTGGAGCGGCCTAGATTTTAGGATCGGAGTCTGAAATAAAGACGCTTTGGCTGGACAGCAACATGTACAGAAATAAAACCAGTGGAAACAGCAGCCTTAGACCACAACAAGTTGCTGGATGTTCACAAGGGGCACCTGTGAGGAGAGGACTCCTCACATCAGCACTGACTGGAGCTTATGGCCAGGAGATGAGACCAGCATCCTCCCATGATGTTCTCTCGTGCTTTTCAGCCTGAGCCCCCTCTCATGCTCAAATTGCTACAGACCAAAGGCAAAGCACAAGGCCCCTCTTCAGAGGAACTTTGGTGAGATGTTAAGGGTTCTTAAATCAGAGCAAGCCAGCTTCTCCAGCCCATGCTGTCATAAGAAGGCCTGTTCACACCACATACATGAAGGGTAACAACAAGGTCATGTTCTCGACACTGTCAAAAGCCAGATAAGGGGCTCATAGTCACTTCCATTTCAGCCCTCCAGGGTCAGCACTCACTCAGCTCAGACACACTGTTGGGACTTTGCAACACGGGATTAGAGCGAGCACATAAGGAATGGGAATCTATGCACTGAGCCAGCCTTGCTGGGCTTCCAGCACCAGCTGCAGCATGTCCAAGCAGAAGATCAAGCAGAAGAATAAACATCTGGGTATGAAAACTGATGAAATGCCAGTCCCATTCAGCATTTCCCTGAAGCCATGAGTCTGACCACTTCTAGGCAAGACTAGAAGAGCAAAAATAACCATCCGCTCTGCCTAGGCCAAGGAATTCCTCATAACTACTTCAGAAAGAGGAATGGCATTTGTTCCAATCAATTACATCACTAGATTGAAACTGCACATCGGCTTCACTCCCAGACAAAGCACTAAACCTCAACTGGATCCAACTGCAGAGCTCTTGTGGAGCGAAGTCACCATTCTGCATCCCTGCCATGCCAAAACCCATGGCCAGATAAAAGGAAGACACTGCTTGGAGGCAAATTCAGCCAGACAATGAACTTTTATAGGTGTAATTAAAGACAGACAAGCCTCAAGGGGAAATTGCATTTTGTATGCAATTGAAAAGGAATCATGATGTCTGAACATAAAGGTTAGACGAAGGGAGAGCTAAGCCAACTGTCCCACCGCTAAGTCCTCTGTCTCTCAACAAGAGCCTTCCATGGAGGACTGGCTCAAGGGCAGATGAAGGCACCAGAGCGTGAGGCACTCTCATGAATGGGATGGAGAACAAGGGAACAGCATAATTTTGCACCACGTGAAACCTCAGTGTATCCAGACCTTGACCACCGTGTGCACATCCAACCTCACTACAAACTTCACACGACGTGGAGATGAGGGAAAACAAAGTAGGGCACCTAAGGTGCCCAAGGGACTGAGGCAGCCGCCTTCTGAGGGAAGACTAAACAGGTGGGGCTCTTCAGGCAGAGAGGAAAGGCTGAAGGGGGACATGACTGAGGTTTACAGTCCCATGTGCAGGGAATAAGGTGAATGTGGAACCGTCAGGACACAAGATCTGGGAGCACTCACTGTAACTAGCAGGAAATCAGTTTAAAGTTCACAAAAATAGTTCTTTACCTGGCAGGTAGCAAACACCTGACATTTGCTCTCAAAGGTTACAGAAGTGGGCAACAGGTTCAAAGACAAATTCATGGAAAAAAGCTGTGCACAAACAGCTACTAAAGGGAGCAGGCAGGGAAATCCCCTCCAGCAACTCGGACCTGAGGGCTATGCAGGCTGCGGGTGGACAAGTGGGAAGGCCACAGATGGTGGCCCAGCTCATGTGCTCTCCCCCTAAACAGCATCTCCTGCTACCATAGGAATATGGGAAGAGACAGACTGACAGTGTGACCCACAAGGGTAATTCTTAAACTGGACTTGCCTTTCCTACCCAAAGCCTGTTTGAAAGCAGTGTCTGCTCAGGGTTTGGTTCTTAGTGCTGCACTTCATGCTGTCCCCATTCAAACAATGCTTCCCTGAGCACATGTTGCACAAACCACAGCTGCTGAAGTTTTCAGAGACACCTAATTTTGTCATTTACATACTACAGTGCTGTTCAAAGAGGGTGAACTTCTACCTCCTTTCCTTCCTCTCCCTCGTCACTCCCTTGCAGATGTGCAACCCCTCCAGCCAGCTGATATTTGTGATTTTTTTGCTAGGACAGTTGTTAGGTCATTTTATGTGCAGTTAAAAAGAAACAAATCATAGTTGTCTGTGAAAAGCAGATTTTGCTTCTACACCCAAAGCACTGCATTATTTAAGCTTGCCACATTGGTATTTTCATAACCTTTTCCTTGGAATGGAGAATTACTCATTGAGTATGTCAGAACTTTTCAACATTTCAATGTAAGGCTGTAAGTAGTAATGGGAAAAGGAGCTGCAGGAGGGAATAGCTATTCATTCATGCTGAACTTCTAACACACAGTCATAAAGCAACAAGCTCGTAAATTAGAAAGAAATGAGCCTTTATTTGAGGAACTTCCGCCTCCGCATTTGACATCTGGCTCCTGCCAGTGACGTCTGCAGATCTTATCTTCCTGAGAAGGATCTTTGAATACTGGCTACCAGGAAAGTTCTACTTTTGTTGGAGAGTTCTGGCGTATGGCAGTGTCTGGAAACACACCACAGCTCTTGCACATCTGCTGTAACTTCCCAGCCAGCTCACAGCTGGATTCACAAGTCCCTGTGTCCCATCATGATTCGGCAACGCTTTGGGCTTTCAAGGCTGAGCTCCAGCCTTCCACAGCAGAAGTCACTTGTACTGAGCTACCAGCAGAGCCATAGATGTGAATCTTGGGCCAAGCCAGCCTTTTAAGCAGGGCCAGATGATTTTTATGTGCTGAGATTGCCACTCAGGAGCCTGAAATAGTCATCTGCAGACCTGACCGCAGTAACGGGATGACTCTCACATTCATTCTCCACTGTGTGGGTAATGCAGGCTGGACTGTCCCAAATAATACCTCAGGATATGTCTATGCTTGCTTCAGCTGTAACTACACTGCTTCTGCTGCACATCCTGGATTTTGGGTGTTTTACTAGCAGAGGGCCAAATACACCAGCTCCGTGTTTCTGCAACTGCCACACAATAAATCCACCCATCAGCTGGAAAAGTCACCTGAGAGAGGACCCTATTTCTAGACATTGGTCATGGCCAGACAGGACTGGGATGCTGGCAGTCCAGCCCCATTCATAGGGAAGCTAGGCTGGAGCTGCACCTGTGAAAGAGCTGATGCTCTGTGACCTGTCCCAGCAAAGCAGCTGGTGCTGGGCACATCAATTCCTCCCAGACCCTGTAAGTGACAGTCACAGGTGTCTTCATCTGGTCAGGCTTATCCACCAGTGACAAATCCATTTTGGGAGCAAGAACAGGTTCTGCACACTCCTTTTCCAAGAGATGTCCAAGACATAATACACCTCAGAGGGTCCTCAACTCAGGAAGCTACTTGGATTCTGGCAGGACTCTGTCAGTAAGATGGGAAATCCCTCCACAGAGCTATTTCACTGAATGAAACTGAAAGAGCCCCCTCTTAAACAAAAAAACACTTTTAAAAGCCTATTCCTATCCTAGGAAAGCTCCTTCCTAGACACACAAAATTTAGGCTCCTCTGACCAAACTTTGATCCTGTGCACCCTCTTAGAGGTGAATATAGGTCCAAGGCTCTGTTTCTCCATCATACCACTGAAATCCTCACTCCACATTTCCTCATATAATCCACTTACTAAGAGGGAGTCCCGAGGGAACACCAAACATAGTCCTGTGTGAAACATGAAGGAACCCCTCCGACAGCAGACTCCCAGCAGCCTGGTATTGGAAGGGTGAAGCAATGAAGCCTTTGAAACTCTGACACCACCTGGATCAGGCATAGAAACATGCCTGGAAGAGGCTATGAGGGTGTTTCCCAGTACTGTTTACCAACTGAACAATCACTGATAATTGTGCATCATGAGGTTTAGTAACACCCTTCTTGTTACAGGCAATCGTGCTTCCATCAGTTGCTTCCGTCACTCCTGCCAGGCTCATACACGTAAACACAACTGCCACGCAGACAATTAACATCTCAAACCAGCTGGTAGTTTCTGTGGAGCTGTGTTCCAGCAGAGCAATCTCCTTCAATCAGATCTCACTCCCTAACAGGTACACAAGGTTTGTTAATAGAGGCAACTGGGTAAATCTCATAGCCTTGGAACTTGACAAGGCTTTTAACTTAATAACACGTGGTATCCCGTGTCTAAATGATTCGTTGTTTTACAGTGTAGGGGAAGTGTGTTAGATGTACTAAAAATGATGGGTCTCCCCATCATTTACTGTCAATATAAGCTCTGATCCTGTAGAGGACCTCACAGCAGTAGCACAGGAATCACTGGCAGGTAACTCTGCCCTTAAATTACAAATCTGGAAGTAAATATGAAATCCTCATTGAAAACAATCCCCAAGAGTAGGATCACAGAAGCTACAAGAGGGGATTATTTCACAGATGCCTGTTCTTTGTTAAGACTTCAGAGGAAGCGCCAGGTGAGAAG
>NW_020884896.1:5935662-6050188 GCF_003945725.1 Corapipo altera | reverse complement strand
CGGTGGGCTCTCCAGGGGCACTGCCACCCTCCCGCGGTGGGC
Organism: Corapipo altera; assembly: GCF_003945725.1. Taxonomy (NCBI): domain Eukaryota; kingdom Metazoa; phylum Chordata; class Aves; order Passeriformes; family Pipridae; genus Corapipo; species Corapipo altera. Next base: position 6,050,146 of record NW_020884896.1, on the reverse strand, counting down.
TCTCCCACGGGCTCCATGGCAGTGGGTTGTGCTGCCATGTGAGGGGAAGGTGTGACAGGGACACCAGAGCCCCACTCCACACTCCAGGGCCGCCTCTCCTTACCGGAACCCGGACTCCGACCGACTCCACAAGGACCAAGACTCCCGCCCACGGACACTGACAGCAGCGAGAGATAGAGGGGGCGCACCTCCCGGCCCAAAGTGGGACCGTCCAGAGTAACGGGGGGAGGTACATGCTAGGGCTCTACCACTGCAGGGAAAGGGGGAACGGCTCCACTGGGCGGGGGGTATCTCCCCCATCTCATCCGAATTGCCTTAGTGGAAGGGGCACCCCCCACCCCACCGCGTTGCGCTGCAGGCAGGGAGACAAACCAGGACCAGCGACGGAGCGGAAAAGCCCCCAGCACCACCTACCTGCGTCCGGTTAATGCGCTCCCCTGCCGCTTCGCCTCCGCACGGCCCGCCCGCACATGCGCACCCTCCCCACCATGCCCCGCGGCCGCGGCCATCTTGTGTCCTGGCGAGTGAAGCCGCCGCCACCTCCCGGCCGCCATCTCGTGTGAGGTCACCCGGCTCCCTCATTTGCATAGCCCCGCCTCCCAGCGGCACGAGCCTCTCTAGCCGGGCGGGCGGAGCCTTCTCTATGGTCCGTCCGCCTGTCGCCAGGGCTACAACGCTTGGAGTCACGGAGTCGTACAATCGTAGAATCATCAAGGTTGGAAGAGACCTTTAAGATCATCCAGCCCAACCATCAGCCCAGCGCCACCACTGTTACCCCTAAAACACTAAACCATATCACCCAGTGCCAGATCCAGAGGCTTCTTGAACGCTTCCAGGGATGGTGACTCCACCACCTCCCTGGGCAGCCTATTCTAATGTCTGACCACCCGAACACTGAAAAAAAAAAAATCTGATATCTACTCTGAATCTCCCCTGCCTCAGATTAAGGCCATTTCCTCTGATCCTCTTACTGCAGGCATAGCAGAAGAGACCAGCCCCACCATATTACACCCTCCTTTCAGGTAGTTATAGAGAACTGTGGAGTCTCCCTTAGCCTCCTTTTCTCCAGCCTCCAAGGAGCGTGTGCCGAGCTGCAAAATGACACAGTGGAAACAAAACAACGTACATGGCTGCTTGGGGGCAGGCAGCCTTCCCTGAAATCCATCAAATGTCCTGTCTGTGGTCTTAGTCATCAGCTACTTGCACTTCTTTCCCAGGATTCATTTACAGTCATCCTGTGTATGTCAGAACATAGGGAGTGTTGTGTCCTTTATTATTTAAGATCTCTCTGTGTGCCTTTCTCTCAAAGAAGCAATTCCTGTGTTCAGCATAAGCATCACCTTCCACCTCTCACTGCAACAGTTGCTCCCACCCAAGTATTCTCAAATTTAACCTGGTAAAATTGAGGCAAAAGCCAATTTGCTATTTGTGATACAATAAAGCCAATTTGTATTATTGCATCCTATTACTTTCCAATGTTTTTGTGCATTAGACTTACTAGTGGTTTCCTAAACAGGTAATTTTTATAAATTCACAGAAGCCAGGCAACTAATTGCAATCAACAGTGTTTGTAATTAAAGAGTGATTTGTAGGTGTTTAGCTTCAGCTATTGAGGTCACCTGCAGCAGAAAAAAGTATAAGGCATTAATCAAAGAATCATTTAGTTTGGAAAAGACCTCTAAGGTCATGGAGTCACTAAGTATCCCTAAGGAGCGCATACTGCTGCTGCTGTTGTGCTGGGTAATGATGAACTGACCTGAAGACCAAGTCACCCTTTTAAAACCCCTGTGGAGATTTCTATTTCCAAAGGCCCATGACAGTGCAGGTGTTTACAATAAGGTAGTGCTGATGGGAGCCATTGATATGGCTTCTTACTTAATTGCAACCTACTAGATAAGCAGTGAGTACAAATACCAGCTTAGCTATAGCTGAGTGTGAATAAAAAGCCTGAGGGTAAAGCAAGGGGGAAAAAAAAAAAAAAAAGAAAAAGCCAGTAGTGTTCATTTCTAAAGTATTCAGTGGTGGGCTTCTTTCTGTGTTATTCGGTCTGTTACTTTAAAATTTATAGTTCTTTGGGTGTTACTAATAGTGTTTTGCTGACTCAAGAAAGAACCTGAAGTTCTGGTGAGTGCTTTTGAGGTTTTTCCATGCTGGCTTTATGTGCTGATTTTAGCTGTTTCTTTACCTGTGTCCTCTATCCTTGCTCCCTGTCTGGGTGTGAAATTCATGTAATTGCTGAAGGAATGAGCTTCCTGTTGCTTTTTTTTTAGGTACAAGGGCATGTTCAGGCAGGTATTGCAGCCCTGGTTACCACAGGAAAACTTCCACAAGCTGTGATGCAGTATCTTAATGCATCTCCTGGGTCTGTAAGTATGTTCATTAAGGCACGTCAGTAAAGAGACTGTAGAAAGCAAGCAGCCTTCTTAAGATCAGGTTGCTTCTTGCTCCTCTGTTAAGTGAAGGCATCATCCTGGATGTTTTTTCTCAGGATGTGAGTATGCACCAAAGAAATGTCTGTCTTTGTGTTCTGCACTTATGACTAAAGACCAGTCTGTGTTGCAGTGGTTTTTCCAGTAATGGTGGCAAAACAATACTGGTTCTAACTTAAATGTGTGCTGTAGCAGCCTACACCTGAGGTGTTTTGCACTTTCTTTGGCTTTTTGAAAATACAAATACTCAAATACCTCTGGAGATAGTGCCTTTTTCATCCTGGCACATCTGCTTTTTGATCAAGTGGATGGAAGTCCACACATAGTAACATAACTTGGTTGTAGCATTGATTCATGTCAATGCTCTATCCTGTAACATTCCTAGCACCACCTGCTTGTGAAAGATACTAATGTCAATTGTTATTGTTGTGTCATGATGGGCTTTAAAGACTTTAGTTCAGAAAAAATGACACAGAAGGGCCTCTCTGAGTGATTGTCTTCTTCAAAACACATTGTCTTTTGATTCCCATTAAAAAAATCAATAATGATGTTTGTGAGCTATGTTCTGTATTGTCTAAAGACCGTTAACAGAAGGTAGTTGGATTTTTTTTTTTTTTAAGTTATGAGGGAGTCGTAGATCAGCAGATGCTGTGGCTGTCTGCCTTGGGGGATGCAAAAAGCAATATTCCCATGGGTTATTCTAGCTCCAATGTTTGAACTTACACTAGAAAGACAGTGTGTGTTGCTGTTGTAACAGAAGACATTTTTATATGCTGAATGAATACGTTGTATGTAATACAACCCCAAAATCTGGATAATCTGTTTTCTGCCCTGTTCCTCTGTTTGGGGTGATGATCCCATGGGAAGACCTAGTACAAGTGCATAAGATTGTACTTTCAGCACTTCCAAACATCCATTCTCGATGCAGGATATGTGGGAATGGGATCCAAGTGTATTTAAAACACAAGTAGTTAAAATGCAAATGTTTTTCTGTGACATTGGTGTATGTCAACAGAAGAAACCCACTGTGGGCATAAAGTCCCTCTGGAGAGCCAGGCTAAGGCCTTTGCAGGACATCAGCACTCTCCCAAGAACACTTCAAGGACAATGACTTGTAATCAAGCAGCTGAGAGAGCGGGATTCTGTGAAAGTGCAAAACATGTTGCTCTGCTATGCAAACTGTCTGTGTGTGAGATAAGAAAGTGCTGGGAGGTAACTGGAGCTGGGCACAGGAATCAAGGCTGGAGCTGAATGATTTATCTTGGAGTGTGCAAAGTCAACAATATATAACCAGGAGGAACTAGATAATTATAGGGGTGTCTGAAGTAGCTTTTGCAGGGTAGAACCTTGTAAGGCCACCTGCACCATATCAGTAATACCATGTAAGGCTGAGATTGCCTAGGTAACGATATCGAAAGTGTCAGATTTAGTTATGGACATAGCAAAACTGAGACCAATGAGGAAGAAATAATTAGGGGTGGACTGTCTGTTTGGGAGGAGACTGGAGTAAGGGAGGCATGAGCGTGGCAGAGAAAGCGGATCCTGAAATAAGAGAATAAGGTATAAAGTGAGACAAAGGCGGGAGCAGCTGATTGCAGGAGTGCAGACGTCAACGGATGATAGTGAAGCCTGAGGACCTGAGCACACTGGAATGCTGAAGTGATGCTCCTTTAACAACCTGCTGGACTCTCCATCAGGTCTATGTTGGAAAGACTTGGGGGAGGGTAGAGCAAAGAGGGCTAAGTGGTGTGGAAAGGAAGGGTGGCACCTGTGACTCAGTTGCATCGTGTGTGGTTCATAAGACTTGATTAGTAGCTTCATAGCTGTGTGCAAAGTGATAAAAATAACTGTGAGATACTGGTGGTGGTGTGTTAATGAGGTTATTGATTATTCAGTTGATTTACTGGTGTGATTGACTGATAAAAGTTGGTCTGCTGAGTGTTGTCTCAAGACTGCAATCTGAAGGGGCAGAAGTGACAGCTGGGGCTTGACCATGATCTCCTAATTTGGAAGTCTGAGCTGACTGATACTGGGATCTTTTCTTTGAAGAAGAGAGTGTGGATGGAGACGATGGATATCACATGAACTCTTGAGTGAGAGGAGGAGCAGGTCTGTGTGTAGGGTGTGTTTGAACGTGGAGGGGATCATTAGGACTGGACAGTATGAAGTGCAGATTAAAATGTGCTCGATTAAAGAGAATAGGGTTGAAATATGATCTATGTCTGGGAAAAGCTTTAGATGAGGAAAAAGATGATAGCTTTTGGTAGGGCTGACTGTGATCATGAGACATGGGCAGATTTGAACCTCAGCTGAGGAAGACTTCTGATGCAAAGGGTGCCTGCACTGATTGCTGGGAAGATGAGTGGTGGTGATGGTAGCTTTAATAACACAGACTTAGGCTGTGCGAGAAGTAGGAATATCAAAAAATGAAAAAGCTTGGAGTGTGTCCACACTGTAGACTGTAGGCAGGGGTAGTTTCCAGAGCCTTGCCTGCTGATGCAGTCATCCTGTGGTAAAACTCACCATGTTTTATTATTGGCAGTGCAGCTGTTCCAGAGCTGCTGTGTTATCCAGCAGCTGCAGCCAGAATAGGAGGAGTGGCTGCTTCAAACATCTCGATCAGCAGTGAGTTGCATTTTGACAGCTATTAGAGCACAGTTATGCAAGGGGGAGGGTTTTGGATCATTGGAGTCAAGTAAAGTCTTGCTCTGCCACGACTAGGGCTTTTCCTGGTCTTTTGATCTCATACAGAGTCTGAGCTTTGCACAAACCTCAGAAACAAATGCCAGACCCATATTAGACTTCAGTGTTTTCTGAGAATGTTGCTTTGAATAGTTGAAACGGATCTACTCCCTCTTCAAAGGGTCTGTATAAGGGGTGACTGACTGCAATATGCATTAGCTGCTATTTCCACAGTTACTGGTGCCAGCTGAAGCTCTTTGTGATGCACTAGTAACAGCAGGATGAGACTGGTGTCTTCTGGTTTCAGAAGTTAAATCCTCCCGCTTGGCTGAGCTGAAGGGATTGTTCATGGAGTTTTGGTATCAGCTGTGCTTGTGGTATCTTCTCAGTTGGCTTAGGCAGCTGTAAGAATTTGGACAGTGAAGTAATTCCTGATGGAAAGGTCCCTCCCATGGTGTGAAAGGAAGCAAAGTCAGAACCCCAGAACTGCTGGAGGAGTTCCTCAGACTGAGTCAGTGGTGTGGGAACAAATAAGGCTACTTGAAGGCCTTCTGGTGGCAGAAGTAGGGGGTCCTACAGCCATCTCCATCCATCTGCTGCCTGTGTTACCAGGTTACCACTGCAAATAACCTCACACCTTTTCTGAGAAGCAGAAGCTGTGTATCCTGTCACAGTAAACTTCCATCCTGAAATACCCCAGAGGATCAATGTAAGGAGAGATGCTGGTGTGTAACACCAGCACAGCTCCCGGTAGGCAGTGCCAGCTCTGCCTGCAGGAAGCAGGTTATTGTTACGTGCACTGTGGCTTTATAGAAAATGAGTTGCATTCAGAAACCTGTGACTGGTGGCACTCAGGGCTCAAGTCTGAAGGGGAGAGCTCCTAAGCTGTGCTGCCCGAGCATGGGAGCTGTTGGGCTGCCACCCTTATCCATTCTGTGCTTGGTGCTGCTGGAGAGGCCACAGGGATGAAGTGTGTGAGCAGGAATGGGGCAGAAATGGCCCCACTTCACCTCAGCCCATCGCACTGCATCTTTCTCCCTTTCTAGATGTAAGAGGTCACCTCTTCCAAGAAGTCAACTCTCCCCTCAGGTTGTGGTGGGCTTTGTCTGGCAAAGAGGAGGCCTGTTCTCTGCAGCCCTGGGTTACACTCCTGTTAATCACTACTGCCTGCTGGCACCAGGCATGATGTAGTAACCTCTTGTGGAAGTATTTAATGCTCCTTGCTAGGAGTGTGTGTTTGCTCGGACGGTGTAGGTTTGCTTTTCTCTTGGAGACCACAGCAAAATGTGTGGTGCTGTTTTACCTTTGTGGGGTGAGAGAGTGTGTCTGTGCAAAATCCAAGTTTTCCCATTATTAAGCAGCACTAGCATGGGAATCTGCTCCTCTAGATAAAAAATAAGACCTGAAAAGACCCAGCTTGTAACGAGTTATTGCACTTCCCTTGAATTCCTGTGTTGCTGCCAGGCACGTCTGGCTAACAGAAAACATTCCCTTTAGGAAGCCAGCCAAGTGCCTCTGTCTTAAGGATCAGTACCGGTGGTGGAGGATCAAAGCTATTGTGTGGTGCTGTGTGACTTTTTGTGCTGCTCTCCCACGTCTCCAAGAAGTACTTGGGAGTCTTCTTCTGGGTGAGTTTTTCTTAAAGGACTTCAAACCAAGCATGATCTTATGCTGGCAATAAAGGGGTGGAAGTGACAGGGGAAAATAAGAGACTGCTTTATTGTGATCTTCTCCCACTCACTATCAGGATGCTGGATAAGTACGTGGAACTCTGAGACCAGAGCTATGAAAGACAAACCTTGGCTCAATAAGAATATTCAGTTTTAACCTTTCACTTTAAGCAGCCCTTGAAGTTTTGGGTTTTTTGTCCAAGGCAAGCCTTTGCCAAAACTTTGTCAGATGGCAACAATGTTGCAGACTCTGCTCAAAATGGGGAGACTAACTGGAAATAACTCATGAGTTCTTCATTCCCTTGGCTGGGGGAATTTGGTGCTTTTGCAGTATTCATCCCTGTACCCTTGGGAGTTGCTACAGAGCAGTGGTAGGAGATCTGTGGTTTTTCTGGGATGGGGAGAGGAAGAGGGCAGGAAGAAAACTAGAAAGAATAGTCTGAAAGCTTGGGTGCTGGAACAGTGGAAAGGAAAGGGTAGCTTAATGTGATCTTCATTTGGGAGCTGATCACAGGGCAATGGAATGAGGCAAGAATAGTCTTGATTGAGAGTTACAGTAAATTAGATGGCCATGTCCTCTCCTGTGGGCCAGGGTGTCTCTACAGTTGGGTTGAATTTAATCATGCTCCCTAAGGAAGTATCCAAACCCATTCAAGCTACCAGCCTGACCTGGGGACCCTGCTGAATTTGGCTGCTGCTTCAGGTGGACAGAAGACTTGGTGACATTCTTTGAACTGTTCGTCTTGGTGACACCAAGACCTGTGAGATACCTGTATGAAGTTTCACATGTTAGATACTGTGGGACACCTTGTATGTTGGTCTGTGTCCATGCTACGGTCAGGCTCACTTTGCACATTCTCCAGGAGAGAGATTAGTCTGGCATGGACTTGAATATTCTACACTTTTCTCTGTTTTCTGCAGCTCACAGTGGGGTTTTTTTGTGCTTTACAAATGCCTAAACAGAAAGCTCCCCAAATTCAAAGCTAGCTCAGGTGACAGTAAAACTCTACTGCCTTGAGATATGTCCAGAAAAACTGTGTGTATTGCTAGGAGGTAATTTCTGTTGCTTTACATACCAGGAAAGCCCTACCAGCCTTAGGCATTTCTGTTTTAACTAGTGGTGGATTCATCACCTGTAGTAACTGAGTAAGAGTGTGGTGAAACAAAAGCTTTTCTATACTTGAGCTATCAAATGTCCTCTCTGGTTTTGTATTGCAAACGTTGCTTGGTTGCTCCAAAGCAACTCTGTCTGGGGCAGCTGGCACTGAAGCACGCTTTGCTTGGTATATCTTTTTTGGGAACTGTGGTGTCAGTCTTCTTGACCTGCACCAAGATGTATGAGGAGGGATAGGCCCTGCCAGATGGGCAGTGGATAAGGGAATTGCTGGAGTCAGCTCTGGCAAGCCTGGGAATAGCCTGCAGTATCATATTCTCACCAAACAGAGATGACAATCTCATTTCAGTTGTTTGTAACCATCTTTGGAATTTTTTCACTTCTTTTTTTTTTTTTTTTTTTTTTTTTTGTGCCTGGTATCTCATTCATCTTCAGTCAAGTGGCACTGAACCCTTTCCAGCAAGACCAGAACTGCTGGAAAGGCTTAAAGGGAGAAGCTGCCTTGTCTCGTGCTGTGGCCTTTCTTACTGGGTCGGTCCCTTGTTGCTACCTGCTGCCAACAACTGCTCCCGGTGCCCTTGTCTTGGGGAGGCTTGGTTCCCATGTACAGCCTGGTGTCTGCCATCTATGTTTTCAATCTCTGGCACCAAAAAGCTGGCATGTATTGTTGGATGTCAGTGGCTCTCAGGACCAGGGAGGCATTTAGCAGAGCTCAGCTCAGGTTTTAAGAACTGTTTTGCCCTTTTCCTGCTCAGGAAATCTGAGTGCCAGGCAACGGATGTGGTGATTTTCCCCCAAGGCATATCAGAGCTTGAAATTGGAGCAAAGGAAGAAAGTGGCTGGTAGTCCAAAGAGCCAGGATCCCCTCTCCCTTTCTGGTCCTGCAGTTGATCCTGAAGAGCTGGCAGCTGTCAGATGTTTACTTCCAAGGCCAGGCTGGCCTCTGGCTGTTGACATGGAGGAACAAGGGAAGTAGGAGGAGGTGAATCATAGTATGGTTTGGGTTGGAAGGAACCCTAAAGATCATCCAGTTCCAGTCTCCCTGCCATGGGCAGGGACACCTTTCACTAGACCAGGTTGCTCAGAGCCCCATCCAGCCTGGCCTGGAGTGTTTCCACGGATGGGGCATCCACAGCTTCTCTGGGCAATCTGTACCAGTGCCTCACCACCTTTAGAAATTTATTTCTAATATTTAATTTAAATCCCTTTTCCGTTAACTAAAGCTATTACCCCTTGTCCTATCACTGCTTGCCCTTGTCTGAAGTCCTTCTCCAGCTCTCTTGTAGACTGCCTCTAGGTACTAGTGCTATAGGGTCTCCTCAAGAAGAGAAAGGGGAGAAGAAACTAGGGGTTGGATCCTTTCCTCAAGTGGTTCCACTAGGTAATGTTGGTGTTTGCAGTTCGTTTTCTTAAGCATCTGTCTTTTGATGCCTTCCAGCCACCAAATGGCCTGACAGAAGATCACCCTCTAGGCAAACCCTGTTTTCCCTGAAATACTGCCTGCTCTCACTTCCCAGTGAGTGTGGGACAGGATCAGGCAAGCTGGTACTGGTGTTCTAAAAGCCCTCTTTTCCTGTACACATGAACTTATCACAGTCTAACTCAGCCCTGCAGAGTCTAGCAGGGCTTTGCTGCAGCTGTGGTCTCCCAAATCCTGTCTCTGGAAGCTGAAGCAACCTGAAGGTCAATATGAACAACAGGCACTTGTGTAAAGGTGGCATAAACCATGTTGTCTGCCCCTGGGAGCACCAGGCTGCAGCTCTGAAGGGGCAGGGCAGGAGCATTGTGCCTTCTGCATACCAAAACCTGTTGACACGCACCTGAGGATTCAAAGCAGTGCTGTGCCCCTGCAAGCCAGGAGCTGGGGTTTGGTGCCCTGTGCTCGTGCAGGTAAGCCTGTGTCAAGGCAGTCTGAGAGCTCTGTGCTGGGGTACAGGGGAGAACTCTGTGCTGGGGGGCAGGCAGGGACAGGGCAGTGCCAGGCAGCTGTGCAGTAAAGCCCAGCAGAGGCAGTGCCCACCTGAGCCCTGGACACCCAGCCAAGGCTTGCAAACCTCCTCCAGGGCTGTGAATTCTTGTCTACACTGGGACCTGTCAAATCCTTCCCCCCCCCCCACCCCGATGATCTGCTTCCAGGGAAACGTCTTCACTTCTGTGGTGGGGTGTGGCAATGCTGTCCTGGAGTGCTCCCAGCCCTGCTTAATCCTCTTGTTCCCCCCTCTTACCTCTTCAGTTTTCTTCCTCTTGTGGGTCATCCTGCCTGGCTGAGCCACCAGCCTGTTCCCCTTATCTTTTTCTAATGCAACATCAAAGCAGTTAATAGCTGTGCTCAGGCTGCCTTGTCACTTAGATGGCCTGTCAGCCCTTCTCCTTGCAGCTGCCGGGAAAACCTGGGAGGAATGATGCTGCCAGCCAAAATGCAGGGTGCTACAGCAGCTTTTGAGCAAGAGCTGGTCATCAACTAGGGCTGTCAAGAACTGGCATGGAGCAGCACACTGACACAGCAGGGGGTGTTGCTTTGTTTCACAGGATGGATGCAATAGCTGCACACTCTCTGTGCAGACCACTTGCTCTGAAACACAAACACTCCACAGATCCTGTGGATCTCGATAGGGGTGCAGGGATGAACTATTAAAAGGGGCACTGAGACTGGTTTTCAAGAAGACACCATTTATTCCATGTACCCACCTTGTGCTGACATACAACATTCCTTTGGATTTCTGTGGTAGTTCTGAGCAAGTTAGGCAAGTAGGCTGTGAACTTTTTTGTTTGATTGATTCATTTCCTCCTATATAAGGGGGTGATGTTTATGACAGGATTTGGCTTCTAGGCTGCAAGTCTCATTTAAGGGTGCTGCCTAGTCTTGACTAAATACTCTAGTGCTGTTCTGCTGTTCCCTGTGTGGGGTGAAGACTTCTAGCCCTGGACCCATGGCAGAAGCAGGCTTGAGGAAGTGCAGATTATGAACCTCTAGGGACAGGATCAACTTGTGCTGGTTGAAGAAAAGAAAAATCTCCATGCAGTACCCAGCATTGCTTGTGTAAGGCAACTCTTAGGGGATGGCTGAACTTCTTGTTAGGCTGGAGGAAAGCACAGGAACTGAGGGCTGAGTTTCACCTCTCCTTCTTGGTCACCTGAGGGAGAGGCAACTCTAGTTAAGGATGATACAAAAGCAGTTTACAGGATCTGAACTCTATGGAAAAAAAAATTACCTGACTTGCTGCCTTTGGTTCTGTTCATGGTCTTTTCCTGTCTCTGGTAACAAATTAAAAAAACCAAAAAAATCACAAACAAACAAACACAAAACAAAACAAAACAAAAAAACAACCAACCAACCAAAACCAAAAAAAACCCAAACCCATGCTATATACAACTTCCCTTCCTCCCCTTGAGGAGAGGATAATGAGTCATGGGAGGTCATTGCTTAAGGCCCTGGAGGGTGCTTGGATATCTGGCAAGGGTAGGCCAGGAACAAATTCCACCGTAGTTCAGAGTTGCTCAAGGTGAATGCACACTTAAATGTGAATGATAACTAGTGAGATCAAAAGGAGATGCCTATACATGGGAACTCATCAGAAGAAATGTAAATGTGCCTGGATTTTGCTCTAGAAACAAACAGTAGGTATAGCTCTTTTGTTTATCAGAGTAGAAGCAGGGCTTTAGGAGGATGGGGAGAAAGAGTCAAGGACAGTTGAAGATCTTTTTATTTAAGACTTCCTAGTCTAGGCAGGATGGCAATTGAAATGACTGCAGCAGGGCTGGGCTGTTGTCTCTTTCCTTTCTTTGCCTGCTTGCTTTGTTTTCATTCTTTCACTTGTGCTTGCCTTCCCCATTTTCATGCTTGCTCAAGGGCCTCCAGCTTCTTGCAGTCTGTACTGCTGCCTCCCAGCAGTGCAGAGATAAGTCATGAGGACATGAGGTGGTTTCTTTTGCCCTCAGTGGTTTTTGTCAGCTTGTTCACATCCCTGTAACTCTGAGATGAGTGGGTTAAATGGCGAGTCTTGCTGAGCAGCTAACAGGCAGTCATTGGCAATGTGGCTCTGCTTTTTCTTGGCAGGTTACTGCCCCTGCAAGCTGCAAGGAGCTCCTTTTATTAATTATTAATTAGTTGATATGCTTACAGTGCTAGGCATATCTCCTTATTCAGCCTGGTTCTGGAATATTTTTATAACCAACATATATTGTTTCTCTTCCCCTCCTGTCCTCACAGCTTTTGAGACTCTGCAACTTCTCCAGAGAAGTGCCCGCTGTGTAAAGCCCCAGGCTCCTGTACAATGTACCAGTCCAGCTTTGTGCCACGGGAATATTACCCAGCCATGATCCCACCTTCTGCCTACGCCTACCCACCGCTGCGGCCTGGGAGAGCAGAAGACATGACCAGCTCCGTGATGTTCCCTCCCATCCACATGCACAACTTCTGCAGTCGACCCATCACCTTTGTGGTGGACCAGAACAGCTACCCTGACTATTCAGGTGGTCAGGTGGAGTATCATCATCTCTATAGTGCCTCCAATCCCTATATCCATCCATACTACACCTGGCACTTCCCTCCCATGGTCCCCATCCCTTTCTACAATCCCTATGCAAACTACCATCCATACGCTGCCTACCAGAGGTCAGATCAGTATCGAGACACGTGGCCAGAAGGCTTTACAATGAGAGGGGAGCTTCAATGGGGCAAGCTTGGAAAGGTGTTTGGACCAAGGAAAGACCTCCCAGAATTTGTGAAGGATGATCTCCGGAGGGTTTATGGCACCTACCCACGGACCAATGTCTCCATATCCTATCGGAAAGGAGAGTTCTTGGTCAAGGGAGACCCCAAGATAGAAGAGCAGGAATATGCAGTGGAAAAAAAAGTCATCCAGCAGGCTGTGACCCCCAGTGCCAGTGAGGCAGATGACAGCAGTGAAGACCGGAACCGTAAGAAGAAAAAGAAACTGAGACACTGACGCAGCCAGTCCCCCAATGGACAGGTGCTCCAGTGCCCTCATGGGAGCCAGTTGACAGCTGTTCTTGGTGCATTTGACAAGTAGCACAAGCAGTGGATGCCACCACTTCTGTTGATTTTTTAACTGCTCCCCATCCTCCACAAGCTTATGGCAGCTTTACTCTGTTTGATACACAATGCCCATCCTTTGAAGAAGCCACATGACACTTGATTGTTGCATCAGCTCATTGGTCCTGGTTTTGAAATGAACATTTGGTTTCCACTGGTTTGGTTGAGTGGTCACAGTCTGGTGGGGGGATCTCCAGACAGTAGCCCTTGATTAGAGAAGATGGGCCTCTTCCTACTTTGTCCAAGGGAAGGGCCTGTGAGCTGGTTCCCTTCCTGGAGAGATCAAAGCAGGATTTCCTCCAGGCTGAGGGCAGCACAGGTCCCAGAGGACAGAGGGGTTCTTGAATACTCTAAAGAGCAATTGTCTGCATATCTTGTCACTGCTGTTTATGACCATACCATTGTGTTTAATCACTACGTGATGCCTGTATGCAGCACTTCCCTACACACTGGCAGAAGGTCCTGGTGTTCCCATCCTCTTACACTTGGTAATCCTGGTGCTCAGTACTACTGGCCACATGTCCTTGTTGAAATTGCTGCTTGAGGCCCTGCTCTGGGTCTGACCTGGCTCTGGTTGAAGGTACTGGCTCTCCAATAATATTACTGGAGTTGTGTGAACCACAGCACTTCCACAGCTTAGTGGTTGTGCTGAAAGAGTTGTGTTGGAAGCCTGGAGGGCTGTTAGGGGCTGGGTATGACTTGCTTGCAAACTTCTGTACCTTTTAAATTACTATAAACAATTAAAAACCCAAATGCAAATGCTTATATTTCTGATTCTTAGCTACCTGTCCTGTGAACAACTTGCAATCAGATCTGGCACCTTTTGCAAAGTTAGGGATGACTTCTATCATGGCTTGTGCCCAGCCACAGTGGGTTATTCTGCTTGTCCTGCTTGGCAGTACCCTGCCTTGTCCCAGTTTGTTGCCTGTCAGCTTCTTCTTTGAGGACCAGCAGGGACTTCATGAGCATACAGGAGAAATACAGGACTTTCTCTGTCCCCCTGTAGGCTCCCCCTGACCCACCATATGGGAGAAAGGCCTTCTAATGCAGGAGGGAACTGGGAATTCCCCATCTGCATAGCAAGAGAAAAAGCCTGTGAGGGTGAACTTGGAGGCCCTTGTTGGCTCTGAATTGCTATAAAGTGAAAGCAAGCGGATTTTGTTTTTTCTTTTTACTTAGTGCAACAGGTTTTGTTTAACCAATTGCCAAAATGTCTCAGCAACTGTCTGGATTTCTCCTTCCCCAATTAGCTTCTTGGAAATGGGTTAACTCTGCTGCCAGACAAAGCTGCAAGAGGGCTGAACCAGAAAAACTGTTGCAGCACTAAGTGTTGCACTCCCTGTCCTCCCAGCAGCAGTGGCTTCCTTGGGCAGCGAACCCAAAATTCATGCATTGGATCCCTGTGTGGATGGTGCAGCCCTCCAATGGGGTGCTGGAAGGAGTTTCTTCCCCATCCCCAGAGCTGTTGTGGGACACAGCTGGGTTGTGGGAGCTGGATGCTGCCTGCCATGGGAAGGGGCTGCTTTGAGTGAAATGCTGGAGGACATGCAAACCACGTCTTCTAGGCAAGGTGAGAAGAAGTGTGGGGTTTGTCCTGTGGTGATGCTGAGATACTACCATAAATTAGCAGACTTTCACAGTAATTTATCCTAAATGCCACTCTTCCAGCCAATAAATTCCTGGTGGCAGGGTGACACTTGTTATAGTGGAAATGTCTCCAAAACTCAAGGGGTGCAGCCAGTGTTTCCCAGAGGTATATGATGGATGGGTGAAAAGAGAGCCTGTTGCCTCCACAAATACTTTCTCCAAGTGTCTATTCCTGCTGGGGACATCTGCAGGGTCCATGGGGAGAGAGAAGGCACAACTCCTAACTTTACCCATCCTGTCCTGTTTATCTTCTTCAAGTTTTGTTTGGTTTTGCTGCCTGGACTCTGAACAGGAGATTGCTGGGCACACCCAGGCTGTTGTTCTGACAATGTGTATTTTTAGCAGAGGCTCACAATCGCATGCAGTACATCAGGAGGTAGCAATGTATTTATTTTCTCAAGTGCCATTTAACTTCCAGAAGGAAGAAAACATTCTATAGTTGGGCTTTTTTTCCCCGAGAGAAAACCTGCCACAAACAGCCAACACTTCCACCAGCTCTCTGGTAGCAGGTTTTCCTGTGGTGGCCATAACTCACCTCCATCCCTAATCTGGTCTCCATGCAGGAGCAAAGCTTTGCATTTTCGTTGTAGGAACAGCTCTCACAGTTGCATTCTCTTCCTGGAGATTTGAGGCTGATTTGCTACCCAGCTTCAGAACTGAATCCATAGGGCATTTTTGGAGGCTTTAACGCCTATGGAATTCAGTTCTCAGAGCCAAGCAGCCAGTGCACGTCAGCTTCCCCTGGCTCCAGCTGGCTGTGTTTCCATCTGCAAGGGAGGAAAAAATAGCAAAGAGCTCATCATGTCTCTGACACAGTGCAGGCACTGAGCTGACACAGATTTTTGCAACTGGAAGCTGCCACAAGGAGAAGACTCTGGCACCTCTCGCCCCAGAAGCAGTGCAGACAGACACAGCTTTCTTTGGAAACTTTGCTCAAGTTGGCTGTTATTTTTTTCCACTGCTTCCACACATCATTCCGTCATCCGGAGTCACTGCAAAGCTTCAGGTCAGCCCTGAACTCTGTAAACCTGCTAGAGCTGTAAGAGAAACACCATTTCGGTGATTTGAGGCTGGTATTGGCAGGTGTGTTGGGAATCCCACCTACGTATTTGCTCTGTGCACAGGCCTCACACACCCCTCAGTCTAAACTGCTTTTCGTCTGTGTGTGTGTCTAGAGAAAGGGGCACAGCTGTGGTGGAGAGATGCTCAGAGCTGCAGGAGCATCCCTGCAGTCCCAGGCACTGATCCTCTGCTCCATTCATACTGAAACCAGGAACCCCTTGAATGGGGAGGTGCCAGCTGATGGGAATGGTTTGTGTAGCACGTGGTACCATGGGTGGACCATGAGGTGCAGGAGCTTTCTGCCCACTTAGGACTGGGAAGGGACACAGGGTAATTCTGTGGCTTAAAATGAAGAGTGGAAGGCTTTTTCCAGGCAGCTTAGAGAGCAGGTTCAGGGAGGGACCAGTCTCAGTCCGACTCAAGCTCGGACATGCTGGTGCATCCCACAACTATGTACGTGCCCTTTGCTGCCTGCTGCCCCCACCCTCTGGTTTGGGCTGCAAAGCTCTCATGGGACTGAGCTGATAGCTGAAAAGCTTTTTTTGGCTCAGCAATACTTTGGCACTGTTGTGATAACAGTGGTTCAGGCAGGAGTAACCACTTGGAGAGGATTACAGCCCTTTGCCTGTATGCCAGCAGTGCAGGAGGGGAGCCCTCGGGTCTGATGGATCAGCAGAAGAGACGGGAAATGACACACGCGACTTTGGATCACAGGCTCCAGTGGGGGAAGCACCGAGCAACTGTCACACGAGGAGTGAATTCCATGATTGAGCAACAGCTGGCCTGGTGCTCTATTTTAATCCATCTGCAGGGAATTAGAGTTCAGTGGGGGCAGCATGAACTCACCATCCTGATGCGTGTCCCAAAGGAGCCAAACCCTGTTGCAAAAGCCATGGAGTCCCAGGCTCAGGGTGCCAGCCCTGGCACACCCCAGGGACCACATGCAGCAGGACTGCAGGGGCTACCTGAAGGGGCAGCAGCAGAGGGAGATGGGGTAAAGCAGAGCTTACACCAGGGTCCCCTCACCCTGCAGCAGGTGGTTGGGGTCAAAGACATGGCTCAAGGACCCAGCTGCACGTTGCACTGTTTTTCAGAGCACTGTGGCATGGCAGGGAGTTTTCAATAGCTCAGTTTCAAAGCTCAGAATAATGGGGTGATCTCCCTCCTCCTTCTCCCCCTGCTCTGCAGGCAGGCACCTGTGCAAAGGAGTGGGCAGGAAGGCAGCCTGCTAGAAGTGCTACAGCCAGGTGAGAGCAGACCTGCAAGCCTGGAATGTCTGGTAGGGTTGGGATGCTTTGGTGATGCTCCTTGGCCATCTCATGCCATGGGGTGGTCACCCTGCAGTCCCTGGGTGTTTAAGCACATGAAAAGCCTTTGTGCTTCATTTTTTCAGCTGTGAAACTCCCATTTGAGGCATTTACCCCACATCATTTGGGCTGTTGTTGAGAGTGCCACTTGCCTGCCTTCAGCCCTCTGCCACTCTGAGCAATCACTGCTTTCAGGAACCCTGCAGGCCAGGAAAAAGCCTTCCCCCCCATCTTCCTCCATGGGCTGGTTTGCAAAGAAAGGGGAAGGGTTTCAAGCAGGCAGGAGGGTGAGCAGAATGGGGGCCAACCCTGAGAAGCCCTCCCTGATAGTGCTTTGGTAATTGTCCCCCTTCCCTTGCTCCATGGCCCCAGAGAGGTGATGTGGGTGCTAGGGCTGTGTGGGACAGCTCAGCAGCTGTCTGGCATGAATCCCACTGTGTCCTGTGTCCCTGCTCTCCCCGAGATGGGGGCAAACTACTTTCAGTGTTCTACCTGTGGGTGCTGGGACTGGGGTACCCCATCACCAAAAGGCACCAGGAACAGTTTGATCCAGGTGCAATGGAAAGCTCTTGGGGAATGAGCTGGGAAAGGAGTTGAAATGCAAACTCAGACAAGCTTCAACTCTTTGCTTTCACTCCTGGCTGTTCCTGAAAGCAATGTCCCCATGACATGGTATCCACAGCACCCGTGGGTGCTCTGCCTTTGCTCCTTGGCATTCCAAACTCCAGTTTTGCCCCACATTCCTTCACCCACGCAGAGCTGGGGCTGGATTTGGCCCTATGTCTTTGGGATTATCCCTTACCCCTAGGGGATCTGCACTGGAGTGGGGTGCCAGGTAATGCCAGGGAGGGCAGGGATGAATAGAGAGGTGGAAGCCACCCGGGTGCTGGGTATTTTGTTACTGTGAAGGTGTCTTGCCCTGGCTTGATTCTGTGTTTTCCTGAAGCCATGACAGGGTCAGGGTGTAGCGCTGAGCCATGAGGTGACCAGCACCTGCTGAGCCCGCTGCCTTGGGGAATAGGCTCAGCCCCAGGGAGAATTGCATCAGCTGCTGGCTCTGCAGGTGAGGGTTTCATAGCCCCACTGCAATCTGCGTCCCCTGACTCAAGGGCAGGAGCCCTTGGCAGCCTGCATTGCTTAAGTCCTCCTCTCTGCCTGGCTTGATGCATGTGGGGGTGACCACACATGCTGGTTCTGGTGTACATCTGCCTCTCGTGCCTGCTGTTGTGGGCTTGGGTCTGGATTTAAGAACCTGATCTTGATCCCAGCAGCTGGGTGATGGCTTGTTGAAGCTGACAGACCAGCTCAGGAACAGGTACCAGGGAAAACATTGGCTCCAGCACAGGAGCCAGAAGGCCGAGAGCTCCTCGAGGCTCCTGAACTCAGCCCAGAAATACCGGTCAGTCGAGAGACACCCCACACAGGCAGGTGCCCAGCAGGACATGTGGGCTTTTCTGTGTGGAACACAGCAGAGATGGCCACACAGGCAGACTTCCCCATGGCAAGCCACGTCGGAGGTGATGGGAGGACACAGGGAAGCAGAAGCTCACACATGACCAACCCTGCCACTGCAGGGTTCAGTGCCACTGCACCAGTTCAGCCCTGAGCTGCCAGTGGCAATTCGCCCATTCCAGCTTTCGCCCTCCCTCCCTCCCTCCTGTGGGGGACACAGTGCAGGCTGGAGAGCTCCCCTCTCCCTCGCTCCTGGGCGAGACAAAGCACAAGTGGCTGCTCCAGAGGGGACGTGACTCCCAGGCAGCGCCACTGCTCAGCGGTTAATGATTTATTGCTTTACGTCTTAAAAAAAGCAGCAGCGCCCTCCTTTTGGCATTTCCAGCTAATTAGCCCGGGAGTTACTGATTAGCCAGGACGTGCCTGGGACCAAGCAGCGGAGTCCTGTGGATGCTGCACAGCCACGAGCACCGTGCTGACATGGTGGCTGGAGCATTATTCCAGAGGGTTTCACTTTGTCTTCCTGGGAAGTTTTCCGAACTGTTCCATGCCTCCCGCTCCCCGCCCTTTAAAATGTAAGAAGCACGAGTCTGGTTTTGCAGATTACCAAAAGAGTCAGGGATAGAAGTGAAGATGCTCTTGCAGCACACACGGGGTCTGACACCTCCTCTCCCGCTTCCCGCAGCCGGGAGCGATCGCGTTCCCATCGGCCGTGAGATGTCACGGCGTCCCCCCTGCTCGGCACGGGAAGAGCCGCCCTTTGCAGCTGTGGCTCCTTGGGGAGAGCAGCAGCCGAGAAATCACCCCATGCCAGCCATACCAGTCCCCCCAGTCCGGCGCAGACCCTCCTGTGACCCCGGCACTCACCCGACAGCTCCGGCTCCCGTCGAGGCGGGTCTGCGGGCGGCGGGGCCGGAGGCACTGTTAAATATTGCAGCTGACTTACTCACTTCTCTTCCTGGACGGCAGCGTGCAGAGTTTCCACCCACTTCTTTCACCTTTGGTTTCCAGGCTTTCTGAGAAAAGGGGAAGCCGTGGGAGGGAGCAACCAGCATCCCCGTGCCAGGGCCACGGCCCCCAGCAGCCTCTGCTTCCCGGGAAGGGGTGGATGCCGGAGGGGGTTGCTTTCCCGGGAAGCTGCGGCATGGTTGGGGAGTGTCCAATGCTCGTGCCTAGCACTCTATGACCCTCCTGGGTTAGGGAGATTTTCCTCCTCAGCCGAGCAGAGGGGATGCCTGAGTCCTGCCTCCCTGGCACGAGCTCAAGGGTGGCTGCCTGGCTGGCTCAGCCTCCCCCACTGGGAGTGAAAATCCCCCCAGGACTCAGACAGATCCTGGCCTCAGCCTGCCCAAACCCCCTTCTTTAATGTAATGCCTCTGCAACTGATGACAGCACTGGAGTGGGGTTCACCTACACTTTGCTGATACCTGTGATGAGCAGCGTCCATCCTCAGCCCACAGAGATCTGCCAGCAGCAGGTGCTGCCATGGGCTCAGCAACGTGCCAGCCAGTGTCCCACCCAGTGGCATGCCCACTGGCACCTCAGGGAGCTGGTTGGCCTCCCCTGGGACATCAATAGATGGTTAGATGTTCTCTGGGACATTATGGCCAGGCAGGTCACCCCCACCAGCTACTGCCAGCTCTGGTGGGTGAGCACATGTGCCTGGGTTGGACTCCTTTTCCATAAAGTCCTGTTCTCCAACATCCTCTTCCCATCCTTTTCCCCCAGTGCCGCTGAATGCCCAACCATTGTTTTTGCTCAGAAATGACATCACGTCCCCAGGGGTTCCCCTGCGCCAGCAGTTTGGAAGTGAGAATCTAGGGCCTCAGCACAGGCTGCAGCAGTGAGCTGATGGTGGGGTGAACACCGCTGCTCCTTCTATGCTACAGTGAACAAATCCATAAATATTCTGGCAAATCAATTGATAAGGAGGTGGTGAGGTGCCTCCCACGCCTGGCTACCTGCACCTCCCTGCCTGGGCTTGAGAGCTGCTCTGCAGGTTCAGATAACGTTTACAGAATGGTTTTGTCTTTTGGGAGCTGCCACGTGGTTTTGGGGTGGGAAGCACCTGGAAGGCTCTGGAGGTGACTGAGCTGGAGCCAGAAATTTATCCATGGAAGCCCCCAAAACAAGGGGCATCAGCAATTCAGGGCCTCAAGGTATGTTTTCAGGCTGTCATGTGTGGGCTTGGCTCCACGCCCCACCTTTGCACGGCTGCTGCTCTCTTCTCCTTTTCTCTGTTGCAGTGAGGCCAGACGGGAACTTTGCTACGTGAATCAGAGAGCTGAAATATCTCCGATTTCTCAAGGCTGGGCTGCCCTCCTGCTCGCCTGCCGCAGGTCCCACCCCAGCATGGCACAGCTTACAAGCGCCCACTGCTCCCTCCCCACAGCCATTGCCTTGGCAGCTCCCGGTACCGCACTGGAGGGCTGCGTGTCTTCCTACTCCTTCCTTGTGGGCTGCTCAGCTCTTCCAGAGCAGCGCTGAAGCATCAGGGCCATGACACTGATGTCCCCATCAGGGATGGGGTCTGACCAAACTGCTCCCCAGCACTGACTGCATTACCGCTCCTTGCTGTGGTCAGACCTCGGACATGCATCTGGCCACTGCTCCTGGTGCCTTCCCTGGGACAAGGTTTGGCCCCAGAAGGGTTTTCCCCTTCCCAGTACAATGACTGGCCTGGCCACTTCTTTGTACCACTCTCCTTGGCATGTGCTCCGCACGTGCCTGCCTGCTGGGAAGAGTCTGGTGAGCTCCTGAGTTGGAAAACTGCTGGGGAACAGGATGAGAAGCAGGTAAGAGAGAGACACAAGTAGGGCAAACAGGGAAGTCACTGCAGACCTGACACCAGGGGGATGGACAGCAGGGCAGCTCAGACCCTGCATGGGTGGGAGAAAGGGGGTGCACAGTTTTGCTAGTGCACAACTTCACCAGCTCCCATGATGCAGGTTGTGGGAGGAAGAGGAGGAGGAGTGTACTTGGAGTTGGGGTGACCACTCAGATCCCAGTTTTTATGGGTCTGGTCAGCAGAGATGGGCAAGCAGAAGCAGACTGGGGCTCACACTGCAGCATGTGGGACCCATCTCTTCCCCGTGACATTGGCGCAAATGAGACTCCCTAGTCCCTAGTCACCATTTCTCCAGATTCCCCCGGTCTCCCTTTGACCAGGGAGGAGCAGCCTGGCCTGGCTCCCTGCGGAAGCGCAGCAGCTCAGCGTTTACTGGGGGGGGGAAGTGGGAGCTTCCTGCAGCCTTGCTGTGCTGGGAGCATGGGCAGGCATGGGGATTTGCCCTTGGCAGGGGGGTGCTGAGGGAGAGGAGGTAGGAGGACAGCCCACCACAGGGCTGGGGCTTCACCCTGGATGGAGAAAATCCACCTTCCAGTTCTGGGAAGGGGGCAGAGGAAGAGACAGCAGATGGATTTTCCTGCCTGTCCAAAGAAATATGGTTTAAAAAACCCCTACCTTTGAGCTCCCGTGACTGCAGAGAAAGCCAGCCAGCAGGACCAGGGTGCATTTTAGGACTCAGAAATAAGCCAGCAATTAAAACACCTCACAGTGGTACTGCTGGAAGCAGAAGTGGCCTTAGGGAAGGCTGAGCCCCACAGCACTGCGTGGTTTTGGATGAAAGCTGATGCAGCTGCTCAGTGCCCTGGGGAGGACACTGGAAAGGGGACCAGTGAAACAGCTGCAGCCTGTGGGACTGTCCCAGTGCCAGCCACAGCCTCTGGGGCTGGAGCGGGACAAGGCCTTCCCCAACTCCACTGCTGTCTGAGATGTGGTCCCTTCCGAGGAGGCTGCTCTAGGATGCAGTTCTAGGCTGTGCACAGAAGGGAGGCTGCAGCTGGCGGTGCTGGGAGGTGACAGTGGCTGCTGAGCCCTTTAGCAGACACTAGAGAAGCCCACAGGAGTGCCCAGATCCAGGCTTGTGTCCAGCCAACTCCTGCTGCGCCCCTGCAGTTTCTTGCAGGTGTAGACTCACAGACGTCTAATACAGAGCTAATACCACATTTCAGCCATAGCTGAGGCTCTGTCCATCTGCATATTTAAACCTAGAAACATCGAGCTTTGCGTGATTCAGTGGCTCTTGTGTGTCTTTCCTTTTCCCTCTCCTCTGAGCCAGCAATTCATCTGCAAGCCACTGTTCCTCCACTGAGAAATGTCATACATGAGGGAAACCACATCCTTCATCCTTGCCCTTGGGATGAGGGATGTGGTGCTTGGGGCAGTTTGGCCTCAGCAAGTACTTTTTCTGCTGTGAAATCATGACAATATAAAGCCAGAGATGCCCTCACTGAAAGAGCTGAGCAGCCTTGTCCACAGAGTTTGATCCTCAAAACCAGGAGGAGCTCATCTGTGATTAGAATGTGGCGATGTCCTGTGAGAAACCTCCCCCTGCAAAGGCCTGGCAGCGGTGGGTATTTTCCTGCTATGGGGACTTGCTTTGCCTCTCTCCCTGGCAGGGCTGTCTGTGTGCAGCCAGGGTTTCACTCAGGCTATGTCGCTTTGAGCTTGGGCTCTCCCTCCACCTGCCTGGCTATTTTTATCCCACGTCAAATTTTTGCATTCTTTGAGACCTCCTGCCCTCTGGCCACCTGGATAGAAATTGGGTGAGATTTCGTAAATGGAAATGAACAGGGGACATGCATAGGAGTTCAGCTGGTGTGACCACCACAGATGGCCATTTATCCCTCTAGAGCAACTCCTTCTACCACTGAAGAGATGCTGAAAGCAGCAGGTACCGCACACAGCTCCTCACTAAGTGTTCTGCCAGAACAGACCAGTCCCCTCCATGCTGGCAGTCCTGGCGGAAGCATGGCTAGGGGGAAAGGGAGTTTCTCGGAATGTTTTTCCCCTCAGGGTTCCTGTTTCCCCTCCAGCTCTGGTCTGTGGATGCTGGCAGCCCTCTCCATCTCCATGTAGCTTCGCAGAGGGAGCAAAATGAGTGGTTGGGGCTGGAGAAGTCCGGGAGATGGAGGATGGCTGAGGAGAGGGGGCCATGGGGAGGCAGGGTGCCTCCTTGCCCCACTGCTGGCACAGTCCTGCCTTCCAGCAGCCCTGAAGCTCTTTGGGACTCAAATCTGCTGGCAAGGAAGGGAGGAAAACCACAGAGCTGAGTCATTGCTTGGAAGGCATTTGCATTTGGACAAGTTCCAGCTGAACCCCCCTCCCACTACCTCTGTGTGGGGTGTCACAGGCAGCTTACAGGAACGGCCACATCCTTTTCCCCCAGGACGGAGCCTCCCTGGCCGGTCACACTCAGCCAGAAGCTAGGCAGCATCCACTGCTGGCTTTGGCAGGTTTCCATCAGAAGGCAGGAAGGCTTCCTGGTGGGAAAAACTGTGCTGGTGAAGCAGAAGCGAGAGTAAAGGCGAAGGGGCCTGCGAGGAAACCAAGCCTCTTACCAGAAGTGGCAAAGCAGGATGTTGCCTTTCAGCATCTCCTGAGAGCACCAGGCTGGGGCTGGTCCTCCATCCAAGCTTTCCATTAGCAAATGGGGCAGGATTTGATATGACAGTCTGCTCCAGGAATTTAGGCTAGGAGAAGAGCAGCATGTGAGGAGGATGGAGGACTGGAAGCAATCCAAATGCTGCTCCAGCACCTGCAGAAGCCCGTTTTTGGCAGGTGTGGCAGAGTGATTCGAGGAAAGGTGGCAGGGCTGGAGTTTTCCACTGGTGATGGGGCTGGCAGGAGCAAAGGAGTCACCCAGAAGGTCACAGGGTGGAAACAGCTTCTGCAGGAGTAAAAGTGCAACAAAAGGGTGTCTAAGGACTCAGCATTCCTCCCCCCTCAGAAACATCGTGGGGAGCTTCTCACTATGCACTGTACACACACCTGACATTTCCTCAAGTTTTAAATTCCCCCGATGTGCAAAATTACGTTCCTGTTTGAAAAGACCTTTGCCAGGGTCAGGTGCTGTGCGTAGCTGGAGCAGGTTGGGTCCTGGGATCGGTCCCTGCCCAGAGTTGGGCTCAGGTACCTCAGGGTGAGATCTCAGGGTCCACGTCTGGATGGATGTGGGACCCGTCGCACAGCGCCGCAGTTCTGTGCACCATCTCGACGTATCCGATCTCCCTTTCCTCCCTCTAGCGGCTAAAATCCCGGCACCGCCTTGGCCTCCTGGAGCCCCCGGCAGCGCCCGGGGCCGGGGCACAGGGAGCAAAGGGATTGCCCCTACGCTGGGGAAATGGGTAGGTGACCCCAGGCCCTACCGTCCCTCCTAATAGGGATGATCCTGCCTGCCCCAGGTCTCATCTGAGAAGAGATGGAGCTCTGCAGAGGGATTTTGGATTAGGGACCACATTATGTGTAAAGGGAGACTTTTGTCTGGTACAGGGCAAGCATCATGCTGGTTCCCACACTGCTCCACGCTCACAAATGCCCTATGAGCAATACCAAGGGAAATGTCAGCTCTTCCTTAAGTAATTCCTTTTGGTTAGCCTTCCAATCAGTCCCTTGGAAAAAAAAAAGATAAAAGATTTTGGGCTTTGCCAGCATTCCTCTTTGCAGATGCTGCCCTCATCTTGTAAGTAGGGCACAGTGGGAGGCAAGAGCCAGTTAGGTCTTAGCACTGAGCTTTCGGCAGACAGCATGAGGTGGGTGTGATGAGCCTGCCCGGGCGGGCTGCACTCCTGCTTGGGGAGGGGAAAAGGAGCCTGCAGAGGCTGAGTGGATGGTGAGGGGTGCATGGCAGTGAGGGGTGCACAGCAGCTGCCTGCATCCAGTGACCCGGGTCAGGGCACGCTGGGGCTTCCTTTCCCCTCCACACTCCATAAGCGTTTTGCAGGTGTGTGTGAACCACAGGTTTGCTCCTGCATTTGTGCTTCCTAGTAGGACAGATTGGAAGGATGAAGAGAAGAAGGTGTGGAGCTGCTGCTCCCTGAGCCCAGAATGAGTGCCGTGTTGCTCCCGGAAATCCAGCTGGGATCCACCCACTGTTTACAGAGAGAAGTGAATCATCTGTGCAGGGAAGGAAAACACATCAAACTTGTGCCTTTTTAAGCTTTCCGGGCAAGTGAAAGCTGCTGAGAGAGCACTTGACTGGGAGCAGACCTGGCTCAGCAGCTGGAGTGCCCCGAGAGTAGATGCCAGGGCTGGCTCTGCACGGAGAGGTCTATGTCCTGGGACAGGGCACCTGTTTCTACCCTAGCCCACTAAATATATGGATGGCTAAACCCATTGCAGCTGGCAGCAGCTGTGCTCTGCTCCCCACTGGTCAGCCCTGGGGGGCTCCAAAGTGTGGTTTTCCAGGGAAATATTCTGGCTGGTGTGGAAGAGGTGATACTTGAAAACAAATGCTTTTCTGTAGACATGGAAGTAGGAAAGCATCAATCTGGATATGGGTTTGCTATAGCAAGGACTGGGCTGCTACAGCTGCCTGGACAAAGGGACCAGAGCCCTTCAAGATAGCCTGGGGTGCTCCACCTGGCCTCCAGAAGGACACAGGTCTGCCAGGATCCTCTGGTGTCTCTGACAGCCCCCTGGACTGTCTCAGGTGTCCTTTGGTGCTGGGCAGATGCTCAGGCAGCTAAACCAAGCCCTCAGCATCACACACAAGAAAATGTTACTTCTATATGAGGTAGATGACAGGTGAGGGAAGGCCTTTGCATCTGCCAAGAGCCCTGTTACCTGCCAGCTGTGGCAGCCAGAGCAACTGCTCTCCCTGTGGATGTGGCCTTAAACCAAGCTGCCCACTGCTGAGACCTGTGTGCTGTGCCCCCAGGTCTGTAGCACAAGGGGAAGGTGGATTCAATTAGCACCTGGAGAGCTTTTGGGATGGAGTCTCAACCTTATTAGGAGTCAGCAGCGGGAGACTGTAAGAGCAGACTGAGGGCACCTGTGGTCAGCAAATAAAGATCATGGCAGGCAAAACCAGTACCTTCTGTGGCTCTGGGGAATAGCTGGATGTGCTCTGAGGTACCCAGAGGTGTGCTCTGAGGTCTTCAGACAGTTGCCAGGAGCAGAAGGTGGAGGTAGGTGGGGATACAAGGGGAGAAAGCCCCTAAAATCCAACTGGGATCCTAGACACAGGTGGAGACAGCTGCTGTGTGGGTGGTAAAGGGCTGCAGCCCTGATGCCACCTTGGCTGCCAACTCAGCTTTGGGCCCCTTTGGGGTTAGTGAGGAATTAGTGCCAGAGAGGACAGGGGAGCTGGATGATGTGCAAAGTGTTGAAGTACAGCAGCAGTGAAACTGGAGCAGAGATGCTGAGGAAGCCTGGGTTTCTTTGCATCCCAAGTCAGAGTTGATGCCACTGTTTAAAGGGAAATCTTCTGCACTCATGGCTAAGTTAGAGGAATCAGAAAAGAATGTGGGCTGATGGGGATGTTACCCTTCAATACAAATGCAGGTGTGCCAGCCCTGCATGCTGAGGGAATGTTTGTGGCTGGATGGAGCTGGAACAGTAGAAGGTATAGAGGAGAGAGCTCCTGGTCTGGCCCTGCACACAAAGGCAGTTGAAACTAAAAAAAAAAAAAAAAAAAAAGAGTTGGAAATTAGAAAAAAAAAAAAGGTGCCCTGAGCCTCAGGGCAAAGCCCATGACCTGCTGCCCATCAGAAGGGGTTTGGGGAGAGACAGGTCCTCGTAGCAGAGAGGTAGAAAGCTGTGCGGCTCTGCAGAGACGTGGCCACTGGTGTCAGTAACGTGGCTGCCACTGGGCACTAGAGGGCTGCACATTCCCGTTGTTGCTGCCAGAGGTGTCTCACACTGCACAGCCTGGTGGAAATGCTGATTAACTTCTGCCAGACTCAATGACCTGAGAGAGCTGTGAATAACTTTGAAGAACAGCAGTTGCCCACTACGTGGCTGGGGTGGTGATTTTCTTCATTTTAGTTGCTCTGTCCCCAAGCTATGCTGCTGCCAGGGCAAACTTGCAAGGTGAAAAGAATTAAGCAGTGCATGGGCTTAGTGCTGAGGGGGCATGCTGAGCTTGCCCAGTTCCCTTAGCCCCTGGAAGCTTCTCCAGTGCAGCCCTTGCTCCCAGGAAAGCTACGTCCTTGGGAGAAGCAGTAGACTCCTTGGGTTGTTTAGTGTGACTGGGGGTGGTGCAGGCATGGCTAATCCTGCCTCAGGTCTGGGCGATCCACTGGGCTCCCTCCCAACATGGGAACGTGGCAGCACTGAAAAGGCGGAAAATTAAGGCACACTTACTCTGAGTCACGTAAAGTAATTTTGGAGCAGTGTTCACGTGACCAGTTATGTCCAACTCTCTCTCTTTTTTTTTTTTTCTTTTCTTACCTGTTTCTGGCTGTTCTGTTCCCCTGCAGGAAGTCCCTGTTCCTTTGGGGCTAGCTGTGGCCCTCTCTACCCCACATGCAAGCTCTTGTGTGATTATTTGCTATACCATAACCTTCTGGGAACTCCCACATTGATGCAGTTGTGCATGTTACTCCCAATAACCTTTCAGTGTGCCTGCACTCTTGTAGGTGGGCCTGGCCTGGCATCCTGCCTGTCTGCTATGTGACATGAAAGCTTAGCTGCAGCTTGAGCACTCTGTGAGAAGTGCTCTCCAGATCCTGCATGAAAGCCCATGTTAGCAAACTCGAGGGCACCCAGGGGAGCCCTGTGCTCCTGTCCAGGCTGTACCTGGCCAGGAGCAGACTGTGGAAATCCTGATGTTTTCATTAATGCACCTCAAGGTATATGAGATGTTTGCTTTTAGCTGAGTGAACTCTGTCTAGGGGTCATTTTCCTGCTCTGTGCTGCTGAGAGCAGAGGGTGAAAAGGCTCCCCTCTGTGCCTGCTCTTGCCCCCAGCTGTGTGATAAATACTGATTGCACCCCACAGCCTTCCCTTCTTTAAGCAGGGCTGTTTGAGGTCTCGCTTTTTGTCTCCTGTTGAGAGTCCTGGCCAGGGTACTGTACTGTATGGCAAGAGGATCACCAAATTTAGACTTCTTTCCTTTCTTCGGTTTGCTTTGCTGTAATGAACCAGCTTTATAAAGCTGATGTCTGCGCTGTAAAACCCTTCTGAGACCTGCTGGGGGCACCAAACCCGGGGAGAATAACTGCCGTTCTGACCAGCTCCCCCTCTACCAATGTTGCTTGGAGAGTAAGGCTGGCTTATTTCAGTTATTGAGAGGTGCTGGCTTAAAGTGCCCTCAGACTTGATTGGACTGAAATTGGCTTGATTTGATAAAATGGGTGGGTTGACGTTCGTATTAATGGCCATACCAGCCAGAGCTTTGGACTGGGGAAAACATGTGGTCAGTAGTTCCATCAAAAACCATGGTAAAAGGGGCAGAAGAGGAGATTAATTTATGAGAATGGAGTTTGTTAACTCTGAGGTGGCAGATATAGGTGGTTGCCATCCTTCCACCGAAAGGGAAAGTTTGTCCAGGTGTTCAGAGGTGTACAAGACACCTGAGTCTCGGGTTATCACAGGCATCGACATCAGCCCAGAAAAGAGAGAGGAAGGAAGTGATGATGAGAAGGGGCTCTCACCTCTTGGGACCGTGAAACTCATTCCTTCACTGCCTGTGTCACCTCTTCTGACAGCATTGACCTCCCACTGGAGCACACACTGGTGATAAAGGTCCCAGATAAAAATCAATCATGTCTGTGTTGTGGGAACTGGGTAGGATGGATGCTGGGACTGACTGAACATCTCAAGAGATTGCATGGGAAGAGAAAGATTTTGTTTGTGTGCCAAATATGGAAAGACAAATGTAAAACATCACAGCATTGCCTGCCATGTTCCATGGTGCAAAAGGGATCACAGAAATGACTCCTGCTGAGGTCTGGGTGTATGAGGTATATGGGAAAGGATTCAAAATGAAGATCATCTTGGGACAACACAAAAGGCTGGCCCATCCAGTTGTCAGGAATACTGAGTGGATTGCTGCTTGCCACCCTAAAGAAAGATCTTTGCAAGGGGCACATCAGCAATACTGGACCAAGGAGAAGGTGGAATTGCTGAAAAAGCTGGACAAGCAGCACAAGAGGAGTAAGAACAACCAGGTTGATTGGGGAACATATTCCATCAAAAAATCTGAAACACGGAAGTGACAAAAAAATGATATTATATAAGAGCCCAGTGAAAAAGAAGGGAGCTGGTCTGGAGTAGGGAACATGTTGCTGTCATTGAGTTGCATGCAGAAGGTGATTTGAAATGTCGCTATCAAAGGGTTGTTGAAGATTGGTAACCACCTGAAGAGCTGCCTATTCTTCAGAGGACCTTTGAGAAAGTGATCACATATGTTTGCTATTAAGTTGTAGCCTCTTGCTTCTATTTATTAAAACTTGAAATAAATTATAAATTGCAGGTTAGATAGAGATGTCCTGCCCCACCCTTGTGTTGGATGCCAACACAAGATTGAGCATAGATCAAGCTACCAGGAGTCCCCTGAAATTCAACCTATCCCCCTCACACAGACACTTGAGTTGGTTTGAGCCAATAATTAATATAATAATCCAGTGTCTCACAATAGCACATAGATAAAGCTTCAGGTCCCTTGTGAGAGACATGGGCTATCCTCAAGTATACAGCAGGGACAGCATGAACTGATGCACTCGGCATGTATTTGTACCCTGAAGGGGGTGGGTGAATAAAGCCTCTGCCCTCAAAGGTGTCAGTGGTGTGAGAAGAAGGCATTTATCAGAGACAGTCTCCATATGAGCTCATCAGGCTGAGTCCTGCCTTGTAATAACGTGGTTGGCTACAGGAGGGGAAAAGGGAAAAATTCAACAGTTTTGTCCCCAGAAGCCTTATATAAACGGAGTGTGAAGAAAGAACTGCAGGAATACCTGAGGATGAAGAAATGTCTGCAGATATTGCTCAGGACACTGACAGAGAATAAAGGCAAAGGAGGAAAAAGCCAGCACTTGCTTGGGAGATTAGGTGAAAGTCAACCTGCTCCAGTTGGTCATGCTGGGAGAGTCCAGCCAGAGTGTAATTGGGTCAGGTGGAAGATATTTAAGACTGGTATTTTTCTACTGCTTGAGAATTGTGATGCGGCTTTATAGAAGTACTCAGCCTCTGTTTTCTGTGATATAGTGACCAAATTTACTTGGCAATACTGGTGTTAGTGGGCAGAAGACATGCAGAGATTACACCCCCCACGCTCCTCCTTCCCAATGCTAAACTTTCTGGGAGATGGCCTAGCTGATATAATGGTCATGGGAGCAGTATGAGACACGGTTATCCTTTCGTACAGAAGCCATTTGATTTTATTCTGGGTAAAAACTAAGATTTGTTGCCTAAATTTGTGTGCAATAATAAAAGTGGATGAAGTCCTAATAATTTTTGTGATGAGAGTATTTTGCTTAGACATCGTGAAAGATCAAAGAGATTGTTAACAGTAACACTTAGCTGTGTATACTGGAAGCTTAAGCAGCGCTGTAAAGATTGCTATGAAGGGCTGTAAAGGAATATGGAAACCAGGCACATTGGAATTCAGAAAAAGCAGATTTATCAGAGGGCTCGTCAGTCCTTTCCCAAGTTGCCTGTATGTGCTCCCTTGTTGGTTACCTCATCCCAGCAGCTGATTGATCAGAGGATAACCAGAGGGGTGTGGGACTTGGTAGTTGGGATTTGCTTTGTCAAAGCTTCTTACTGATTCTAGTGAGAAATAAGAGGCAAAGATAGTATTTTTTTGCCAAAGGAAGCATTTTTGGTTTTGTGCTGTGGTCTAAATGGGGCCTCCAAAAGTGACCAAGTACTTGTGGGTTCCATGTCTAATCTGACTGTCGAACTGTAGAAGAAACTACAGAAAAGTTGTGTTGTCACAGAAGGGATAGTGGTACAGTAATGAGGGATAATGTATTTAGGACACCCAGGATCAGTTTTGTTTGGGACGCTTGCTTGAGTGGAGCAGAAGGGAGAAGAATCTGAATTTGTTTCATGCCCTGGAATGATAAAAGCGGAAGGGCTGGGAGTTGCACATGGTACGAGCTGGCATGTGGCACTCAACAAGCAGCAGACTGTGTGGATGCAGTGGTCGGTCAGCAGTGGAACACCTCACATGGGACTAAATAACAGCTGTCTCCTGGTTTTCTGCGGGTGCAGGATGTATGTGTGTGTGTGTGTGTGTGTGTGTGTGTGTATGCAAAAGAAATTCTTTATTTCCTTCTGGAATTCAGCTCTGCAGAACAGGCAGAGACCATTAGACCCCATGGACTGACCTCCCATCTTTCACAGACCATGCAATTTCTTCATGTTTCTCTTTACATTAGCCCACTGATTTATGCTGGACTAAAGCACATATTTTTTCCCAAAAAGACAGATCTAAAGATATCAGGAAATGAGAAAACCAACATTTCCCCTGATAATTTTTTCTGCTAGTTAACCACTGGCATTCTTTTCCTGTTTCTTACTTCTCATTTTGGCCTGTCTGTTTTCTGATGCTAAACATTAGTTCCTGTTATAGATATCAGGAATAAATCAAAATGCCCTTTAGAACAGTACCTGCTTTCTTTTTGGAATGTGGGATATGGTAATTAAATCTCCTCAATTTGTCTTGGTTTTTCAGAAGCCTGGGGTTTAGTGCTACTGCTGCCGGGGAAAAAGCAAATCCCATCCTTCCCTCTTAACTGGTTTGTGCCCTCCCTCTCACACTCTGTAATGCAGCAGTGCAAGGAACTGGTTTTGTTGAAATATATAAATTTCTTGTTGTCTCGGGGTTATTTTGAGTTTTCAATCTGCTCACCACAGGGTTGTAGGGGTGTCTGGAGATA
The DNA here is from genome assembly GCF_003945725.1 of Corapipo altera. NCBI lineage: Eukaryota > Metazoa > Chordata > Aves > Passeriformes > Pipridae > Corapipo > Corapipo altera. Next base: position 6,018,056 of record NW_020884896.1, on the reverse strand, counting down.
TGGTGCTAAGCCCGGCATGGTGAAGAAGAGGCTGGAAGTGTTCCAGGTGGGATATTGTTGCAGCAGATCCCACTATCAGGGATCAAACTGCCTTTTGCTCAGGGATGCTTTGCCAGTCCTCAACTTAAAAGAAAAGCAAAAGGCTACTGTGTTTAATCAGTGCCAAACTGCAGTGCTACAAAAGAAACAGTAACGGAACAGTTACAGATAATAATGAAGCAAGCAAGGCTTCTTGAGCGTATGAAAGTGAAAAATGCCTTCCTTGCCTGTCAAGAAGAGGATTTTGCTTCCTTGCCTTGGAAGACCCACAGCTGCTCACTCTGAGGGCAGAAATATATGAAGAAAAATAGAAAAATAAGAAGAGCAAGTACATATTGCAAAAGTAACCCTGATCCTCTTGAAGATTTTGACTGATAGGGAGAGGGGGATCATAGACAGACCTTTTGAGATAAATGCTTCTTTCAGGATCAACCCATGAAGGCAAAGGTGAATTAACCTATGGAAACTCAGTCAAATTAAAGCACATATGAGCTGGAGCTATTGGTGGGAAAATGCAGAAAGGTTTTGTTTCTACACACAAAGGCTCATTTCAGTCAAAAGAATCTGGATTAGCAAAAAGGTTATTTAATAAACCAGGAAAAGCTACTTTGATGGAAATGGGGGAATGTGTGCTTAAAGTACCAGAATAGGAGAGCTTAGGAAGTGGCAACCTTTAGTAGAGGGCAAAGAGCGATGAGCTGCATTGTACAGCTGTGACTGATAAGGAACATTAATGAAACTAAATTATTGGATTGACTAAAGTCTTATCATTACAAACTAAACTCTTTCCTAAGAAGAAATTAAAGGAAATTCTTTTGGACCAGCTGAGGGAAGTGTAAGAATACCTGCTAAGTTAGAACCCTGTCTTACATTTTTGTGGCCCATTTAATGAAGCTGTAAATGATTCATGCTTTTTATGACTCAACTCTACCACCTCATAGTTTTAACAGAACAAATGGTTTCTAGGTGAGTATCATGCTTTGTATGTTAAAAAACCCCTCAGTTTCTTCAAGGCTATTACACGAGAAAAACTTTTAAAGAGTCTTTATGACTTTTTTATTAAAAAAATTAAATCTTAATAATTACAAGTTAATTATAATCTGGGGCTATCACACAATATAAAGTTAAAGGCATATCTGAGCTCCAAACCACTGGCTTATCAGAGATGACATGCAGATAATCACGCTCAGCTAACCTGTTGAAAATACTGACCTTGTACCTACAAATGGAGTTTCTAAGGATTAAAATGCCAATGGGTGTTTTGGAAGGTCACTCATATTTCTCAAGGCTTATTTTAAAACTGTGTCAGTTTGTCTCAGCTCAGGGTTTGACCTCTGAATCAGCACAGACTATTTGTGTAGATTCCAGAGTCAACAGCTGATCATTAAGTGACAGGTAAGCCACTGAGCAAAACACTGATGGGTGTCCCAGAGTGGCTCTCCAGTGTCACTCTGGAAGATTTGGTTGGAAACAGGGAGCTGTAGTGGAGAGAGCCTGTTTTACTAATGCTCAGAGTGATGAAAACACAAAGTAGAGCAGGGCAGAAGAGTCTCTCCTTTTTAGCCAAGCTGGGGATAGTGAATGTATATATATATAATGTTAAATAGTGTGAGAATTATTGGCATGAAGAGTGTTGCCTCTGTATTTCTTCTAAATCTTGCCTCTGATAGGTGTCACCTGAGATTTAAATGTCCTTATGTTCTTCCACTGTTTGATTTATCAATTTAACTTAGTTGTCACTATGCCTTGAAAATTCAACATTTGCAAAAAGCAGATTTATTTCTTTGAATGCTCTTGTTGCCTTTTGCTGCCTGATTTTACCCTGCGACTTGGTCACTAGAGTATATTTACACATAAGCACCATGAAGTGCGACACCACCTGGCATAAGTACACCTGAAACCACTTTCAAGCTACCAAGCTCAGAAATCCCTGACAATGTAGCCCTACAGAACAGAATTTGGCAAGTTATATTTGTCTATTTGAGTATGTGCCATGTACAGTTAAGTGCCTGTCTGTCCTGACGTGCGGCCTGCAAAACTGACATGGGAGTTTTTCGCACCAGTTGGTGCACCTAAATTGCACCAGGCCATCTGTATCTATCCTGTGATCATTTGTACTTAGGTGAGTTGCTGAGGGCTTGTTGCCAGAAGAGCGGGGTTTGTTGGCTACTGTTTTACAGGAGCCTGTCCAGTGTCCAAGGGCATTCTGTGTTTCATTCAGAGTCCAGAAATGGCATCAAAGGCATATATATGCACTAGGTTTGTGGAGTATGTTTGTTAAATTGCTGTGAATTTAGGAGGTATGGTGAGCACAGGAGAACAGGATGAGAATTAAAAGTTATCTTGAGGAATAGTCTAAGGAATGCAATGAGGAACAGTACAAAGGATTGCAGTGAGTTAAAGCAGTGCAAGACTGTCAGATGGAGAGCGACTGTTCAGCAACAGCTCTGCCAGAAATGATCTGCAGGTAATAGCAAATCACAACTGTATGTGAGGAGGGGGAAACCCCCCCTCCTGTGCGAGCAGGATTTTATCCTGCAGGGATGGGGATAGATGTTTTTATCCCCTGTAAGTGAAGCTGCTGTGGGAGTATGGTGTGCAGGTTTGCAGTCTGTTCTTCAGGAAAGCTGTAAATTTATCAAGGGAATTTAGAGAAGTGGAATTAGTGGTGTGCTGTAGCAATAGCTGATCTTTCTTAAGTGGAAATGGTTCTGGCCAACCCGGTATGCTGCCCAGTTTTGTGCATTTCTAGCAGTGATTTGGCTTTAGATCCAAGAAAGAGCCTATGACTCATCTCAGCTATCTGATATAGGCCAGCCTGGGGGAGCTGGCTGGAGTGCTAGGCTGGGAGGGTGTAGAAAAGCATACAAGACTCATAGGAAGATATGTGCTGCACTTGCTGCCCTATGCCTGTAAAAAAAATAATGTAACAAGATTTAGTGTGAATCTTAATGAAAGAGAAAGTTTAGTTTAAAGAGAACTTATTTTATTTGCTCATTGTCACACGTTCTACTCACATTTTCACACCAACATACTTGTGGATTCCAAGACACCTGTCAAAACTCTCAAGAATCGTTTGCGTAACTCTAAGGATGTGATGCTGGCTTTCAAATACTTGGTCCATATTTTAGGTTCCTCTTGATCATGCTAGATGTAGTTTTTGAGCTGGTTTGAACCAATTTTTAGAATGTCTTTTACTTCTTTAGGAAGCCAAAGTTATTGCAGTCAATTTGTCCCACTAAGAGTTTTGCTTCTTCCTCTGTAAATCTTGGGCAAGGTGGCTGCCCATTGTCTTTGCCTCATTTTGAGTATCTTTATGACCAATTTGCCTTTGTGTTAGGACAGCAGAAAGCAATGGCATGTACAAGGTGACACAACCTTGCCACCATCCTCCTGTTATTGGAGCACAGGTCTCTTGATGTTTTTCTTTCTGCTGTTGCCTTATCAGAGCACAGTCTTCATGATGTAAACATCTCATTTGTCAGTGTTTCACTCTGATTGGTGCTGGTCATGTGCTTTGTTGTCAATATAAAACACTCTTCTAGCCCTTGCTCAACTAATAGTTTTTGGTGGTTGTATTGAGTCTGGCTGAGCTGGAGTTCATTTATTTCCCCATAGAAGCCCTCACAGTGCTGTGCTTTGCCTTGGTAGCCAGAAGGGTGATAACACACTGGCGTTTTTTGCTACTGCTGAGCACAGCATCAGCACTGTAACATTTCTTCCTCAGCTGAGGGCAAGATCCTGGGAGGAGACCCAAGTAGACCAGCTGACCCACACTGACCAAAGGGATATTCCAGACCATATGATGTCTGCTCAGATATAAAAGCTAAGGCAAGGAGCAGGAAGGCAGGCATTCATTGTCTCCAATGGCTGTGTGCAGAGGAATCATCACGCGTACTGAAGCCCTGCTTCTCGGGAGTGGCCGACCATCGCTGCTCATGGGAAGTAGAGAATAAACCCTGCTGTCTTTCACTTTGCTTCACTTTTGTGCGTGCAAGCTTCAGCTTTGCTTTTTGTTTTACATAAACTGCCTTATCCCAACCCACGAGTTGTTTTTCCACCTTTCTCTCCTGTCTGGCTGGGAAAGGGAGTGATAGAACAGCTGGGTGGGCACCTGGTGTCCAGCCAAGGTCAACCCACCACAGTCAAGCTTTCCTTCATATCAATATTAGTGTTGCTGTTATGTATCTCGGCATTTCTGTCTGACCACCAGCCTTCCTGGCAGAGGCAGAGGGATGTGGTGTGTTGTGATCGGTAGCGTTTTGTAGGTGAGAGATGATTCAGAACTGATGTAGGAGGAAAAGGTCCCTTCATGGGCTGCCCACAAAGCTTGCTGCAACTCCAGTGTTGGTCACAAAACTGAGACTCTGTATTAACACAAATGCAACCTTTAAGTGCTAAGCAGGCACTGTCTTTGCCAGTTTGCTTAGTGTCCCTAACTAACCCTTCCACCAGAGTAATTATGTCTGTTTTTGAAGCCAGCTGGTATCCCAGGCATATTTGTGATGTCAGCAACAGAAATAAAAAGAACTCAAACACTTCCCTGTTACCAACACTTATTTCGACAGCCCAGCTGGTTAACTTGCTGGCCTAACATCTATTCCTATTAGCATCTGTCTTCTGCTTTTACAAAGCCTCCTCCCCACTCTCACCAAGCCACGATGATGCCATCCACTAGGTCTTTTCCTCACTGAACTGATAGCCAGGTGGTTCCCTGGCTTCTAGTTGAAATGGCTGGTCCTGCAAATTTAGCTGGTTACTAAAGAAAAAGTTCTTTAAAGATTTGCTACTGTGTGCCACTTTTGGTGTATCAACCTTCCATTTGTTCACTCACAGACATGGAACTTAGATTAAAAAGAGTAGTAAGTCAGTGTAGGCGGTTTTACTGACTGATTTCACATCTAGCTTTTGAAATATAACAGTGTTTGCTCATTTTGGCTAGACATCACTTGTCTTGTCTCTGCTTACCTGTGATGGAGGCCCTGACTCTTATCTTCCTGTCCAAGCAGGCATTTCCCAATTAGTTATTTTGAAGGCTGAGCAGCCCCCAGCTTCATCAGATCTCTGACTGCAAAAGAAATATAATATTTGAGGCTGAATCAGGGATTCCCTCGATCTTTGCAAAAAGAGTTTGGTCATACATATAAGTGCAAGAAGATAAGAGAGGTCTGGCAACTTGATTACCTAACTGAACTTAGCAATTAAAATTTCTGTTGCTTGTTACAATGAAAGCAATGTGTTTCTGTTGTGTAGGAAAAGACAGAGAAACACTGATAAGCTCCTAAAGCAAAACCCTTATCAATGCCTGCTAGTACTGGATTGCCCCTCACCTTTTTTTTTTTTTTTCTGACCTTTGTGTCAAGAATGATTAATCTTTGCAGAAACAACAAGTGATTTACAGGAGGTTTACCAAGCATATAGCACTGCTCTTCTCCCAGAGACAGCCTCCATAGAAAGGGAGCAGCAATGACAGGAATTAGCTTTGGTGAATGTTAATATGATAGATGTCTGCTGAAGAAGCCACAGGTGAAGGCCATTTCCATTTTTAATTTGCTTAACCTGTAAACCAGGCTGTTCCTACTAGTCATGACAAAGGAATTTTGTGTATGTAGTTATACGGCTCTTGCCTATGAAGCTTTAAGTATTGAGAGTCCTGGTATTCACAATTTTGAAATGCTTGAATAAATAAAAGGTAGGCAATAGAAGTAGAACAGATGAAATTTAACTGACCTAGACTGACCTGAAATTTTCCATAAAAATAACTGTGGGAATGGGTATGCATGTCAGGAGAATCATTAGTGTGTGTTAAAGGTGTGAACAAACTATGTAGTGATTAGTAACTGTATATTAATGTAGTAGAATTAATATATGCACAAAGCCATGACGTATTTTCTACACACCATGTCCTCTTGACGCATCAGTGCAGCGCTGCCAGCTTTTTGTCCAGTCAAAAAAAGGAACTAGTTGAGTTCCTGGTTGAAGATGCTGATTCCCTGGATAAAGCAGTCTCTGAAAAGCACAAATGCTTCACAATCTTGAGATACAAACCCTCCCCACTGATGAAATTGTTATTGGAGTTGAAACTGGTACTGTAAATATGAACGTCTCTCCAGATGTTCACCTAAAGGAAAGGTCAATCCTCTGCTCGGTGGGCTGCATGTCTGCTTGGTAAAGGAGGTGTAATTGGTTCCTGGAATAATCAGCAGGGAACATTTGATCTGATAACAACTGGGAATTAGTGAGAAGGGGAGAGGTTCTCCAGAAAGATGGAAGAAAAAGAAACTGGGAATGCCAAGGAATGTCTGTGTCTGAACTGTGCTGTAATTTGTGGCAGTGCTAAAACCTCACAGCAAATTGGTGGTAAAGGGAACAAAGAGCAGCTGAGGCAGGCCCAGCTAGGAAGCTGAGTCTGGAAGTGCCTGGAAAAGTAGATCAACTTGATGAATTTACACAGGCTTGGCTCAGGCATGTTCATATGAGCTGCAGCTATGCTTCTGGCTGTGTGCTCAGGTATATGTTTCAATCAGAGGAAGCCAGCCTAAGCCTAAAGAAAACATTCTTATTCTGCTTTCATGAATAGATGTTTTTTCTACTTAAAACAAACCCCAGCTGGCATAGCACTCCGTAGTCCCCTTTACATTTGTAGTGCAAAGAGTAGTGACTGCCTACATCAGAACAATTCCACATGAGTGTGGACTTTATCCCTTCCACCAGTTCCACAACTTTTTTCAGTACCTGTGTTCTCCCCAGGAAAACAATGAAAATCTAAACATTTCCTCTCTATATCCATTCCTTGCCATATATGCATTCAAATTTGTCACTTGCTTTCTATTTCTTCCTATCTTTTCTCATATATGTGACATAAAATGTGTATAAATTGATGCTGAGACAGCTGATCTTTCCTTCCTGTACCTCCCTCTCTCTGCTATTGTATGGGCAAATCAAAGCAATGCTGTGACAGATAGGAAACCTCATTATTATGGCTGTTTAGCTGAAATAAGGGGAAGCATGAAAGCATGACTAATAAGCACCTAGGTAACAGACTAACATGCAGGTATCTGCAGCCATCACACATAATACTGTCAGAGAACACCTGTAGTCATATATGAGAGTGTCTGAAGATAGCACTGGGAGATACAGCATGGACTGCTAGCAGCTAGGCATTATATATAGCTTGAAAGCATGATTTATGCCTGTGTAATTAAAATAGCTGATGGAAAACTGTGTGGTAGAAGATAATCACAAGCAGGAAAATGCATTAATAAGAAATTATTTACATACCTATAAAGGAGAGTGGTGGATGAAAATCTTTGGGTTTGGGTGGTGAAGAGTTGAGTTCTTCCCAAAGCACATCATTATATTGTCAACAGACAGTGTAGTGATTTGTGCTGCTGAAAAAAGGCAGTGCATGACCAGAGTGGTGGCACACTGAGCTTTGTGGGTGAACAATGTTCTGGAAGAGCCAGGCTTGGAGATGGATTTGAGAATCTCTGCTGCAAATTGTGACCAATATGTTCATAGTGATTGGGGAGAGAGCTGCCTATGCTGCACCTGGGAGGGACAGCCTATGGTGTAGATGGAGCACTTTGGTCTCAAAAACCCCCTCTGAATTTAAACAGACTCCACACGTACCTCTAGATGCACATGGATGGGGAAACAGTTGTCAGAAAACAGGGAGCTGAAGAGAAGAAGGATGCACGCTGAGAGGCAGTGTGCAAGAGTGTGCTGGGAGCAGATAAACTCGAGAGCAACTCTTGCTGAATCCACAGGAACGGGTGACCCCAGGACACCAGCACACATGCCATCAGCAATGGCATACGAATTGTGCTACATCCAAGAAGGGAGCGGTGGCTATATGCTGACAAAGATTACAGGGATTACGTGAGCATCTGCAGAAACAGATGTACTTTCTGAGCATTGACCCTGAGGCCAGTGGCACATCAGTATGTATCTGAGAAAACTATTGTGGTCAGATACCCCTTCTCTACTGGGTGTTCAGTTAGTGACAGCATGTGTGTGAATCATGAAAGAATAATTGAATTTACTGTCTGGATAATGCGCTACTATTAATAAGTCTACTATACCAACTTAATAAAAGGTATGCTAATAAATATTGGTTGATCTGTTTCTACACAAACTTGATCCTGCATTAGGGAAAAAGCAGTTTACAACACCTAATCTCCAAGGGGATAAGACTTAATGATGATACCTGTCTTTGCCCTTATCTGTCATTCCCTGTGCTTTCTTAGAGAAATTTTCCTTTTGCAGCTTCACTGCTCGTGTTTGCTTCAGTTCTTGTTCTTAACGTTCTAGAAGCATTTCACAGTCCTTTTGTCACTTCAGCAATCTGTCTTGCCTTTTCACCCTGATTCCCTTGAGGCAGCACAAGGTCAGTGATTTTTTGAATAACTTAGACTTTGCTGTGCTTTTGGTGAGGTCAGGCATATTAAAACAAGGTGGAAAAAACCCAACACATTAATGAGGCAGGAGGTCCCTGGAATTTCAAAGAAACGTGGTTAGGGTAAGTATTTCATATGGAGCTTTGGAATAGTCACGTTACAAAGTGGATGCAGGTCCATGGCTTAAGATGGCCATGCATGTGCAGTGCCCCACTATGCGACTTTACAACCTGCAACACCTCCTTTTTTCTTTAGGTCAGGGCTGCAAATCACCCCCTGGAAAATGGTATTCATCTCACAAATTGTGAGAAGAGGAAGTTTGAGCTAATGGTTGAACACAGGTTTTAGACCCCCCTGATTGCTGAAGGTGGCCCTATTGCAGTGACTGATGACCCATAGCCCTAAACACCCTTCCCCAGGAGTGGCCTGGTTCACTGTGTCTCAGCCCTGCATGGCCACCCTGGTTGCTCCTTTGCAAGAATGCAGAAGAACCTAACACAGGTAGTGGCTGCAGCTGTTGGGAGGGATGGAAGCTGGAGTGTGTGTCTAAGAAGTTTTCTTCTGCCAGAGTGGGTGTCTCCACAGAACCCCTTGGGTGAGAGATCCACTGGGGGAAGGAACAACCTTCCTCCTTTTCTATAAATAATTTTGAGTTCTTAACTGTCCCTGTGGCTTCTGAAATCGAAAACAAACAAAAACCATTCAGGAAATGTGGGCTTTTGACAGTATGGTTTCAGCTACCATTTGAAAACTTCAGAAATACTTAGCTTCTAGAGTTAAAGCAGGTGGATTCTGCAGTTATGGGCGGTGTTCAAGAAGAAAGGCTGAAAATACTGGCGTATTTTAGTGAAAATTGGAAAATCCTGAAGTCCAGCTATGCTTTCAAAAGCCTAAAGGCAATTTCTTCACAGATTAGAAATGGTGCTTTCATTTTGCTTCCTTCATTTCTTTGACAAAAGCATGTGGCCCCAATTCAGATTCAGGGCTTTTAACTCTGTTTAGAACATTTATATTAAAATGGTAAAGATCACATGGTTGTGACTGACAAATTTCAGGTGTTAATGGATGTGGCCAAATCAGAGTAGTTCATTATGATGTAGCTGCACTGTGGGCAATGCATTTCCCTGTGGATACTGCTTAAAACTTCTGCACTCTGCGATACTTCCTGCTTTTGCTTGAAAATAAAATCGTGAGTCATTCTGGAAGGCAATTAAGGAACAGATGAAATAAACAGGAAAGAATGACTCTCATAATACCTCAAGTACACTTCTGGAACTACTTGTAAATCCTTATAAAGTCTCACAGATCTATACTTTGTCCGAGTTTCTGGTTATTTGTGGGTGTTCAGACTGCATGACGAGAAGGACTAATAGAAATGAAAATCAATAGCACGGGACTGGCAGGAGGCAAATGATTTTTCAACTCTTTTGAAGTGGAGCATGAAGTATTTTCTAACTTTTGCTTAATTTCAAGGAAATGAATTGTAAGCACTGAAATGCTCTCAAATCGTCAGGCAAAGTAAGATTCCTGCTCTCTTGGGAAGAATTGGCATCTATAGTGATTAGTGTTATTCTAATTAAAATAAGTTTAAGTATTACGATTACTTACTGATAGCTATACTTGTGTGCCCGATGAGTGCTGTAGCCTATTTATTTGAAATTAAGGCCTGCTGTAGGGCATGTATAAGTTTAAACAGTGCATGTGTGTACACAACTCTCCTGCTTGAGGGAAAAAAACCACCCAAAACTGAAACAAGCTGATACCATTACAGCTCTTTCACCTTTTTTTTTAACTTCCCCCACTGTTCTCAATGCCACAATACCCCACTTTCTGCAGTAACTGTAATTCAGACACTTGCCATAGGCAGGTTATTATAAGCCAGGTCATTATTTGTGTAATCATTGAGGTTTGTATCCTTACTTCTTATGATAAACAGCTTCACCTTGTCATCACCAATGATGGAATTGGACTTTCTGTTGAAGCTGCTCTGTATTCAACTCTTTTGTTGTCTTTTGCAAATCTTTACGACTCCAGGTCACTTAACCGTAGAAATGCCTCTAGGTCTATTGCAATTTTCCAGGGTTAAAGTATTAAACTGACAGGTAAAGCAAAGGTTTATAGGACTTCAATTTCAACTGCTCTTTCAACATGGCATAAAAATATTTTTGGAATTCATGGCTAACACTGGGCATGAAAGTTTACCACTTTATTAATAGTAATTCAAATGCACACTACTGTCTTTTCAAGAAAGCAAGTCAAACTGTTCTTAATTTGTTGCTCAAGGAAGTTAGACCAAGCATAAACATGGATTTATTTGTTGTGCGTAGTGGGTCGGGAAGTGTGTTGTCAAACAGTGGGATCCACTCCTGGAAGATTCTTTACAAACATAATACTCATAGACGGTCCCTGGGGCAAAGAGCATGCAGCTGAAGGCAGGACATGTGTAAGATGGGTTCAAGAAAGTAAGAAGCAAAGTGTATGTTGTGATGGCAGCCAGTGTTTTACACTTTTGAGGATGGGTTTAAGAGATCAGACGATGAAAGCTTTTGAAAAACAGAGACTGAGGGATGGGCATGATGAAAGGGAGTGGAGTGCATAGTACAGAGCAGACTCAGACATTCAGGTGCTCAAAATGCAGTTTTGTATTTTATCCTGTGCTTTCAGTTCCGCTACTTCTCCTTTGCAGCCTTTCCCTAGGCCAGACTACCTTGGGAAGGGTGGGGAAAGAGACATGGGATGGGTCACTCCTTTTAATTTGAGTCAGTTGTCTCCATGTGTTTCTGGACCCAAGAAAAATATTAGAAAAACAGTGGACTTGGTCATCTCTACTCTTAGGCAAAGTGCTAAACAAAACCACAGACAAAACAGATTTCAGCACAAACTGTCCCACATAGCCTTCAGGGCATCTTAAATGTCTTTTCCAACCTAAACAGATCTACGATCCTGTGATCTCTTCTTTCTGCAGACAACGGGCAGGAACTTCCTTGTACCCGTGCAGCATCTGCTTGGAACTGCTACAGCAGGTAGTGTAGAAACATTTTGACATTGCTAATTTTTATAGACTAGTTATGTGAATTACAGATAGCAGTACTGGCATTCTCTAAGCCTCCAAACCTGGTTCTTCAGGTTTCCTGGACTGAATTTTCGTCCAAAATGTTTGCCGTGTGGTGGTGCAGGACACAGGGGGTCGCACCGAGGGTGCGTTTTCAGGGGAAGGTCCGGGCACGGAGTGAAGCTTGCACAGTACGCTTAGGATGGGAAGGCACACGGTTTGGTGGCGATTTTGAAAAAGTTACTCCCATCCCAACTTTTTAGCCTCCCAAACATTGTCCCGCGGCTCTGGAGATGGGTGTGCAGCCTGGATCTTCTCACGGATGCAGCGCAAGCCCCACCACCTGCAGCTCGCTGGCGGTCCATGTCCGCTTTTCTTCGTGGGACGGTTCTGGTCGTGGGTGTACCCCACCAAAGTGCCCCCAAAAGTGTCCCCAAAATTCCCCAGTTCGCGCCGGGGAACCGTGAAGGGCCGGCGCGCGACGGGCGCGCAGCGGGCGCGAAGCCTCGCGGGGGAGGGAGGGGCCGCCCCGAGCGCACCAATCAGAGAGCGGCGGCGGGGTGAGTGGCACCAGACCAAAGCGCCAAACCACCCGTCTTCCTCTCAGCCCGCCTTCCGCCTTCCCGGTAGCCAATCACAGCCGCGCTCCGGCTCCCTCTCCCGCCCTCGGCGGCGAGTAGCCAATGGGAGGCGCGGCTCCCCCAGCCGCTCCGCCAATCAGCGGCCGAGCCTTCCCACTGAAGGAACAGCGGGCACAGCCCGTCCCGTAACCCCCGCTCGGAGGGGCTTTTCGGCCCGCGGCTCTGCGATGGTGCTGGGGGCGGCCGCACCCGCCGCTCCCCTCGCCCGTGTGGGGCCCGCCGGGCCGCCCGCGCCATGACCCGCCCGCTCGGCGAGGGGCTGCCGTCGCCGGGCCCGCCTGTCGCCATGTCCCGACGCCATGTTACGCTGGCGGCCGCGGGCAGGGAGGTGGCCCAGGACAGCAGGTACCGCAGGGGAGGGTCGTCGTCGCCGCCGCTGTCGCCGCCCCTGTCGGCGCCGCGGCTTCCGGCGCGCCCGGGACGGGTGGCAGGGGGCGTCCCGGCGGGGGTTACCGGGGCCGCCCCGGGAACATCCCCGGGAGCCCCCCCGGCGCTCGGCGGGCGGGGTGTGAGAGCCCCGCGGTGCTCCAGCCGCGGAGGGGCCGGTGCCGCCTCGTCGGTACTTGCACGTGGTGCCGGTGGTTCGTTGGCCGAAGGGAAAGGGGTCTGGCGGTGTCCAGCCGAGTTCTGGCTGGCGTCTCCAGCACACATCCTTCAGGATGCTGGAGTCGCCCCACGTGTGCCCGTGTGCCCTCCCGTCTCACGCCCCGGTGCTGGCGAGCCCGTCTGTGGAGCTGAGCGGCTCCGGCGGTTCGGCTCTAACGGAGAACTTGGGGTGCCTCAGGTTCAGCTCCCAAACCCGCTCCGGCCGGGACCTGTGCCGCTAACGGTGCTGCGGGACACGGTCTGCGGTGGAAGCAGTGGCAGTCAGTGCCAGTTTTTAGAACCTGTCTGCTAACTAGAAATCCAAATTCAGATAAAAGAGTTGGTGAGGTTTTTTTAGAGGCCACCGAGTTAAATAACCTTTGTTTCCTGCAGAATGAGACAAAAATTTTCTTATGCCGTTAGCAGCGCCTTATTTTGTTCTGATCCTCCTTTTTTTGATAGCACCTACGTCTAAAGGAAAGGGAGAAGGCAAAAGTTCCGTTCGTTTTGCATCTTGTTTCTTGCCTGAGAAAGTGAAACTATGTAGTTTCGGGTTTGCTGCAGGTATCTAAAACACTGTGAGGTTTTCTGTGTGACTTTCTATTCTGAATAGTTTTGTTGTGTTTGTTTTTTTTTTTCTATTTTTGCAGTGCTTTTCAAGACCCTACATCAAAGTTACATCAAAGATATAACTTTTTGTAGTTTATCCCTGTGTTACCTGGATTTGCTTTCTCTGAGCTATTGCTAGTGTTTCATTTTAAAAGGACAGTTTTTATCCAGTCAGAGATTAGCACTATGGGGCTGCAAAAGCTGGTTACTTCTACCAAATGCTCAGGGATTTGTCTTTTTAGACAAGTGAATTTCCTCCTTTCCCTCTTTCATGCAGGTTGTGTCCTTAGTTTTGAAAGGCCGAAAGGTCTGTTAGGTTCCTCTCCTAGCAGTGTAGCTTTTTTCTTTGTCAGGCAAGATCATGTATTTATGGCTTTTGCATTTTCTGGGGGGTTGTTAGTGGTCTCCTTGGTGTCTCAGTCAAGATGAGAGATTTCACAAAAATGAGGGAGTAATTCTGGAGGAGGGATAAAAGGTTTTGCTGAATTTATATATTTTGCCATAAAGTGTTAACCAGAGCTGTGTAGTTGTTGATAAATATACATTAAACAACTGTGATTTTCATATTAGGTAGTAAAGAGTGAAACCCAGTAACTTCTTACTAAAACAACCTGTAAATGGTTTGTGAAGAGTCAGGGCCCCATTCACATAAAAAAAAAAATCACGTTCTCTTTGTACTTTCACATGTATGTGAAAAGCAGTTGGAAAGCCCAATTCTTTCTCATGTTCTTCCCTGTACTGCATTACGTGCTTTCTTTTTTCTCTTTTCACCCTTTGTTTTGTCTGAAGTTTCTAGTACACTTCCTTGACTGAGATACAATACAGAGTCCTGGATGGACAGTTCCTATCCCTTGTACTTCTAAAAAGCAGAGTTACAAATGCAAAGGAGAAAGTATTGGTGGATAAGTACTTTCAAACCAGTAGTCTAAGGCAAATCACTCTCCATCTCTTCATTCAAATAAAACTTATCCCAAAGAAAAGGGAAGTGCTTCCATTCCCTCAGTTATGTTGTACAAGGGTTTGTATAATTATGGAGTAAACAAGAGTTTTGCTACAGAGGTCTTGCATTTAGAACAAAAGACAGCTGTGTGAAGGACATAAACAGTCATTCGGAATCAGTGGCTGTGGAAACAAGGACAAAGGTGGTGGAAGGCCTTGGTTTTGGCTTCTTTATGACCCACCTCTGAAGGCAAGAGTAACACAAGATCCCTTGGGGTGGATTAGAGTGAAAGGACACTGAATGACCGGTGTTTATATATATGTATACATATATATACACACAAACATATATATTTATTTTTTTTGCCAATGGTCGATGGTTTGAGGAATTAATCTTTAACTGTACAGTCTTTCATGGTTTGTCTTCCAAGATTAGGTGAAAACAAGAATCTGAAAGGTAACTGAAGATGAGATTTGCCCTGCCAGTGGTGCTTCGTATGTGGATGGGGCTTTAACTGGGCAGAAAGTTCAGTTGCTTAGTTAGGAAAATAGAAAGGATTTGGAAGGACATGCAGTGTGGAAAGCTGTGGGCACTGGATGATTTTGCAGCTTGAGAGCAGTCCCTGCAAGCATTGGGTGTGTCTGAGGAATGTGAGGTGGAGACAGCTGTGTTGTGAGCAGGTGAGGTCAAGGTGGTCTAGGGCAGAAAGAGAAATCAGTCAGCAGAAGAGAATAAACCTGCATTTGAGCCTTTTGATTCTTCTGCTGAACTGAGATGTGGAGATCCTGTGTGCTGAAAATTTTGTATTATTTGAAAGTAGCTGAGCGCTGAGTGACATAAGCAGCAAGAGTTAGGTCACAAGTTGAGCTCTACTTGAACTACATGGCTCTGTTGTGTGAGTGAAAGATGTATTATAGCAAAACCTGGTGCTAACACCCTGAATGTTACTGAGAGTTAGAATAGACGAAGTTAGCAGCTTAAATATTACTTAAAAATTAATAACTGGAGTGGACAGCCCATAAATTGTCATATGTGAACAGTAACAACTGTATTACAACATGGACCACAGAATTGTCCAAAAAAGACTGAAGAGGATGTGAAGATGATCACACAGCAAGCACTGGATAATGAAACAGTGAACCAAAGAAGAGTGAGAAGACCCCAGACCCTAAAATCACTATTGGTCTGGACTTCCGTGAGGGGTGGGGAGTTTAGATTGTAAGGGTGTAGTTGCCCAGGGATTTCCTTTTTTTGTGGCCCATCTTTTGAGGCACCAGCTCAGGCTACCAGATGACTGATTTGTCCCAGTAAACCTATCTAATGGAGTTGAGAGCCTGGTGTCAAAAATTTCCTTAACACTGTTGTAGCATGTGGGAAGAACATGCATATTTTGGCCTATGTCAAATTGAGCTGAGACAGATTGGAGGCAGCTAGTCTTTGACAAGTAGTTTTTCTGGTCTCTTTGGTAAGCCAAAAAAACCCCAGTTTTATGCACTCACACATTCTGATTACAGGTGGCTTTTCATTGAATTATAGTATTTTTAAATATCACTGCTTGCCAGTAGCCTGATCTAAGAAGTATCAGTGCATTATAAACAGCTTTTTGTATTTCTATAGGTGCTAAAAATGCAAAAGCCATGTGAGAAAATGCAAAAGTGAAAGTTACAAGCTTAAAGAAAGATTAAAAATTAAATCCAAATTCAGTTTGTATGAGCGAGCAGTGGGTTCTTCTGGCCTAAACTTCAAAAATGGTTACTGACTCTGTGGGAACACAGGCATGTATGGATGCTCGAATATGTTAGTTTAGAATCTGGAATAAGTAAGTGTTTCCTTGGTTGTCACTGTTGCACTGTCGGAAGGTACAAAAAGGTAACTAAATAGGGAAGAAGCTCTTAAACCAATCTCTGTTCTTGCTTTCTCACACCAATATTTTGTTTGAAGAGACACTTCCAAGACAGGCATAAGTATAACCTTGAAGTCATTAGTAAACTGTGTGGGAGAAGATGAAGATAGCAAGTTCATAGATCCTGATGTATTTTAGTGTTCAAGTTGCACATTGCTCAGACAATCTGCCCATTTTTAGAAACAATATTCTCTAGTGGAGAAACACCTTGGAGTTTGCATGTTCCACTTGTTCGTGCCAGAGAACACACCTCTGAATTAAAGCTATTAATTGTCTTATAAGTGGTTGTAGAGTGCTGTTTCTGTTGGAAGCCAGAAAATGCTGGTGCTGGGTGCTGTGAGGGAGACCACTGACATGTGTGCGTTGTTAAGGGACAGTGCTGGTACAAATTCCTGCTGAGCAGGCAGGTAATAGTGCATATAGGAATTTGCATCCCAGCCTGGCACCAGATGTATGAGAAAAGCAACAAGCAGTGGTGCACAAAGGCTTTTAGACCACAAGAAGAAGGTTACATGATTATGTGAGCTTTACAGCTTGCAGGTAGGACTTTGTGGCACAAGAAGAAGGTTACAGGATTATTTGAGCTTTACAACTTGCAGGTAGAACTTTGTGGTTAGACCTGACTGAAACCAATAATGCATTGATGAGGGTTTGGTCACTGAGGGGAATGATGAGCCCGGCTTTATACCACTGTAAACCTTAAAAAAACCCAAACAAAAACTAGTAGTAGTTATCAGCTCAAAGTGATAGCAGAGATGGGGAGGTTGTTAAATGCCATCACATAAGGTGCTGGGGAGCTCTTGCCTAGAATACTGGATGCAGGTGAGGTTGGTCCTATTCAGGAAAACTTAGTTTAACCTGGAAGAGTGCTTAAGACTTGTTAGGATGATAAAGAAAACAGTTTGAGTGAGGAAGCTGACAGGTTGACTTCATTAGCCAAGCAGAGCGAAGGCTAGAAGGTGAAGGAGATGATGATGCTTTTTCTGATTTATCAGCACTAAGAGCTATTGGCATTAAAAAATCTGTAGAAATAAATTACAGTATTTTAAATTTGTTAGTATTTACTGTATGGGCATTTAGATATTGTTCTTTTAAAAAAATAAAATTATATTTTCTTTTCTCTTCAGAAACCAGACCATTACAGAGTTCTTCAAACCAGTTTTAAGTCAAGGTAAATATGTAGGTTTTATATGGAATAAATTTATATGAATTTTAATTATATAAGTATGCAGAATTATAGTCCAATCTCATTCCAGATTGGTGCAGGAACATAATGAGTATAGCCTACCAAACAGGTCAAAATGTGCACATTTAATTTTTTTCCAAATAATGTAACTGAAAATGTCAATTTCCTGTTAAAATTGATTACTTTAAATAGTGATGTAATTATTATTTCAAGTTATTGTCTTGCTTAAGCTAGATTGTTTATAACAATTGAAGCTATGTTGTAGATCATGTGATTCTTTGGTATGAAAGAAGTCACATGGCAATACCAAAACTGAATGATTAAGTAAATTTAATTTGGATTATGTGTGAGAGAGAGATAAAATATCAAGTAATATAGTACAAGAAGGTTTGTTGTTTTGTTTGTTTTTTTCCTCTTCCAATATTGTATTTGTGAATAATTTGTCTTTTCGTTTCTCTCTTAGACCTTGGCCGTAAAGACAGAATAGTGCTGTGTTCACCAGACAGAGGAAATGTAAAAGATGCAGGAATGGGACTGTCAGTTCTACGTGCTGAAGGTTTTGAAAGGAAAATATCTTCTCCAAAGAAGGTCAGAAGAAAAAGATGCCAGACCAAACACCAAACAAGTCCTGTGGTAGATGCCTTTCGAAAAAGAATTGAGGAAAAGGACAGTGTAAATATTTTAGAGAATGGCAGAGTATGGAAGGCATCAGGTTCATTGTACCCAAAAGCTGAGATTAAGAAACTCTTTGTTACCACAGGGTCTCTGAGCAGTTTCTTGACCAAAGAGGATAAGACTGTCAAGCCAGAACAGGAGAGAAATGAGAGTTTTCTGGGTGTAGGAAGAGCACCATTGTCTTATGGAAATAGTTGGGAAGAGAAAAATGACTGTGTGGACCTAGCAGACACTAGCTCAGAGTCTAACAAATGTGTTTCACCACCAGAAGCTGATGCTCGAAAAGCCTGTGCTAGAAATACTGGCACTGTGAGCACCACATCTCTGTGCCAAAGCCCAGGTTTCCCCTTGAAACTGCCCTGCTCTCCTACTGATTCTGCGTTTAGGTTGTCATTGGAAGCTCCCCACAGAGAAAGGGAACAGAAGAAACAGGAACTGAAACACTCTAAGCCACATCCTGTAAAACCATTCTCAGGAACAAGTGTATTGCATCAGGTGTGTTTAAAAGGGTCATTAAAGGTTGAAATCACTGACCCATTGTGCATGTGAAGTTTTAAATTTTTTTTTAATTTTGGGTTTTTTTTAAGTTTGCAGTGTAGGAGCAGATTCTTGGTGCTGCCTTTTTCAGGTGTAACAAAAGTTCACGTTCTTTTGCTATGCTGTTTTTAAGTTTTAGGTTGTGCTTAGGTAAACCAGTTCTTAGTCATTTTACAATAAAGGAAAAATCCTAGTTTAAAAGCAGGGAAGCTATTCTGGGCTAGATGTAAACATGGAAATGCAACAGAAATTGTAACTTGAAATTTTATTTTGTAGAAAAAAACACCTTTATCTTAAATGCCTTATAACCTTGTGTTTTCTTACAGTGTAGCTTAGGGAACAGACTGGCAAGTTTCTGCTATTCAGAAGTTGCAGTTAATAGCAGTTCAGATTTATGCATTTAAGCCACAGTATTTAGAAAGAGATGGGAATGGTCCTATTAAGAATGTAGTATTTCATTACAGGTTGAGTTATGTTCACTCTTTTAATCTGAAGAAAATACATACAATTTGGGCTGAGTTCTTTATTTGAGATTTTTGCAGCTTTGTTTCAAATTTGTCTTGAAATGAGGTCTATTAATGTATTTCTGGGGATGTGTGGAACTATGTCTGTGCTGGATTCAACACTTGGCTCAAGATGTCAGCATCCTAGTTTTAAAAAGCATGCAATTAACTTTTTTTCCTTCCTCTGTCTTTATTTTTAGGGAAATGGGTGTCCTTTAGGAAAAATACCATGTTTTAGCTCCAGGGAGACTGCCTCAGGTATGAGCAGTGCTGTTAATATGGAATTAATTAAACAGTCAGATTCATCACTTAGTGTCTCTTTTTAATGGTTTTTTTTTCTTGAAGTTATGTTTTCTGTTTTATCTCACAAAAAAAAATAATTACTGCTGTATGGTCAGTGTTATTTCTAATATGGCAAGTTTGAAGTAATTTAAAAGTAATTTGTGATTTTAGTGTAAAACAGATAATTTGTAACTTAATTAGAAGTCTTGATATTTCATTGTCTTAAAACCTTAATCTCGGATTATTTTTATGGTTTCTCTTGCATTTTGGATAATCCACATTTACTGTGGTGGTTAATAAATTTTGCCTTTCAGCTTAATCCAAAAAGAACGTTCTTGTTGAACAAATCACTAAACTTTAGCTGGTATTCTTGTTGCTTTTTGTCCCTTTTAACCACATCATTTTGTTCAGGAGATAGATCTGAATCTAAAAAGCTCACATGAGTAGAAGCTTGAGGTAGGTCAGTAGGATAAAATTTAAAAAAAAAAAAAAAAAAAAAAAAAAAGAAGAGTCTATAGCTGTGGAAACCCACCAGACTCTTTGCTGCTCTGCATCACTTTCCACTTGCAGAAGCACTTGGCCAGCAGTGCCAAAATTGAGTTGGGAAGTTCTCAGCCACATCAGCTTCATGAAGTAGCTCTCTGTGATGTGTCCAGGTGCTGGTGCCAGCTTGAGACAGGAAGCAGGAAAGCATGATGAGGAAGGTGGGCTCTGATTCCACAGAACCATAGTCTAAAACCAGATTTCTTTGTATTCTGAATGCTTTTTTTTTTTATGCCCACGGTTAAAATTATTGAAGTATTTCCAGAATACTTTTCATGCTGCTTGTTATTTATATCTATAATATGGAACTTTATTCCAGTCCCATATTTTAACTGGGCTATTGTCTCCTTCCAAAGACTGATTGATTCCAGTGTTTCTATGGTGGCTACTGAGCTGCTTTATAATAAACGGATTTAAATTAATTTCCAAATTAGTTATAGTAATAGCATTACAGTATCAGCTAAGTCTTAATTGTGGTCCATTGTATTCAATCAGAATGGAAGTTTTGTAGTTTCTGATAAAAATTTCAGTCCTAGTTGACTTAAAAACAGAAGTTTTTTTCTTTAAAGAGTAAGCTGTTATGCATTTGATTTTTTTTTTTATTTTTTTTTTCTTTAAACATGACAACTGTGTTTTACTTTTTTCTCAAACACTTCATAGATGACCCATCTCAACCAAAGCTAAAGCAGGTTTTAAAAAAACATGAGGCATCTTCTCCACATGCATTTAGAACATCATCTGAGATGACCTCTGGTTTGCCCAAAAGCCCAGCTGTTCCTTCACACTGCCTTCCAGCTAAGGTGTCTTCTGGGACATCCAAACAAAGAGACTCTCCTGGGAAAAGAAAACAAACTGCCATGAGTGTGGATGAAGACAGTTTGGATCAATCTGACATATCGAGTTTGAATGACTCTACTTTTAGTAGATCATCTTCAAAATGCAAGAATAGGAGGACTGACTTTGTAAAACATATCCTTTTAAAGTCTACTCATGGTGATGTTATGCAACTGAGGGATGTTGGTGCCCTGTCTAGACATGATTCTACTCTTTCAAAGGAACACCTTAACTTGAGCGAGGAAAAGGAGAAAAATAATTGCTCTACTGTAGGTTTGCCATCTTCATATTCTGCACACAGTCCTGATAAAAATAACCATATTTCTGTTGTGGATACCAAAGAGAATCAATTGCAGCTGGCTAACTCATGTTTTCTCTTGGAAAAGTCCCTTCCTTTTTCTCAGGAAAAAAGTACTGTGTTGCCTTCTCTCCACTGCTTAACACAAACAAAGAGTGTGAAATCTCCTCTCAAGATTGCTGGCTTATCTCAGGTACTGGATGCTTCTAAGAAAGAGCAGGATGGGAAAAAACCAGAAAGACATGAACACAATAAAGCACACATAAACAGTATTCAATACAACAACAGTTTTTCAAAAACAAAACACAGGACTTCAGGAAGTGCTTCTGATTCTTATACAATGGAAGTATCTGGGGAACTTGCACCCTCAGAGGAGACTGGTATCAATGTTCCCCTTTCATTGCCTTTGAGACAATGTTGCAAGGACATCAGCCATACCTTTTCACAATCCTCAGGAGAGTTAAAAGTTGAAAACACCTCTACAGACAAGTCCAAGCTGAATGGAAAATCACAAAGCGGCTTTGATAGTGAAGATGAGATTTTGGAATCTGTTCTAGATTATGAGGATGATGATGAAGAAGAAGCGTTCATGCCACTGCAAAAAGTTCTCTACTCAAGTCTCAAGCCACAGATAGGGACCCCAGAAGAATCTTGTGACAGTTTTTCTCAGGACACTGTGACTCCATTACTGAAGCTTCATGTAAGTGTCTATAACCCAGAAAAGCATGTTCTTTTAAGTATTCTTTTATGGGTATTATTTGCAAGAAAAATAATATAGATTTTAGCACAGTGCAAGGCCCAGTGAGTGCTAAATTGTTACCTTGTGTTTCAAAGTTTAAGAGAATGAAATTTTATAGTAATATCAACCAAAACACAGAGGCCCTGTTGAATGAAATCTCGTACTCAAAAATCAGTCATCTGCAACCTCACTTGTTCCAGCTGATATAGACAGACAGCAACTTGTTCAGCTGTTCTAGAGAACTTATTTCTGCTATTCAGCTCAGTTTTATAAGCACATGACAATTTGCTCCAACATCTATGTCCAGTTGTCTTCTAGTACCTATTCCACTACCATCCACAAACCACGACTATTTACTCAATTTTTGTAACAAACAGAGACATATTGTTGTAGAATCAAGTAGTCAAGTTTTTGTCTTAAGTGGTGTCAGTAGAACCCCTTGGTAATAACAGTCAGAATGTCTATGACTGATTGATAGGAGTTATTTTACATGAATTTTAATCAAACATCTATTCTACACCGACTCTTGGCCACCTCTTGCTGATTCTCATTATGCCCATTAAAGATACAGCAAAGAGGAATGAGATAGCAGATAATCAACTTTGTTTTGTTACCTTTTTATATGGTTTTCCCCTTTACTCGTAATGCATGAAAATTCAGAATTATTTGCCTGTAAAACTGGTTGCTTGGCTTAAGGGTCTTATACTGTACAGTTACAATGTAGTTGGAGCAGGGATGTGCTTGTTACTGTGCTTGTCCTTGGAATGTCTGAAGGATTGTGCAGCCAGATGTAGACATTGAGAGATCTGTGTGCTAGACTCCAGTCATATGTCCTTGACACAGTCAGATTTGTGTACAAGTAAGTGTGACGTTTTCTTTCAGGTTGTATTTCATGGAAACTGGAAGTGTTTCAGAAAGGATTTCAAAAAGCTGAATGACTTCTGCTCATAAGGGATAAATGAAGTGTTTTTCAATCCCTGTGTACAGGATATTACAGTGACGAATCGATATGTGTTTTTAAAAATTAGGTCATTTGTTCAATCAGAGCTTGTCAAATAAGTAGTGATTTTGAAGTTTTATTGTAAAATAATGTTTTAGTAAGGAAGGTCCTACAGTAGGTCTTAGTTTGTGGCATTCCTGATAGCTGGTACAGGTTGGAAATGGCTGCATTTAAACAAAGGGATTTTGTACTGAGTCTGGCTCAGTTGGAGTTAATTTTCTTTGCCACAGCTGTGTGGTGCTGTGTGTTTCAGACAAAACTGGTGTTGGTAAGAGACCAGTCTTCTACCTATTGTGGAGCAGTACTTGCACAGCATCAAGGCTTTCTCTTCCTCCCACACTGTCCCCGTAGAGTAGACAAAAAGTTGGAAGGGAACAGGGCCTGGGAAGCAGACCCAGAAGACCAAAGGGATATTTTCCATGCCAGGTAGTGTCATGCTCGGTAATCAAAACCAAACAGGGGGAGTTGGTCTGGCATGTAGCCATTACTCAGCCTAGCTGGGCATCCTTCTGCTTGTGAGAGCTACTGAGTGACTGCCTTTGAATCACTTTTTCTTTTCCCCCTTATTCCTTATTAAACTGTTGTTATCTTGACCGATGTGTTCCCTTGCCTTTGTTCTTCTTATTCACTGCCCAGCACGAGTGGATGGGGAAATGAAGAAGCTGTGTGGTGCTTAGCTGCTGGCTGGGGTCAGCCCACCACTAGTTCCTGCAGTGGAAAACGAACAGCAGAATACCTGTAAAAATATTCTCTTCCCTCTCTCCTTCTCCTCATGTTTTTCAGTCTCTGGAATGGTTTATTTGTTGACTGAGTTACTATCTGCATGGGCAGATGTTGAAGAGCCATAATTATTTTATCTGTCCTTCTGATTCATTATGCAAGAGTGTTATAGATCAGACTTCTGTGGTTACATACATATTCCACAACCTTAGCCAACGTGTCTACGTAATTAATGGTTAAACCTGATAAACAGATGCAGCCTAGATCAAATGTTTGTGGCATGTGTATGTGACCACAACATTTGGCCTGGCCTACATAACTGATTTCCAAGTAAGACAAAGCAGTTAGAAATTGTCCCAACATTTTCCTGACCACGGTTTTTGCATGTACTAACATTCTTCTCTTGCGTTGTGTGAAGGGGCATATGTCCACATTGGAATAAAGTTTTGATTCCTCAGTTGTTCAACAGTCATTTTAGACATTTTAACCAGATATAAAGTGTGGGGAAAGCTGAAGACTTCTTACCTTAATATTTCCCACACTAAGTCATGCTGCTTTTTACATTTGAAAGGTATCTCTGAAGAGCAAGGTGGTGTCAGAGGGGCTGTGCTTGTCCAAAGAGCATAATCATGGCCATAAAAGATTTAAAATCTGTGTCTGCTACAAGCTGAATAAAAGACTGACCACTGAAAAACAAGCCACTAGCAAAATTAGTTAAGACTTTGCATGTTGTTTGGTTTGTGCTTGTTTTTTGTTTGTTTGTTTGTTTGTTGTTGTTTTGGGTTTTTTTTATTATTCTAATTATTAACTTCTTAATTTCAGTTTTTATTAGGATTTTAATTGGAAGTTTTGTTCTGTCTGATGGTTTTAGAGGTAGTTTGACAAACACTGGTACTTTGCCCTCCAGGGACACTGAAACTAAGAAAAGGTCCTGAATTACTTTTGGAGTTTCTTGTCTTGTGCACAAGAATGGGGATCCCCAGGGTCTCAGTGGCTGACAATAATAAAGCTGTGGAGTAAAAGGCTTCTGATGCTAATGCTCTTTGTGAAGGTTAGCTGGAGGTCAGCCCCAGAGATGCAGATTTTTGCTCCGCTGTTCAGATCTATTGTGAAGAGTAGTCATTTCTAAATTAGTCACTGAGAGAGAGTTGACCATTATGTAAAATTGTCGGGGGACTGAGAAAGGTAACCTGTTAATCATCCTGTTTTGCAGGGTCTCCTTTGGGTTTTTATCTGCATGTAAAATATCATTGAAATTGGAAGAGGTTTCTATTTTCATTGTGTTTATTGTCTAATACAATATTATGAATGGATTGATAGCTTGTGGTATTTTTTAAATTTCTTACTATTTCATTTACAGCTTTCTAAGGCTCCTCCTGTGACCAAGGTGTCATATGTGAACAGCTTAGAAAACCTCTTGAAGGAAAAAGAAGAATCTAGGAGGTTTGTTTCTTAAAGCTGGTTTGAAAAATTTGGGATGATGTTGTAGAAGCTTAGATTTACCTCATCTCCCCAAAACTGATGGAGTTTGATTAGCAACAAGCTAAGCTCTGCCCGCTGATGGTACCAACATACATCTGACAGGACCTACAAGTGTGGCTTAACTCTAAAAGCTGAATGACAGGCTCCTTCCAAGCAATAAGGAGTGATTTGTGATGCATCTGCCTACCCTTGAAGAACCAGACTAAATTTACTGATGCCTTCGTTGTAGGTCACTGAGCCAGCTAGCAGCTGCTGGTCAGGCATGAAATAGGAATATTTATGTAGACTGACTGTACTAGTTTCTTCAAAGGTATTTGTAGCTCAGTTTTGGTTCCCAAAGTTGTGTAGACTATTGGTGTCTGAGTAGGCTACACAGGTCAGTGAACAGAACTAATGAGTGTTCTTGCAAGAGATCTTTTGGGTAGAAATATGGTTTATGTGCTAATGGCAAGTGGTGGTGATAGGTATGTATGTGTGATTAACTGTTTTGATTAAAGAATCTGACCCTTGTAACTATGGGCTGACTAACTATGGAGTAATGGATACTCCTATAACTAATACTGTTTAACAAATAAAATATTTGTTTGGTATTTAAAAAAAAAAATAAAAATTCGGCCACGAGATTGAAAATTTTGTGCAATTACAAAAGAATTTATCAGAAGTTGGTTGACTGTATTCATCTCTGACAAACTAGTGATTGGTTGCACTGTTGGAAATTCATTAGGTTTTGGGAAACATTCGCTTTGTGCCTTGGAATAGCAAGATGCTTGGTTTTTCCACAGATGCAGTATCTCAAGTGCTTTTGTCATGTGTAACTGGCTACTGACTCCTGGGTTCACATTCAGAGCTTGGATTTTGTTCTCTTCTGTTGCAAATACTAAATGGTGACAATGTGCTCTGCTGCTACTGTTATTTCAGGGTAGATGAACTAGAAAAGCGGTTACAGGAAGACATAGAAAGAGACGACGCTGTTTCCGATGGGGAAAATGAGGAGAATGCCAGTGGAGATGAAGATCTCTCGGAAGAACACAGGTCCTTCCAACTCCAAAACCAATTAAATCTAGTTCTTTGCTTTTCTAGCTTATTTTTTCCAAACCTCTCTTTATTTGCAATAGTTGTTGTTAATACGTTTAACGTGAACCATTTTTATGTCTTTTGGGGTTGAGTGGGTTTCCCTGGGTGTTACTGTATTTTTAACAATTCAGCTTTCACGTAAGACTGATGTGTTCAACATCTGCAAATAATTGTCTCAAGCAGCAAATAGCTTCTCAGTATTTGAATTAACAAAAGCAGTTTTCAATTTTACAGGGCGTTTACGAAGAGATTTTCAGTAGTAGTCAATGCCATACCTGACTACCACCCTGGAGAAGATATATTTGATTTATCAGCTTCTGGGCAAATCTTCAATCAACATAACCTTGACTTGAGGAATTTTTACCTCATCCCTCAAAATCCTGTAGAAAAGCTGCTTCTTAAGTAAGGATATCCTCTTTACTTCGTTGTATTTACTCATACAATTTTCTTCGGTGTTAGCAGTTTTAAGATAAAATAGTATCTTTGCATGTAAATGTGCTCTGTCTTACTAAGTGGGCAAGACTAACTTCCTTTCCCTGGAATTTTCCTTGCTCGGTTAGCTTTACAGAACAGTAAATTGTAACTTGAAGCTTCCTTCCTTCCTCCTCTGCAATTGTTGAGAAAACCTCTTACGTGAGACGTAAAGAAACAAAGAGCTGTTCTGGCCTCTTCCATATTTCTGCTGCACTGGGCTATCGTTGATAACCTGACCAGCTTGTGGAAGATAAACGCAGAAGTGAAATGTTTAAATGAACACAAGCTTAACTATCCCCAGATAGAAAGAGGACCTTTGTGGTGAACTGGTTTGTGACCTTCTAGTGTCACACTGTGTCTGCTGAAAGACTTTTGGTGCTTCCGTCCTGGAAGGGCCTGGGACTTGAGGCTTCACCTAATGAGGATTGCAGAGACTCATGATCTCTGACACCTGCTAGACTCAGTCACTCACAGGCAATCCGTGTGTCTGTGTGTATATAAACAAGTGCTATGCAACTCATAGGCATTTCTGTTCTATGTTTACTAGGCTGTCAGAATATAAATAGCTGGACAAATTCTTGCCTAATGCCACAAGTGTAAATCCTGAAAAATTCTGGTTATTTCAGTTGGTATTTGATTGCAAACATGTATCAGTGGAACTGAGAGAATTCTCTTACTCTTAAAGGATTTTATATACATGTGTATGTGCAATTGTGGGTGTGAAGAGGAGGAGGGTGACTTCTCATCTCTTGAGGAAGTGATGTTTGTGATACACTCCTTTGGCTTCAGGCCTTTCTATTAATATGTTTTGGAGATCACAAGGATATAAGCTTCAAAAGTATCTTGTAAATCAGTGACTGGAGGAATGAGAATTAAACTAATCATCCCTTGCAGAAGGCAAATATGATTTAATTGCTTATGCATTCTGTCCAGTTGGCACAGCTGGCACGTACTGGCTGCCCAGTTGGCACATGGATGTCTTCCCAGTCAGACAGGTAGAGGGTGTATGTAGGAGTTAGGACACAAATCTCTCAACAGAGTTACCTGATTTAGTAGATACAGAGAACAGAGGAAACTAAAGAAGAGTGTGTGGGAAACTGGATATCATTAATTCAGCTGCTTTTTACATACCTAGCTCCCTAAGGAAGACTAAAACTAAAATAATTCAGTGATAGCAATTACATACTTTCTGTTCTTCTAACAGCTTTTTTTTGTACCTCACAAATTAGCCCAGTAAGATTAGGCTGTTTGATTTTAATTGCCTTCAGACTCTTTATTTAAGAGTATTTTAAAAACAATGTTTTTTCTCTTTTCTTCTGAAAGTGTTGGTAGAGGTCATTGGACAGTTAAAAGTCTTATTCACTGGCCTCAGTGAGCATAACAGCCTGTCTGTGCAGTCAGGCATAGTGATTCACAGTACAGTAGTGTAAATCAATGATTATTTGAAACTTTTATTCTCTAAGGATATAAATGTTCCCAAAGTGCATGTTATGGCATTCTGGAGAAAAAGATAGTTGTTCTAAATGACATTTGTAAATTTGATTGCTGTTACAAATCAAGGTTTGATTACTATAGCATTTTATATAGGTAATAGCATGTGAATAACATCTGGTTTGGATATTCAGATCTTTCTTTGCCATTGATGATGATCTGAGGGGTGGGGAAGTTCTTATGCTTTTGTGAAAGTAATGATTCAACCACTAATTGATTTTTATCCTCTTTCCTCACTCCCATCTTTCTCTTACAGTTCTGGTGTAAAGCAGCAGCTTTATTTAGCTGTTGGTGGTTTTTTAAGTTCTTCTTACAGTTGTATATTGTGTCCCATACCAATTCTGAAATGGCTTTTCCAGGTAAGTCTATGCTATTCATGCAGTTATACCCTGTGCATGTTGTAGCAGGAATAATCAGAAAAGTTTGTGAATCTGTTCCATTAGGTTAACAACTTCTAAATCAAGAAGTTTTTTTTTTCTTTTTTTTTTGTTTGTTTGTTTGTTTTGTTTTTTCTTTTTTTTCCCCCTGGGTTCTGATTTGTTCTCCGGTCTCGAACACTTTGATTGTCACTGGGGGGTAAAATACTAGAGATAGCTTTTTCTCCACACTTTGAGTGAATGCAAAGCTGCATGTCCCTGTCCATGTTCATATATGCTACTGCATTTGAAAAGGACACGGTACATGCTAGGTGAGGAGAGACTTCAGGATATTAATAGTGTGGGCCAAATCACAAGCTAATGTTAATTGTATTTCCTTCCACCCTTTGAAAAAAATACATGCTGCAATATGCAAAAGTACCATTTCTGCATATCACCTTCTAAATCATCAGCAATACCTGCATTGTCACATAATCTTCCCTTGGAAAAGGTACCTTATGGCTCAGGAAAAAGCCTGGAGTCATTCTCAAAGGAAATGTGGTAGCTGTCTCCTATCTAGATTTCTGTATCTGAATCCCCAGGAATTTACAAAGTACTGTTACTCACAAAAATGCTTCTCTCCAATCTCCATTCTATTATTACTTACCACGTTCTAACTGTACCTGAAACAAAACAAGAAAGCTGGACCACCTTTGAAATTGCAGCCTGGGTCTGTTGACTGGCTTTCCAGATTTGCCAAAAGGGAAACATTTTGCTGTTCCACGTCCTTTCCTCCAGCCAGTAAAAAATTGCCTTGCCCCCATTCTGTGAGCCATGTTGTTCCTCTAATGAGGAGGAAGTGTGAACCAATTCAGATCACTTACAGAGGAGGAAACTGTCCAGCACTTGGGGGAGAAAAAGAAGTTTTGCTGGGCTAGTGAAGTGCTCCAGGAAACCTGAACTGTACATAGTCATGTTTTTGTTGTTACGGGTTCTGTGAAAAACTACAAATTC
Source organism: Corapipo altera (assembly GCF_003945725.1). Lineage (NCBI taxonomy): Eukaryota > Metazoa > Chordata > Aves > Passeriformes > Pipridae > Corapipo > Corapipo altera. Next base: position 5,988,680 of record NW_020884896.1, on the reverse strand, counting down.
ATTGTTTCAGTTTAGTATTTCATATGTTCAACTTGCCTGTGACTGGAAAAGGGTGTAGTTAAGTCCGTTGCCTCCACTCCCAATCAGGAAGTTCAGTTTGATCACAGGTGCAAATGGGTTTCAGAGGAATCTGTGATATTTTCCATTCTTTTAACCCTCAGAACCTTCTCATGAACTAACATGGGGTTACAGCATTCTGATATGGTAAATAATTAATTTTAAAGTATTCATAGCATCTTTGCACTGCTTGAAATAATCAGTATTCAGAGTATTCTGTTCTCCTTGGTGTATCTTGCTTTAGAGGCTTTGGGGTTGTTTGTTGGTGGTTGGGTATTCTTTTAATCTGTTTCTGTTTCTTATTTTTCCTGCCAAGGAGTTGTATGTTGTTTTTGGTTTTGGGGATTTTTTAAAATTAAAACTAATGCCATCATGCAGCTTGGTTTTTCATGTGTTGTTTTTTTTTCTCTCCACAGATGATGTCTATTCATCCTGACCATTGTGTTTCCACTCAGATTTTAGACAGATTGATGGAGCTAACACTAAAAAACTGTAAGTATTTGAAGGGTGGAAAAGTGGCCACCTAAACGAAGGCATTTCTCCACTCAAGTTTAGAAAAGTATTGGTGAGAAAGTAAAAGGTTCTAGTTCTATTCTGTGATTCTGGCATGAATGTAGGCTCTTCTCTTACTTACCTAATGCACAAATACTGGGGGTTGGTCTCGACTGAGTGTGCACAACCCGAACCACAGTGTGTGGTCCTGGCACGTACCTGCAAAGCAGTGCATCCAGTACAGAGCCTTTTAAATTCATGTCTGGTATTTCACAAATAGAACTGACCTGAAGAGAAGCCCAAGTCTGCTCAAAAGTTTGCACTCCTTTACTTCTTTTACTTTGGAAGATGCAGACACTCACAGCTTAAGGACTAAGAGATGTTTTTCACATTGTCATACCCAGTGTGTAGCACTGCATGGTTTACTTTCCAGATAAATGGCAAAAGTGAAGAGAATCATACACCTGCACAAAAACACTTAGAAGGATCTCCTTCAGCTCATACTGCTGCTGGTGTCGTGTGTATTTGCCTGCCTTCATGTGTACTCTTAAATTCTTCTCCACTACAAATTCCTTTGTACATCCCCTATGTCTTCACTCAGATCCATCAAAAGTCACATTCATTTAAGGCTGCCAGTTAATGTTGTTAAAGTAATGTGGTTCTCTTGAAGTGTTTGCTCAGGCCTCTCCAAATTGGACCCCATATTTTAATTCTTGTTTAAAATGAGACTGTGAGCTGGTATGAGAGGGAATGTAGCCTCCTTTATTTTGTGCCTTGTTGGCATTAGGCTTGATTCTGAATGAACAGTTCAAGATGATGACTGAACATTCAAAGAATTAAGACTGGGAGAGATCCTTCTTTAGCACTTTGTTCCAGAAACCTTGCCTATTTTCAAATCTTCCTTAACTTCCTTCCAGTCCCCCTATGATAACTCCCTCTTACCTTTACTTATACAGAACAGTAATTTATGTATTCTCTTAGAAATAAAATTGTCGCCTTGCTTGTTCTGCTGTTTGTGATGAAAGAGAGCTGCGATGGAAGATTGGTGGAACTTGAAAGTAATTGAACTGTTATGTTTCTCTAGTGTAAAATACTGTGTTTGACTTTTTTTACCCTCTCCTTTTTCTGAACTCTAGCGTATTGTTCAATATACCGACTCTTCTGAGATGAGAGCTGGTAGAACTGATGGAGATTGCTGAACTTATTTGTTTCCCTTGAAAGGAACTAGTGCTCAGAACTAAATTTAAAACTAATCTATTCCGTGTCTTTTATTTGTAGCTTCCATCAGTGATGAACACTCTAAACTGTGGATTCCTTCAATAGCAGATATATCAGTTGTTTTTGTCAATATGGGCGTTGAGTTTAGATCTCTCTTTCCATTGCAACATCTGCAGCCCAGCTTTAACAAGCATGATATTTTGTAAGTGTTTTCCTTTTGATATTCGTTGCTTATATCCTTTGAAAGCAAATCTTGTGCTTAGAATGTAAAAGAACCTTAGAGGGTTCTTCTTTATTTCCCCTCCCTTCCATCGAGGCATACTTTTCTTTAAGTTCTCAGCTCAGGTCTTAGTAGAAGTAAATAATCCAGAACTTCAAACCTATGTAAGGATTCAGCAAACCAGAGCAGAGTCCTTTGTCCTGCATCTTCCTAGTGGAAGTTTACAGGAATGTTGCTTAAGTAGCTGAGCAGCATTGTAAGTAATTGGCTACAAATTGAGTTAGACGGGTGTGCTCTGTAACTGACCATTGTTTTGATTTGAAGGCATTTTGAACCATGCAGGGTTTTTTTTCTTCAGTTTGGTGTAAATAGGCTTTTATGAGCTCTTAAATTTTTCATTTATTGATCAGATTGTGTCTCTTTTATTAGAAGTCAAGTGCAAGAAGCAGTGAGTCAACAACAGACAAGAGAAGAACTAACCTCTGCCAGTCCAGCCTTCTCCAGTCTACTTGAAAACAATTTAATTAACGTGATTAAGGTAAAAAAACCTAGGTTTTTGTGAGTTTGGTTTCTTTTTTGTGTGTGTGTGCTTTCTTTTAGGAGGGAGGATGGGGTTTTCAATCTAGTCCTGAACATGTTTTGTGAGTAGATGCTGTCCTGAGGTTTCAGCTTCATGTTCAGCAGATCTTATTGCAGGCTTGTTGGAAACTTCAGTTTCCTGACTTCCATTGGCTTCACTCACAGCTGCACAGTTTTGCTGCCTCCCTTTTCCAGCTGCGGCACTTTATCAAACATCTTGTCTACCTCATATAGAAGAAACTATTAATTTCTGTGTTCCAGTGGAAATGGGAAGAGGAGTTGATGCTGGCTCATATTTTTTATGTTGCCTCAATGTGTTAATGCAGCTCTCAGGGTTATGTGGTTGGTCCCTGTGCAGTGCAAGAGAAGTGAGATGGGAGCTGATGGAGGGCAAGTGGAACTGTGGCTGACTTTCCTGTGGAAGTGAGCTGTTAGATCCATGCAGTGTGTCCTGTAGGCTGGATGAGTGCTGGTCACACTTCACAGGCTAGTTCCCTGTGATTGAAGTTGTATGGTGAAAATGCTGACTTTATAACTGATTTCAGTGTTCCTTATGGAAATATCTGAATCCGCCTGACATTATTTGTTTAGAGATTTTTTAACTATAAAATCTCATAGTTCAAAAAGAGGCACTTGGGAGCATTTCCACTAGAGACAGAATATGTATCTCTTGATTAATTTGTGTTCTCCTTTATGCATGCATCCTGTATTGTAAGTATATGTGATAACACCTGGGTGGGGAAAAATCTCTTGATTTATGTTTTCAGTATTACTGGTGCATTTAGAAAATCTGTGCAGTAGAGAAAGATTACTGTCTGGGAAATATTGCCATTGTTCAAAAAATGAGCCCCCAGCAAGTACCAAAAAAAAACTTTGGGTGCTGTTACTAGGAGATGGGGAGATGTTAGTACACAAGTGTTGCAAAAACAATACATCGTTTGAGGTACTTTTAATGTGAGGGTGGAAAGCTTGAGTTCTCATCATGCTTTAAAATAAGCTAAACCAATTTCAGATGTTAATACTTCATATTTCTTTTAAAGTTTCTAGGTTTCTGTACAACAGTAATTCAAGATGGATATACTGATGAAGAAATATGGCTACTGCTTCTGTTGCTATTTAAAATAAGCTTGGAGAAACAGCTGAAGCGGGTTCCTTTGGTAGATCTTCAGTGCCTTTTTGTAAAGCTTCTGATGAGTATAAAAGACTGGGATACAAAGGTAACTTCATAAACTAATTGTACTGGATTTGTGAAACTGCAAATTCTGTTTTGAAGTTTTCATTTTTTTTTCTTGACGTATCAGAAAAATACTGCTTGAAAATGTAATACAAAAATTTTGATAATAATATGTATAATAGCAAAAATTTGAAGCTTTGGGTTTGTGTGAGATTTATGAAATGGGTGGGTATACTGAGAGGGTTTTTGTTGCATGATATGCTTGCCTGTCCACTTCTGCAAGAGGACTGTTATATTTATCTTGAGATTGTTTACTAAAATAGCTGTCTGTTTAAGATGGCTCTCTGAAAGAATGAAGAAATTATTGCACTAAGCTGCTAACATGTCATTAAAAGCAATCTGATCTCAACTACCCTACTTAAAATAGTATTTAGCAGACTTAACTACAGGTGCAATGCAGAAATCTCTTTATGGACATCATATGTTAGATCAGTTCCTTTTATCCTTTATGGTATGTTTCTAGGGAGTAGATATATTCCTTGGCAAATAAAGCAAACAACCATTCTTCAGTATCAGGATGTTTTGTTGTTCTTTTTAAAGATGCCAGGGGTCTGTGTGGCAGTGAGTGAACTTTCTGACCATCACCATAATCTCCTGTGGCTGGTTCAGCTCGTGCCAAGCTGGACAGTGCGTGGACGGTAATGACACTGTAACCTCAGATCATTAACAGCTGATTTATCTGTATAAGCTCAAAGTCTGATAAATGCAATAGGTATTACATGGCACTTCAAAAAAAGTACTTGTGTTTTCTCTTGTGATACAGATGTATATGCAGTTCTTGGTGTGCATGTATAGCTTCCTGATCACCTCTGCTGTGAAAAAGGGTTGTTAAATTTTATATGTAGTTTCTGGGCTGTGCATTCCTGGTACCCTGTAGTAAAGAAAGACATAACTTCCTATTCTGGCATCCATCACCTACTCTAATTCTTGTCTGAATTACCAAAAATTAATTTTTTTTTGAGTGATTCATGTCTACTTCTAAGCATCACTCTGAGTTCTGTATCTTTGAAATTAATAAATTAGAATGTATCTGAGCAAGGAGAATTAATTGGGTCATCAGTTGCAGGCTTAGAGACAAGTATCTAGCAATGTGTACTTGTGCAGAAGCTAAGATACTTCTGGCTTACTGGCCTCTTTACTAGTTTAATAGCATCTATATTCAGAAAAATCCAGTTTAATAGTTGTAGGCAAGTTTATATCTAGGGAAGCCATGCATAGCCTCATATACTTTGTTGAAACAGTGTGGATTTGAGAAATTCTATGGGAAATAATTTTTTTAAATTGTTTTTCAGGGAACTAAGACGACGTCTTAGCCTAGTGATAATTTCAAAGCTTCTTCATAAAAAGCACATAGAAATACCTGATGACACTGACGAGCAGGTACTGCATATATGTGTTGTGTTTATATAACTTGGAAGTTTAGAAAACTTATATTGTATGTTTGTGTTTTGTGTTTTATGTTTTAATATTGTAAGCCTCTTCTCAAGAAACTTGCAAAATTACAAATTAATAATTTTCTGTGTAGATTAGTATTAAAAGTATATTTGCACATGTGTGTAATCTGCATGTTCTGCAGCTTGTAAGTGCAGTATTGTTTGTGCCTAAACATCAATTTCAGACACTGGAAAGAGGTCTACACTTCAAGTCTTCCTTTTATATTCATGTGGCGACACTCTTTGTTTCATAGGTTTGATTTTTTTTTTTTTTTAATTGAGGTGATGTACAAACACTTCAGTCTGTAAATAGTCAAGAATTACTCAATGCATGAAAACTTCCTTTTAATTAAGAATCCCTTTTCTGTTCTTGTCTTAATGGACAAATAATGTAGTGTCACTCTGTTTCCAATTTTCTGTTGCCAGTAAACCAGTCCATTTTGTTAATGTTTGTATGTGTAGATGTCTCTTCTACATCAGTTTGTGGTGTGTATGAAACCTTCTGTGCTACTGAAGAAGATGAGAAAGATGAGAGAAGGACTGGAGGAGCAGAATGCCTATGAAGACCACCTTAATGTAGAACTAGAACAGGAGGTATATAGCCAACAGTGCTTTTTTGCATTTGTCTTTTTATGCATCTTCTACACTTTTGAGAATGTTTCTTTTAATTTTTGTTAACTGCTGACAGTTCTGTACATGGAACTGCACGTACACTACTTTGTTGCTCTACATCTTTAAAAGATTATTCATATTCAATTTTGATTATAGTCATGGAGGAGGGAAAGAAGTAGCATGTGATGGAGGAGCCTGTACTGGGCTGTATTACAAACAGGGAAATGGTCAGATTTTCTGAGTCACATGGATTTCTTGAGTCCTGACTTCTGTAATCAGAGGGCTGTCTCCTCCCTCCCTTCTGACGTAATCAGTGGAAACTGTTTGGTGCTGAGCCAGACCTCCACCTGCAGCCTTCAGAAAGATATTTATGGATCTTTTATTAATCTTTTCTCATAAACAAGTATTACAAAGATTTAGTATTCTATCCATATAAAAATTGAATATTGGTTTGGTTATTTGAATGTTATCATGGAATCTCTTAGCCAGTATTTTGGTCTGAATGACGATGGGAAAATAGAACCAACTGCTGAATTTAATTTCCAGTTATTAAAACCGCAGAAATTTTTACCGGTTGCTTAGGTTGTGTAAAACACTGTAATCCCATTTTAAAATGTTTCTAATACATGGATATACTGTTTCAAATTAGTTATTTAGGCAGATGTGTAGAGCTACTTATCCAATGGCCTGGCTGTTGGAGGAATCATTCCAGAGAGCAAAGATGGTGCTGTTTCTAGATGTGAAGAGCTATAATGGTGCTTTGACTGCTAAAGCTGTTTTGATTTCTCTCCAGGCATACTACTTAATCTACATCCTCCTTCATCTAGTCAGTGAAGCCAGTTTCTTTGATGTTGTAAATTCTGATCAAAGGGTAAGTAACTTCAGTGGCTAGACCTTTAGATTTTAAAAGACTGTTTTTCATGCACGCTAGGTCTGTTTTGGTAAGAGCAATCGTGATCACCGTGGATAATAGCACTGGGGGAAGCTTTTGTTCTGATGCAAGGTAAATGCAGAAGAGCTTGCCTGGGCTTACTGCAGAGAAAGAAACCTCCTCTGCATTTCTGTGAATCGAGTTACCTCAAAACATAAGGCTGTGGATGAGCAGGCATTTCTTGTGTTAATCATTCTCAGAAAGTATCCGGAGATTAACTCAACACAGAAATTCTAAGAAGTCAAATGATCCTAAAGTAGGATTGAAATTTTTCAGTGTAGAAAAAAACCACTTTAAAAATAGCTGGTAAAATGTGTTCAAACACATTACAGTTTTCTGTGCTGGAGTGCAGCCATGCAGCAAGTGAAAGCTAGGACTGTAGCTCTTCTCTGTAGCGATAGTTCCTTTGTGCTGTGTTAAGTAACATCTGTTAAGTAATGCCTTCTGCTTAGCCTTTCAGTAATCCTGTTCAGATTTCTGTGATCACTTGCTGGGAGTTGCAAGGTGTTTGTGTAAACCTTCTGTCCTGTGGAATCACTCTTGGCATTTAAGAAATCTGTCATGTGAACTGTTTGAGAGAAGTAAAGCAGTAATGTTTGGTTACATTTGGAGGCTCAAGTGTCTCAGTTAACTACTTAGATTTGTGGAGAACTTGATCTTTTCAATATTTTTTTTTTAATGTCTCAATTTCTTAATGAAGAAAGAGTCTATTATTCACTGACCTGTTAGCCATCAAGTGGCCAGAGGGGTGTGGCTGGATTTTGTGCAGACTAGGCTTGTGTAAAATCAATCTTGACTATTTCAATTCTGGTCCTCCTCCAGTTAAGTGGGGTAAATTGTGGCCTTGAAACACCAGCACATGTTTATAAGTAGAATTTCAGCATGTCTCACCTGTTCTGCAGAGCGGAGCCTCTTTCCAGCTGTTCAGTGAGAGACTGAAAGCGGGAACTTTATGAAGAAATTAACAGAATGTGGAAGACCTTGGGAGTCATTATCAGGAGATTATGAAGTGGCAAAACTGCTTTATTAAAGTAATCAAAAATTTAGAGACAAATAACAGTTCAGCACATAAGCCTTGGATATATTTTACCTGCTCAGCCAATTCCTACGAAAGAAATTACCTGAGTCATCATTACTGAAAGGTTATTTTTAGCTATTGTAGCTTCAGAACTTTTTTTGCTGATAAAAGATGTGAATGGCACCTCACTGTGTTTGCTACTTTGGGGACAGAAAGGATTTGCAAATTAGCTAAAAAAACTTTAAAATTTGTGATGTATAGCTCTGCTATACTTTGAAACTATTTTTAAAAACAATTAGACCTGGTTTACCAGGTGCACACGAGCAACTGACAGAGGATCTTGTGATCTTGTTTTCTTTCCTTTCCCTTTCCTTCCTGTGTATTTCTGAGAAAAAAATCAAACCAAAGCATATAATTTTTAAATTCCTATAATATTTGAATAAAACTTCTAGTACTGACATGGAGGATTTAATAGCTGTACACTTTTATCTTTATTTAGCAACACATACTGAAGCTCTGTCGTGCCTTAGATAGGTACGTAAAAGGTGATATTAGGGAAGATGCAAGGCTGTTTTATCGATCTAAGGTAAGACACAAAAGTTGATATGTTTTGTTTTGGTTTGGGTTTGTATGTTTTTTAGTGTTTGTGATGCTTGTTGTTCCCTCATCCCAGCCCTGGAAATTCTAGGAGTTCCTCATAGGTTTGGGGTTTTTTTGTTTTTTTCTATCTGCACTGTATCTTTGCCTGTAGCTAAATATATGCTCATTTTAATTCACTGTAAACATTCCTTTTGCGAACAACAGGACTCTTTTAACAGCTGTAAAATGTGAGCTTGTCTTTCTTTTAACCAGGCCTCTCGACTTCTAGGCCCACAGAGTTACTCTGTTTCTTTCTGTGGCAGTCATTGATAGCTCATTCTAATTGTAAGAGCCTACATGCAGGGCAGGATACAGAGGACTGAAAAAGTAGCCTATTTTGCATGAGTCCCCATTTTATCTTTCAAATGAATGAGTTAATTAAAAATGTTGTGGCTTTAAGCCAACATTGTATGTGATGCAGCATCAAGCTTGGACAATTGCCTTTTGTTTGCTTTGTGATGCGGGGCTTACTAGTGGTATTCCTAATTTTGTGACCTTCATGCTTTGCCTGCTGTCCCAGCAAACCAAATAAATCAGCTCAGTGATAAAGTGTTCAGCTTCAACTTTGAAAACCCTTGGCTTCTTCGGCTTTAAATCAGGCCTGTGCAGTTGTGTGCTTCCTTACCTCTCAAGAAGACTCTTCTTTTCTTATTCAGCCAGATTAGTGGAGCATGGATCCTTTTAACAAGTTAATTACTCTTGCCTTGATTGTTGTGACTCTGGTCACTTTCACTTTTGTTTCTATGTTCCCTTGCACTGGGAGGGAAAAATCTTACTCAGGTTTTCTCCATCGCTTCATTTATGTAATAGGACAGTAACTTCCAGAGGACACCACTGTGCTGGGTTTTAACACAGCATATGAAGCATATCTCAGTGTGAATGGCCTGGATTAAACACCTGCTTGTGATTGGTTATGAAAAAGCACAGTTTATGTATAAGGAATTTATTTTGGAAACAGCCAAAGCATTGTTGGCTTTTGTGATTGCAGTTCTAGGTACAGTCAGACTTGTGGAACAAACCTCACTTACCCAAAGATGAGATAGTGTTTGGAGGCCAGAGGTTTGCATGCTGATTCCAGACATTTAACATGGGGAGTCATGTGCCTGTAATGTGTTTGTGTGGAGTACATGACTTTGAACTCAGAGTCCCAAATTACAGGGACCTGAAGTTGAGGTAGTGATACGCTGTGCCAGTAAACCTTGGATGTTGGGTTATCTGGGGTTTTATGAGTTTGAGGCTGGTGGGGGAACACAGGGTATGATTTGGGCTTTTTTTAACATAAATGGCTAAGCTAATCAATCTGAATTTGCAGGTAAAAGACTTAGCTGCTAGGATACATACCAAATGGCAGGATGTGATACAAACCACTCGGCTTACTCAGGTACTGTAATGAAACCTTTTTCTCTCTTTCTTCCCACATTGTGGGGTGCATTTAAGTCATATTTTAGCACTTGAAAATAGCATATTCTTTTGAAGAGATTTTTTTTTTTTATTCATAAGTGGCATGGCTGTGGAATACACTTACATGTATTAGAATAGATTTTAATTAAAATTCTTACTTGGCTGACTTCAGTAAAACGGAGATGTCATCATCCTTAAAAGTGATACTTTTGTAAATGTGTGTGTAGTTACAGTGAAATGCTACTACTGAGTCGAGTCATAGGGCCTGTCTCTGATTACAGTTATTAGCAGATGCTTCAAAAAGGACATTGGGGCAGGAATGCAGTGATGCATTTCCTGCTGTGGTCTGGCAGCACGGGACTTCAAGACTACTTGAGTCCAGGGTTCTATCCACATATATTTAAGGGCTTTTGATAACTCCTCCCCCTTTGAATGTGTAAAAAATTTCATGCAATGATTAGGTAAAGCTTTTTATGCTTTGTAAAAATATGCAGTAGTAAATAATGCCATGATAAGTCTCTCCAAAATATTTGCCTTCCTGACATCTAGCTGGACTTGGTGAAATAAATGAATAATTTCTAGTGATACCTAGAGTTCAGAGCCATTCCCTCCAGCCTTGGCTTGTAAGGTTTCTGTTGTAATGTGATCAGGCCAACTGTTTGAGTCCTGTCTTGAAACATAAAGCTACCTGTCTTGGAAAAGCTTAGCTTTCCAGTAATGAGGGTATAATTTACATAAAATTTAAATTGTGCTTATATGCTTGGTATTGATTGCAGTTAAAAACTGTGTAATCAACCATTTGTCTGTAAAGAGTCTCAAAAATGTGCAAAAAATATGTTGTGTGTAGTGTGTGTGATATTTCTTATTATAGAAGAGGAGGGAATTATAGTGTAACTCATGGCTGTAGAATCTACTTAACAATTGATGAAAGCTGATAGTGATGCAGCTCTTTCGGAGCTGGTTTTTCAGAGATATTTGGGGTTGATTCACATATGGGAAACTGGCAAGTGTGTCAGAATAAAATTCTAGGGACTTGCAACACAATGTGGTGCTCCCAAGCTAAGCACCTGCCTACTCTACTCATTTTTTCTGACACTGATTTTCTGACTTGTGTACTGATTTGTTTTTACTCTTTAGGGAAAACTGCATGACTTCTGGGAGCCAGATTCATGAAATCTTTCCTAGTTCAGGGAAAATAACAGAAAAACTCTGAAACCAAGGAAGATGTAGAATGAATGAAGCTTCACCTTGTTTGGAACAGAAGAAATCAGTCACCTGAGTTAGAATTTGAGCTTGATGCAGACAAATAATAGAAACATGAGGATCTAATTTGGTTAATGTTGGCTTTTAATACAGATGCTCTACTTCTGAAAAATTAACGTGGGTAAACTGAAAAAAAAAATCCATTTTTATAGCCTTCTCAAAATTGGCTAGAAATATTTTACCATATTGAAAGCTGAGGGAAGTTTTCTTGTTTTCGACGTTAATCACAAGACTTATTTGAAAACAGTCTGTATTCATTTTCTTGCCATCATATACCTGCAAGCATTGTTTTAGGTTGACTGGGAAAGAACTGCCCTGTGATATGGAATGTGAGTTCAGAAAGAGTGTTAGACCTCCCCTGAGGCGAGGAAGAACTGGGCTGAGTCGTATTAGTCTGCAAAGCAGAACTGGTATGAACATCCAGTGTCTCTTAAAAAAACACAAAATATGGCAGCTGAACGTGAACCAAGTGACTGCTCTTGTGTTCACTTGAGGATGGAAGCAGAACTTAGAGTGCTTGTGTCCAAACAGTTCAAGTGGAAGCTTCTTTCCTCTGGTTGTGTTTTATCGAAGAACAAATGACATTTGCTGTAGTGAAGTATTCATTTTAACTTACCTTCCTCATCTTCAGGCATGAATTTATGCGGTGAATGTGACCACACAGAAGTGTTTCTATAAGACTGAGATATAAATGAGATCTTATTACACCACTAGTGTATCTGACTTCGCTTCCTATTAAGGGAGAAAATACTGATCCTAAATATCAGCTCTGTGGAGATTTGAGATGAGCAGTTGGCTCACCTGTGTAAAAACTGTGAAAGCCATATGATGTCTGAATTCCTTGGTGTGAAGTCCTGCTGCACACACAATATGTGCTCAAAGCTTCAGGAGCTTTTATTAAATAATTGAAGCTGTTTGTGAAATAATTAAAGGAAGATATGATTTCCTTCTGTGCTCTGTGTGCAAATGCTATCATTTAAATCTTACACTGTGGTTTGTTTGTAGGATGGGTGTATATAAGAAGAGAAAGTTAAGGTATTGAGTAGCAGCACTAACTCAGATTCCCTTAGCGGGATTTTTAATAACATCACCATGTGCATTTTATGATACTGTTTCCTTTTAATTCTTGGAGATTACCCTGTCTTATATGATGAATTCCCTATGGTAAGAATATAAAATAAGGCTAAAACACCCTGCCAACCACAAAACCTTCAAATTTATTTATGTATGTTTTATATAAAGGAATGGGCATGTCTTATAGGAAATTTAGTGTGAATTTGCAAATATAATACATGTTTTGTCTTTCATTTCAAGTGTTATGTAGTTGTGTCAGTGCCATCTCTTACTCTACCTTTGACAGCTTATCTGCCTTCCCTCTCGTAGGAGTTACTTACTCTGTTGAATATATCGTATGTAATTTTATTAACATTTATATTTTTTCTCACTAATGTTATATAAAGTTTAAAAAATATAGAATGCTTACTGTGTTTAGTGTATATATATTTTCTTACCATGTAAATTTGATGTTGCTGTCCTGTATATTTTGGAGAAGGAAAGGGGAGGGGTTTAGATGAACAGCTTTTGTACTGCAGTTCAAAGCACATTGAAACTGCTGAGGTCTTTTTCCACATAAAATAACAACTTTGATATTTACTTTTATTTACCAGAACAATGAAAAAATAAAACCAGACACGCCTTTCTAATTAAATGTCCCTGGACAAAATGAGCATTCCTCAGCTCTGTTTCACAAAAAGATGGCTGCAGGTCCTATTTTGGTCTTAGGGCACATGTTACAATTCTAGGGTTTACAGCTGATTAGCTTACTATAAATGGAGACAGTCTTGAAATCATTTTCAGCTCAGCCAATCCTGTGTTTCTGTGCTTAATGCCCATGGATACATTTATACATTCTAGCATTTTCCCTCTCTCTCCCCCTCCTACTTTGTCTGGACTTCTCTTCCATCTGTTTTGTAGCTGAGAAGTAATTCTCTGAAGACTAGGCATGGGTTGAATTAGGACACATGAGAATCCTTACAGAGATGATCCCAAAGCATCACTACTAGTGAGTCTTTACAAGGGACTCCTGGCAACGAAATGGCAACGACATGGCAAAACACAACGGCAGCAGGTTTGCCAACTCATTTGTTAGCCCCCAGCCAGAAGTTACATGCATTGGAAAAGGCTGTTAGCACAATAAAGGTCTTAACTGCTTTGTTTGTCTTACAGATAAGCATTTTGCACTGAGATCTATCTTTTGATACTGTGTTGGCTGTACTAAGAGCCATGTTATCTCATTTCATGTGGAAGTAGGTGCACTTTATCAGTAATCACAGAAAACATTAAAGACTGATTATAAAATAAACATTTGTAGTTCTTTGCCTTTTTTTTTTTTATTATTTTCTAACAAGCTTCTCTGTGGCTTTAAATAACCCAAACATTTCTGGTTTTAAAGTTGAAGAAACCTACCAGTGAAATTATTTGTGCATCTCATATTCTCACTTTTCCCGTTGTGGAACTTGGTAATGGATGGGGATTTCAGAAGTGATTAATGACTTGCAGGTAGGTCTGGCTGAAGGTCAGTGGGACACTTCATTGATGCAGTGGCTGCAGGAACTCTCTGAAGTCTCTAAAGCTGATGATTTAGTTGAGGGTGTCTTTGGGAAAAGCAGGTGACTGGTACAAACACCTGAAGTGTGGTGTTATTCTTGGTGGAGCATTGGATTAGATTGCAGTGAGGGCATTTTAGAGGTAGCATTTCCATGGGGAAAAAAGACTGTCTTTTAATACTGAGGGATGGATACTGCAGTGTTAATTTGCTGAGCACAGACAAGCCAGATCTGTCTCCATTAAAGGTGCCTGTGCTCAGCACTGTCCAGCAGTCAGTTCTGTGTGCCCGTGGGCCGACAGTCTGGCATGTGGGCTGTGAGAGAGGCTTTGCTGTCTCACGGAGATTCAAGCAACTACTTCCAAGTAATTGAGTTTTTCTGCTGACCTTGACCCTAGCAGGAATACTACAGCTACAGTACTAACACTAGTCTTGTGTGTTTGTTTTCTTTCCCAGGAGAAATGCATGTATAACTACTATCCCTGGCTTTGGGTTTGTATTTTGATTTTTTGTTTGTTTGCCTTCCACTGGCTTCTAATGTTTGTGTGACTTTTTGTTTCACTAGAAAGGGCGTATCAGAAATGGTGCTGCTGGAGATGATTCCCCTAATTTTTCTGGGGTCTGATTCCTTGGGTTTATGTGCTCTTGGAAAACTTCTTGCCCAAGGTTCCCCCGTGGGAAACATCGCACTCTGCCAGAGAGGCAGCTGTTATTACTGACATACTAGTGCTTGTTTCTGCATCCTGAAAGAGAGAAAAAGGGACTCTTGGGACTGGCTGACATGGGACAGAGAAGAGGTTTGATGAGCTTTTAGGAGCCTAGGCAGCTGCTGAGGGATCCCTTGAAGTTCCAAAGGATCTGCCCAGAGAGGTCAGACAATCATTAGTGGATTTAGCTCATTCCTTGTGGTTTAACTTATCAGAGTGCCCTGATGTTCAAATTGCTGTTTTCCCATCTTCCCCCCAGGCTGTGAAATACCTTCATGTTTTGCCTTGTGGATGTTTTGCCAGCTTTACTGCTGGGGCCTCTTCTTATCTCATGTTGAAAAGGGCTTTCAGTGCTGGAGAAAGGCATGGGCTGCTGATGGGGAGAATCCTAGAGGAAGTAAATTCCTCGAAGGGCTCCTCCTTGTAGAGATGCTTTTAGTTTTGCCTAACTGATGCTTTTTTCAGCCTGTGCTTCCTCGCCTTTGCTTGAAAGGGAGTGTTTTATCTGGTATCAAAAGCAGGGCTGAGTGGTGAGAGAAGAAAAACATTTGCATCTTCCCATCGTGCTGTTTTGGTCTGGATGGTGAAAACTAGTCCCAATACTTTCAGGCTGCTTTTAAGTGGCATTTGGTTACGTTGTACTTTTTTGAATGCCTCCCATGTCTTCCTGTGGTGAGCTGCTGCTAATGTTTCACCTCCTTCAGCTTTCCTGACACCTCCCAGTTCCTTGTAGGGAGCTCATAGGGGAGGGGATGGAAACTCCACTGGAATTTCTCCCTTCCTTGTCATCAAGGCAACGTTGCCACCAGCCTGGAGGAAAACCTAAAGCTTTTCAAGGCAGGTTTGGCCCGTATGGTATGTTAGGGTGGATAAAGGGGCCATTTTCACAAACCCTCCTCCCAGTGCTTCCATTTGGGTTTGCATTTGTGGCTGCAGCTGTCTGAAGCCGGGTGAGTGATGCTCCTTCCCTCTTGCAGAGAGAAGCAGAAAGGGTAAATGGATTTATGCTGCTTTTGTGCTACGGGGCGAGTCCTCCACCTGAGCGGTGAGTGCTGTGAGCTGGGGCTCGGCATGCAGGCTCTGTGGCTGTGCCTCTGGGTCTCAGGTGCTCTTCTCTTGAAGCCTGCTTGAAGAAGAGGCAGGAGCAGAGGGTCCTCTCCAGACTGACCAACAGGCTGCAGCTGGAATAAAAACAATAGCTTAAAGCTGCCAGGCACAGCAGTGGGGAGAGGGTGGCTAGGTGTTGTTTCATGCTTTATTGACGCTGCTGGCTTTTATAAAGGCAGTGTAAATCATGCAGGGCAGCCACGGGTTCCTCAGACAGCATCGTTCAGGCTCTCAGACATATGGATCTGCTTGCTGGAAGCTGAGCCTGTCCCATTTGCCCTAAGCCAGGCTGCAGGGACAGGCCTGCCAGGTGAGGATGCCGAGATGCTGCGCTGCATATCAGCTCTCCTCCACATTTGTGGAGCATTGCCTGCCTCCCATGTGTACTAACCCATTTTTTCCCCCCTGTATTTTAGGCTCCAGCATTGTTATGGTAAGCTTTGCACAGCACAACATGTTTTTCTCTCCAGTTGATTTTCTCTTATTAGCCCATTTTTCCTCTTGCCCTCATTCTGTTTTTCCCTGCAGTATGTGAACGCCGTTTGCTGAAAAACTGTGTCAGCCTTCCTCTAATTAAGAGTCTGGCAGGAGCCAGCGCAACAGTAATTTTGGAGATGACGCTTCCAGTTTGGAACTGACACTAAGCTGAGGTGCTGCGGCAGGGGCTTGTGCTGGGGATGCAGGAATGTTCTCCGGCTGAGCAGGGCAGCGGGACAGGGGGACCCACGAGGAGCCCGGTGCAGGAGCAGTGAGTACCCTGTATACATCTCAGCTGGGGTATTTAAACTGTGTCCTCTTGAAAAGCAGCTTTGGGAATGGTTAAATCCCAGGTTATATCACAGGTTTATCCCTTTGTGAGGGTGTCTGTATGTGTGTGTAAAGGATAGGAATAAATTGCAGTGGCCCTAAGTTGGCTGGAAATAGTTGTCATGTTGGAAAGAAAGACGGAGAGCTCGACAATCAAATGGCCTTAAAAAGGGCAAATAAGGAGAAGCTATTCAATGGCACTCTGTAATATGGCTTCAGACTCCGTAGTTCTTTTATTAGCAAGAAAGCTCAAAGCAAACAAAAGGAGACAGGAACTGGGGATCTGCTTGCCTCAAGATGTTGTGGATGCTAAAAACTTAGAGGTTCAAAGAGCATTTTGTGGCAGAAAAATGCAGCAGGGGTCTATGAAATGAAAGCAGCTCTCCTTGGCTGAGAAGGCTTCAGGCTGCTGATCCCTGGAGGGTGGAGTGTGTGCTGGGGAGATACCCTAAATGTCCATCCTGTTCCTGCATCCCCTGCAAGGTGCTAGGACTTTGGTCCAGCGTGGTGTGCTGCCTGTCTGCTTTATGTGAACAGCTGAGGGATTTCATGTCAAGTCATCTCATAGTTTCCAAATTGTCTGTCGTGTCCACGGTTGCGTCCCTCCTTCCACTCCTGAGACAGAAGTTGCTGTTGAAGGTGGTGCCAGCCCTTACTCTGAAGGAGCCTAGTGAGGTTTATGGGATCAAATGTCTCGTGGCTGAAGAAAACTCAGCAATATCTTTTCATCTTTCTAATGACCCTGTGAGCGAGACTAGGAAGATGAGTTGTGTGGTTCAGGAGCTCCAGCAGAACACAGCCAACCACATGCCAAAGCTGACCTCCTTCCTCTCCCCTCCCACCCCATCTATAGGTGTTCGCAGCTGGAGAGAAGTACAAATAAGAGCAGATGAGGCGACTTTTTAAAAAAAATACTTCCTATGTAGTTGGTACCTTTAGAGCAGAATTCAGCATTTTGCCTCTCTACTTGCTGTGTCAGATTTGCCTCTTGGGGGCAACCTCACCCTACTCCAGCTGAGACCAAAGGGAGTTCAAGCGCTTGGGGGGGCGATGACTCACTGCACATCTCTCGCTGCCATTGCGTTATCTGATCATTTTTAGCAGCCGAGGTCATTATTTGCTGAAAGGATTTCAGGATTTAAGGCATCGAGGTTGATTGTTCATGGCTTTTCAGAAATGATGCGATTGGTTCTTGAAGGTCCCCTTCCAGGCTTGGAGTCCTTCAAAGTTTTTTCCTGCCCTGGTGTCCTTTGGAGAGAGGAGGATATCATGGAAGGACGTGTGTTTTGTGGTTCTGGTTTAATGGATAGAGCATAAATCTGCGTGAGGAAGATTTACAGCATCCTCCTGGCTCTTTCGCCTGGGATTGCTTGATCTGTCACTAAGCCTGTTAGTGCTGCGGATGTTCTGACCTGTGATAGGGAAGAGAGCAAACTTACTGCTCCAGCTCTGCTTCAGCCCTGTGTTCCTGAACAGGCATCTTGTACAAACCTCATCCACACGTAACCATTTGCATTTATTTAAGGGGCGTTGAGGTATATGATGGAATAAAGGAAGTATTATTCACGCTTCGTGTTGTGGTTCCTAATGGTACTTTACACGCTGATATGACCTACAAAGCTTGTTGTTTCGTGCCTGCAGTGCTCTGATGTTCTTCCTACCCTGAGGGTCAGAAATGACAAGAATAAACGATCGTGATGAGTGTCTTGCAATTTCCTGCTCTCTTGCCTTGGAAGTGTCCTTGCCAGGGCGCAGCTCAGTGACCTTGCCGGCGCAGGCAGCAGAGGAGGCAGTGCTTTTGTCTGGCTGCGGGAGCGAACGGGGCGGCCTTTGCATGAGACATGAGGGCAGATCGATTTATCCACACTTGTGTTTCACCTTCTCTCCAAAGCACAGGGATGCAGCTGGGGCTGGGCACACGGATTGGCCCAAGTCCAACACACAGGACCCCTCCTGGTGGAAAATACCAGTGGATGAGGCTGGAGCAAGAGGGGTTAACCATGGACCCCAGAGCACAGGGAGTACATGAAAGAGGGGTGCAGGACACTGCAGCGTGTTTCTGCCCAGTGAAGGAGTGAGTCAGTCCTGCTGGGACAGCAGTTCCTGGCTCCAGCCAGCCTGGGTGCTTGGACAGCAGCAACCGCGCAACTCATTAACCCAGCCCTCTGGCACTTGCTCTGCTGGCCTTGACACTGTCCTTCTTTCCTTTTTTTTTTTTTTCTTAATATTTAATAAAGGTAAATTAGCTATATGGATATGCAGGTACATGAATCAAAGGAATTCAGCTGACTCTTGAACATACTGTTTGTACAGAGATGGGCTAAAGCACCAGGACGTGATGGACGCAGCCTGCTCAGAAAACACCTAAGGACGAAAACCGCTTGTAAGGCATCTCACTGCAGCTTCCAAAATCTGATTATGTAGGGGGAGGGGAAAAAAAAAATCAAATTTTGGAATACATTAACTTAGTTGAACAGTACAGGGAGAAGGTACCAGCAAGAAGCAAATCAATTCCCGAGGGCTGCTGGGAAATTTCACTGACTCGGAGCTTTAGAGAAAGGCTGGCCGCACTTAGAAGAGTTATGTTTCACCTGAAATATTTAACATCGGACATTTGAAGTGCTTTCTGTATCTAAAGAGCCCACCAAAAATATGCTTACAATGAGCTTTTAGAGGAACCTTGGGCCCATGCCATGCTGTCGATGGATTAACCTAGATTTGGGTTGTTTGGTTCTGTTGGGTTTTTTTTTAAGGTAAAGCATGGGAAGAATAAGTTTCTGGCCTCCATCACAGGGAAGCAAAAATTACCATGTAATGAATGCTGGGCTGCTTTTGGGGCATGTGCTGATAGATCTGTTGTTAGGAGGGATATGTTTCCATGGCAAAACCATCATCCTAAATGGTACTGTAACTCATCAGAGATGCTGTGGTGGCCCCAGGGACCATCTTCCCCGTCCATTCTGAGCATCCTTCAAGGGAATATGGGAGTGCAATGACGGCGGGGAACAGGGCAGCTCATGGTGATGCTCCCCACAGTACTGCTGCAGCACTAGGGCTCTGCTGGTGAGGCTGTCAGCTCAGCGTTTTTCAGTCCTTTCTGACTTTAAAAGAAAACTACAACAAAAGGCAAGCTTGAAATAGCTCATTTTACCTCAGCAGACAAACAGCTTGCTTTGAGCATCATTGTCACTCAGGCTAAATTACTTTTAGATGTTTTTAATGACCGGGTAACGTTTTTCAGCTGTTCATTCTGCAGCACCCTGCTGGGGGACAGTCCATCTATAAAGACCAAGGACTCCAATATTGCGGTTGTTCTTCCTGACATTTGTTTGGGTTTATTATTTGATATGTGATTCCCTGTGGCAGGGATGTTTTTAGCTAAATTTACAGCTACAAGCTCTTTTATTTGCACAAAGGGGATCTGTTTCCAAAAGGGTTGGGACACTGGATGTGCATGTAGCAGTGCAAGGTCACAAATGTAGAGGAAAAACTCTGGGAGATTGAAGGTGACAGTCCAAATCCTGTTTGCACTGAGGGTGACATTACCATTGGGCTGGAGGGATTTTTACCCATCATTTGTTACTCCTACCTTTCATTTCACTTGTAATGCAAGGCACGGAGAGCTGTGACTTGCAAAATGATCCCAACGGGAACACAGTTTGCGACATCAACCATGCAGGTCTCCCAGATCCCTCTTTCAGAAGCAGGCATAGCTTTTGCATTCATTCCTGAAGGCAACTTTTAAGCCACTCGCCTTCGCCATCTCCGGGTTTTGCAGTGCTTCTAGGAGATGTATTTTTAAATCCAAGCTCATAAATTTTGGAAGCTCTTCTCCTTCCCCCACCCCCTCACCCCTATCAAAGTGTCAGAGCTGAAGAAAAACTGTGAGAATGATGGATGCGCCCGGCACTGCTTGCCAGTGCTCTGCCTGTGTGTGGGGGGGTTATTTACTGCACTGCTGGGTTGTTTCTTCTCTGGTGGCAGTGATGGCAGCACTGGGATTTGGTGCCTGGGGACGAGAGGCAGGATGCCCATGGGTCTGGCTGAGGTCTGTGCTGGAGCAGGCAGGGCTGGGGAGAAGTCACTTAGGCACAGGGACACAGAGGACCAAAAGGTCCCTGGGGACATGGATCCTGGCTGGTGGCTTGGTCCAGAGGGTGGATGCTGGGGGCCATAACACCTTACTGGCTTTAGCTCTGGGTGGTGCAGGTTAGCTCACCCAAAAGAGCAGCTTTTAAAAGCCACAAATCTTATCCCAGCCCTCACGCAATCCCAGGGATGTGTGTTGCTATTCTAGGCAGTTTGTGGCGCCGTGCAGGGGAAAACATAGGGCACTGTGCCCCACTGCAGAAACAGAGAGACACCCCTGTGCTCCCTGACCAGGCTGGAGCCCATCTGCTTTTACTGGGAGCAGCTGGGATGATGGGCAGAGGGGTTGCCGATGTCTAGCTGAGCCAGTCACTTCTCCTGGAGCTGGAGCTGTGTCTGTGCCTCCTCCCTCCCTGCAGCCACCTTAGTCCTGCTCCTGCCCCACAGCTGGGACAAGACCCCATGTTGAGCCCCAAAACTCCACTCTCCTGTAGGATTTCCAGTGGCTGCTGGCATTTGACCCCCATTCTTCCAGGAGCATCCCAAAGCAGCTCTGCCAGTTGAAAGGCAGGTCAGGACCCTTCCCTACCACAGTCTCACCAGCCCTTCCCTGCGGGCATGCTGCCGACAGATCCTGAGCCAGGAAGTTGCTTTCCACTGGCTCAGAAAGTTTTGCAGACAAGCAAACCAAATCCTGCCAGCTCCCTGTGTGAGCGCCTGTCCTCTGTGAACTCCCGTGCATCTCTTGCAGCCGGGCTTGTGGGAACGGATCGGAGGCTGCTGTGACTCAGCTGCTTCTCCCTTGAGAAAATCTGCCCTGGCACCGTGCTTGGCTCTGCGGCTGGGGCTGCCGACACCTGGCAGCCTTCATCAACAAATGGCCTTGGGCAAAACATCCCAGTTTCCACTGCCAAACATTTACTGAGGGGAAATGCAGCATCTGATCTTGCAGGAAGTCGAGGCAGCAACTCTGTTGCTGTACTGAGCTGGGGGGAAAAGTCCCATCCCTACTTGAGGCTGAGCCCTGGGCTGGATGGGCTGTAGCATGGTCTGGCTGTTCTGGTCTGCCCCTGTCTTTTTCCATCTCCTTATAACTTTCTCAGACAAATTCTTCTGCAATTGTAATTTTCCCTGCTGGCTCTCAGCCTGAAGAAACAGTGGTTTGGAAAGTTTGCTCAATGACTTGAAGGGAAGAGGCTCCCAAGCCTTTCATGCTCTGTGCCCACTGGAATATTTTTTTCTCCAGGGCTAATCTGTGGAGCATCACGCTTGGCTTGACGAGTCCATGACGCTCTCAAGGAACAAAGCCAAGCTTGATGAGCGTGTACCCAGCTGCTGCAAAGCCCCAAGTGCTGTTAGACTCCAGTCACCACCATCAGATCTTTTCTGCTCCTCCACTCCACACAACACTGCTGGCCCAGAGTCTGTGCAGGCTGATCCCGGGGCAGGCAAAGGGGACTGATGAGATAGCGAGTGCTGGAGCAGTGAGGTTGACCCCATGGTGTGGGGCTGGTGTGCTCCCTCCTGGGCTTTTTTTCCATGGAGGCAGGTAAAGCAGTGATGTAGGTCTCACAGCATAGTTGATGGATGGAGGAGCCTGGAGAAAGGCAGGTTTACCTGTTGCTTTCTCATGTCGAAAGGGAAAAGTACCCGTTTTTCCGCTGGTGGTTTTGACTTTATAACATGCCTCTCATCATGGTGCGAGCTGGCACGGCTTTAGCATGAGTTTCACAACTCTTTTGTTGGGTTTCATAAATCCCCAGCTGCTGGAGTGCTATGATTGTAACTCCCAACTGGCTTTTAGACCAGTCTGGAGAGCAGCTTGAAACGGTCAGATGCCTGCTGCCTCTTGGACCACAGAGGCCGGCAAACCAAATCCCACATCCGGGGCTTTATCTCACTTTTCTTGCTTGGTGCAAGGGAAAGGCAGGCTGCAGGCACTGCTGAGCAGAAGCCAGGCCTGCCTTGGGAAGCAGTTTCCTACCAAAGGCTGGAGATCCTAGTCAACCCCATGGGTTTGATAGGTGCTGACACCCCGTTGGTGCTGCAACCCCCAAACTGGGCCCTTTGTGACATACTGCTCCCGTGTTGTGCACCCCTGCCAGTGTATTTCTAATTTAATTCTGGCTGCTATTTGATCCTGCTAAATTGTTTGTGTTTACACCTCTGTGATCCATAACGAAATCCTCTGTCTGACCAAACCTGGTTCTCAGTAGTGGTGGAGGGGACATACAGCAATGGGGAGGGCAGGGATCTCCTGCCAGTCACCCAGGATACCCCTGTGTGTGGGATATCCCCTAAGGTCTTGACTGTGCAGCATAAACTTGAGAGGGGGCAGGGGGGCTGGAGCCTGGGAGCTGGCATGTTTTGGGGCTGCAGGCAGTGTGGGGGTCCCTTGGGGTCTAGGGTGACAATGGGCGCTGAGTTACAACCAAACCAGACAATGTTTCATCCCCAGCAGAGCCTGAGGCACAGTGGTGTTGTGCATTAAGCACCTAAAATCCTGTTGTGTGCTCTGACTGGGTCCCCATGTCCCTCCAGGAAGGCTGCATGCTGGCGGTGGCTGGGAAGTGTCTCTGGCAGGGAGAACCTGGCAGCGCTGCAGCTCCAGGCACTGAGCTGCAACCTGAGTGCACGCAGGTTGCTGTCTCCCAGGCTCGAGGGAAGTGCAGCATGTGCGCTGGGAGAGCTGATCCGTGCTAATCCCATCAATATTTCACGGTGTTGTGGCCCTGTTATAATTCCTCGCATCATTTGGGATGCTGGCTGGGACGTGGGTGCGGTGCCAAGTGAAACATGAGAGCTGCCATTGCTTTGCCCTGGCTCCCTGGGCATCAGAGGGGTGAAAGGGGGTGTCTGTGGTCATTTCTACCTGCTGCTGTGGGTAGAGTTGTGTGGTAGAGACAAGTGAACCGAAACGTGCTGGCTGAGCAGGGACATCCGCCTGGTTTTGCCATGTGTTGGAGTGATGGGGCTGTGCTCTGACGGGCAGCTGGTCCTGACATGGATGAGGCTGTGACATGGGAAGAGCCTGCTCTGCCTTGCCCTCTCTCTGTGGAACAGGGTGTTTAAGAAGAAATTAAACAGTAACCAGTCTCTGGGCTGGTGATCAGAGCACAAAAACATTTCCTTTTCCTTAAGGCTGTTTAGAGTAACAGGGAGAGAGCATTACAGATAAAATCTTGCGTGGTTTTAGGGAGGGTGGTTTCCCAAGATGCCATGTTATGACCCATGGGGTCCCCTGCTCTGGGCTATTGTCTGGGCTAGGACAGAGGTTATAGGGCTGTAAGTTGTATGAGGTGTGGCTGAGGGACCTGGTGTTGTTTAATCTGGAGAAAAGGAGGTTCCAAGGAGACCCTATTGCTCTTTACAACTACCTGAAAGGAGGTTGTAGCAAGGTGAGGGTCAGGCTCTTCTCCCAGGCAACCAGTGAGGACAAGAGGAAATGGCCTCAAGCTGCACCAGGGGAGGTTCAGGCTGGACATCGGGGCTCAATGATCTTGAAGGTCTTTTCTAGCCTTAATGATTCTATGATTCTAGGCTGCTCCAATAGGATATTTCTCTTCCAGCCCCCTGCTGGCTCTGAGGTGAGGCTGAAGCAGAAGCCAGACCTCCACAATCGACAGCATGATCGCCTCCGTGGGGCAGAGGGATGCAGGTGCGAGAGATGGTTGGGTCTGGAACCCACTGTGCTGCCTGGAACCCACTCTGACTCTTGGGAAAGCTGTACAAATAAGAGGAAGGCCCTGGCCTTCAGCCTCGTGGAGCCCTAAATTCCTTCAGTTAATCTCATGGGGGCAGCAGAGCAGGCAAAGCTCTGAAATAGATCTGTTTCCAGCTGCTGATGACTCGTGTTAATTAATTAAAGCTTCGCAAGCTTGGGCCTGTAAAAGCACACTGCTGGTCGCGCCAGGCTCAGCTTGCTCTGCGCTCATGCACTAATTATCCCTCTGCCAGGCCAGCAGCTAACGAAGCTTCAATTTGTGCTGGGTTCGGCTTCCAGCCACGTGGGAGGCAGGGAGTGCTGTTGCAGGACAGGACAGACACAGCACCCTGGAAAAGGGGGGAGCCTTAGGGAGTCCCATCTCAGCCCTGGCACCCCCTTCTCCAGCCCTCACGGACCAGTTCTTCCCATAATTGGCCCCGCAGCCTTCAGCTGCACCTCTGCTAAGGTAGGGAATGGGGTTCAGAGAGGATGTGAGGGACTGGCTGCCTTGCAGCACCTGAACCCCCCAATCCCTGGGTAAGACAGGCTAGCCAAGAACATCCCTGCCTCACCATCCCTGCCTGGCTCCCAGTGTGTGGGCATCGCACTTCCGCAGGGTGGGCAGAGAGGCAAGGCGAGGTGAGGCGTGGAGGAGATACTGGAGTTTTGCCCAAGGACAGGAGGAAATGGTAATTATTCTCTGGAGCATACAGAAGGTGAGGGCGGGAAGGCAGAGAGCACTAGAGGAGTTTGGTAGTGTCTCTGCTTTGTTCTTCTGGGGTCCCTGGGAGTGGGAATAGGTCTTGGCATATCGTGCTGGGCAAGGGAATAGTGGTTGCTTGGTGAGTGTGTGCAAGGGTGACAGAGCCACTGGTCAGCAGGAGCACCCAGATGGGTCCCTCCTCAGCTGAGGACTGGGGGGATTCAAACCTCTGCTACCTTCCTTCCCACCTACAGTGTTTGTACGAGGCAGGATCCTGACAGAGGCTTTGAAAACAGCATATGAGTCAGATTCCCCCTGGGAACACCCTGGCCCTGCCACCCTTAGTGATGCTAAAGGGTCCAGGAGTGGTGGGAACACAACTGGGGCTGACCCTTATTCTCAGACTCCCAGTGTTCAGCAACCTAAGCACGGCCTACTCAACTCTAAGCCCTGTTGTAGGTCTGGCTCCAGGTCTGCAGGGTGTGGGGTCAGAGTGGCCCTTCCTGGAGACCTCACCTCTTGGAGGGGATGGTGTGGAGTGGAGGGGTTGAGCCAGGATGGTGCTGGGACTGGCCACCACATGGCTTTGTAACCATGGGTTGGCAGCACCCCACCACGCCACCAGTGTGTACAGGTACAGCATCTCCCCACCTCCCGCTCCAGCTGATTTCCAACTGCCCTAGATCCAACCTGCTGATTACACACGGCTTTCAGGAGGCCTGCTGAAGCTGTGAGGGGTGAGGAGGGAGGGTTGGCCAGGTGCTGGAAGCTTGCGAAAGGTAAGCAAACACAGGCCTGAACCTGGCAGCTCCTGCTTGTGGGGAGGAGCTTCAGAAGCCACCCAGGATAAAAAGGCTCCACACAGGCCCCCAGAGAAACCATTACCTGCCTGTGTTTCCAAACAAGCTTCTACCATGGGTAAATGGAGAGATGCATACTGAGAACAGAGAGAAGATGGGGAATGGTGCCTGAGTCAGGCGCGCGGTGCAGGATGCCAGGGTGGCTTTGGGGAGCAAGGAACCTTGGCAAGCACCGTGGCACCAGCTGAGGGCTGCACTGTGCTGACACTGGTGGTACTGACTGGGGGTTGCAGTGTGATGGAACTGGTGGCATGTGCTGTGTTGTCAGAGCAGGATGATGCTTATCCTTATTTGGTCATGTTTTTTCATAGTCATCAGCCCACAATACCGGCCCCCTGCCTCCCTGGTCTTGCAAAGGGCTTGCACACAGGCCTTTTTGGGGCTGCATCACCCAAACCACCCGTGCTGAGTGAGTGCCCAGCCCACCCCACGTGTTGGGTGCTGACCAGAGGCTGCACGGCAGCATCCCCTCCCTGTCTGCCGAGGGACATGCCGCCACCTGGTTCCACCCAGCGCAGGCAGGAACAGCCCTGTCCCGCTCCCCTTCTTTTCTTCCTCCTCCTCCTCCTCCCCGGCGCAGCCCCGCGTCGGCGGCTGCGGGCCGGGCACGGCCGGCAGAGGGCGGTGCGGGGGCCCCGGCGCGGCTCGGTCCGGCTCGGCGGGGTCGCGCACAGCCGGGCTGCGCTGCCGAGCCGAGCCCTGTCGAGCCCTGTCGTGCCGTGTCGTGCCGCCGTACCGAGCCGGGCCGGGCCGGGCCGCATCGCACCCTGCCGCACCGTGCCGCCCGTACCTGCTGCGCCACCGCACCGCAAAGGCAAGTGCCGGGGAGACGCGAGCGGGGCCAGCCCGGCTGGTGCGGGTGCGGGGTGCGGGTCCGCAGGCCGGCAGTGCTGGGTTTGGGCGCCGCGTCCGCCGGCAGGATCCGGAAAGCTGGATCGTGCTGCTGGGTGCGGGTACTGCGTGCACAGGGAAGAACACTGGGGCTCGTTGCTGAGTCCACAGGCGAGATCTGGAGTGCTGGGTGCGGGTGTTGAGTCCCTTAGTAAGGCCGGGGGTGCTGGTCTGGGTCTGCAGGCTTGGGATGCTAGATCCGAGTGCTGAGTCTGCAGGCAGGATCTGGGGTGCTGGGTACGGGTGCTGTGCACACAAGCAGGATCATGGGTGCTGAGTCTTGGTTCGGGTCCACAGGAGCATTAGAGGTGCTGGGTCCAGGTGCTGAATCCACAGGCAGGGTTGGGGGTGTTGGACCTGGAGTGCTGGGTCTCAGTCCGGGTCCACAGGCAGGATTGGAGGTGCTGGGTCTGCATGCTCGGGTGTTGGGTTGGGGTGCCGAGTCCACAGGCAGAATCTGGGGTGCTGGATTTGTGGTACTGGGTCAGGGTCCCTTGGTAGGACCTGAGGTGCTGTGTCTGGGTCTGCAGGCAGGGTTTGCAGTGCTGTATCTGGATGCTGAGTCTGCAGGCAAGGTCTCAGTTCAGGGTGGTGGGTTTGGGGTGCTGAGTCTTGGTCTGGTTCCACAGGCAGGATTGGGGGTGCTGAGTCTGCATGCTTGGGTGCTGGGTCTGGGTTCTGAGTCCACAGGCAGGATGTAGGGTGCTGGGTGTGAGTGCTGCACGCACAGGTAGGGTCCGGAGAAGGAGGAGCAGGGTTCTGACCTGCAGAGGTTGAAGTTTATGCCTTGGGGAAAATAAGAGGGCAGAGCCTTGGAGACAGAATGGAGAGGGGTTCAGGGTAGGTCTGATGCAGAGTGAGGATTTGGGGGTTATGAGCGGGAGGGGAGGTGGGATATGCTGGATCTGGTGGCAGCGCGGGGAGTTTTCTCTGAGGACAGTTTGGGGTGTGGGGTGAGATGGGGCTGGGGGACCTGAGTGGGAGTGACGGGAGGACGTGCTGAGGGTGTGAGGGAACACGATGATGAGAACTGCAGACAGACAGGGCACCAGCTCCAGGAGGAGAGGGCTGGATACAGCCCTTCCCCAGCCAGCTAGGGGGATCACGGGTCTGCAGGGAAGGGGACTGCTGGGGAGGCGACTGCTGGGGAGGCTGAGTGTTACCTGGGGGCAGCTGGTGTTTCAGATGGCTGGGACAAGATACAAAACCAGTGCAGGTGGTGCAGTGCGATCCCTGTCCCCCTCTGCTTCCTTTTGGGAATCAGGGGGTGACCATAGAATGTGGCTTGTCTGAGCCTTGACTCTTTGGGATTCATCTCCTTGGGTTGCACTGCTGTGGGGGCTGCAGACGCCCCTGGGTGAAGCAGACCAGCTTGTGCTGGGGGCTTGTCTGCACTGGGGTTGAGCTGCATCTCTGTGCCAGTCCGAGGGTAGAAGGTACCTGCTGTGCAGCCAAGTAACTCTGGGATTTGGGGCTCTTGTTTCCCTTTCCATCCGTACCCACGTGGGCCAGTGACTTGCCCCTGGCCTTTAAAACCGAGAGCATGAAGTGGGAGGGGGAACCATGATAAGGCTCTTCAGGTGCCAAGAAAAACGATCTCCAAAGACAAAGAAGCTTCCCAAAATGGATGAGGAGTGCAGATTCACTCAGATGCAGGGAAATTATTAATAACAACAGCAGTGTTTTTGGTGCTAGTTGTCCTGCCACTGTGGGCTCTGGCTGCTTTGCCTCCCCCTGCAGCGGGCACAGGCTGGGGCCCCCCCAACCTGAGCC
Organism: Corapipo altera; assembly: GCF_003945725.1. Lineage (NCBI taxonomy): Eukaryota > Metazoa > Chordata > Aves > Passeriformes > Pipridae > Corapipo > Corapipo altera. The sequence goes on along the minus strand of NW_020884896.1, from coordinate 5,960,335 downwards.
CCGAACCTGGAGCAGGATGACCATCACGGCTGCGGGGATGCTGCCCTGCAGGACAGGTCTCTCCTTCATCTCGGTTTGGCCAGGCTTGCTCTGCCCAGAGGGATGAGGGGCAGGGAGCTGCCCCCAGCAGGAAAGATCCCTATCATGTCTTTGTTTTTGTGTTGCAACCTGAGGGGAACAGAAAACCCCAAACCCCAACACCCTTTCGGTTCCTGCAGATGAGGCTTTGTGTTACAGTTTTGTTCTCCCCCCCTGCCTTTTCCAACATCCATTTGAACCTTTCACCACTTTACCCACCAGGAATGCAGAGGGTTTGCCGGAGCTGGGAGGTTTATTTAGCAAATCTGGCAGGTCATGTGCCGGGAAAAAGCATCCAGGTGTGCTCAGCAGGGCTAGCAAGGGGGGCTCCTCCGGCAACCTGTGCAGGAGGGCAGCAGTGGGTGCATTGGAGACGTGGTGCCAGCCTCGCCTGGCTGCGTGTGGGGAATTTCCCTCCCTGTGCTTGCCCGCCAGCTCTGCTTGGCATCTTGACGAGACCTGTTGGGAAGTGGTTCATGTGAAGGGCGGTTTCGTGGCGGGGGGAGCCTGTCCCGGGGGACCTGCTGCCTCTTGGAGGGGTGGGGATGATGCTCTCAGAGCTTTTTATGTATCCCTGCTGCGAAAGCCCCCTTCCCTCCCCCTTTCCACCCCCTCCCCTCCCCCAGCAGTGGTGCGGCGCCTGTTCCTGTTCAAAGGTGAGAGCTCCCTGCCGGGCTGGTGCTTCAGGAGGAAATGCTGCTGCCGTCATCCCTCCCCGCCTGGCTGTGCCACCAGCTCCTGGTGATTTACAAGCATGAGGGCTTTGCAATAACAAGGTCATCACCAAATCCACCCCTCCTTCTTCCCAGGGCCCGAGCTCTGCTGTTTGGAGATGAAGGAGGATGAGGATTTCAGGTACCGTGTTACCGACTGGTGCGGGGGCCAAGATGCAGCTTGTCGATTCAGGGTGTGCTCTGGGTTCTGCTTTTCTTGTTGCTTAAAAGCTCCCTCAAGGTACAATCCCTCCTCCGTTACCTGATGGAGGGCTCTTGTTTGCCTGTTGCAAAGCCCAGCCCATGTAAATAATGTGGGGATTTGGTTTTGGGGCAGCAAAGCTGGTGGTATGCAAACGACTGTGGGAAAGGCCAGATACTGCCGCTTTGTGCTGTGCAGTTTTGAACGCAAACTTGAATATCAAAATTGGGTTTGACCCCATATTGAAGCTTTGTTGGAGGAAAAGTGAAAGAAACAAGAAGAGGATGATGAAGCTGGAAGCCCTAAAACTACTCCCATCGTCTGGTTTTGCTGGATGTTGGAAAAGAAAACAGTTTATCTTTGGAATAAATAAAAGGCAGAGGGACAAACTTGCAGCAGAAAGCCCCACTTTCACGCCAGACAAGCTGGGTTGTGCTCCACCTCTTGCCCCCGCTTCCAAGGGGAACCTAGGTTGTGTGTGATTCCTGAGCCTCTGTTTCCCCTTGGGAAAGCCCCACACCGCACCAGCGGTGGGAACCCCAGGCATTGCCAAGAAGCGTCTTTGAAACTCAAACCTGGCTTTGGAAAAAAAACTGGAAGACAAACCGGCTCTAAACAAACACCCGAGTTAATTCCGTGTCTTGCATTGTACGAGCCCAGTGAAATGAAACACAGTGCAGCCATAGGGACGAGCAAATGGATGCCTCAAAAAGCCCTGAAATCTGCTGGCTTTGAGTTGTCCTTTTACATTTAAGGTTGGGATTTTTCTCTCATTTTCTTTCTAATTGTTCCTGGGAATTTAATTCTGCAATTATTTTGCTGCTTCTGCCGAGGAGACAATGTGCTTCAGCCACAAAGCCTTTGAAGGCTGAATTGCAGATTGCATACAGCACTGAGCCACTTGGATGCAGACGCCCCCTCGCTGGGAGAATTTGCTGTGATGTGGAGGGCTGTCTGTCTGTCAGTCCAGGCTGCTGGCAAGTGGTCATGCTGCAAATCAGGCAGGAAAGGATAGAAGATGTTGGGGTTTGGGGTGATGTTGTTAGCTTTGAGCCTGCCTCTTCCTCACAGTGGAGGAGGTGGGACCCCCGGGGATGTGCACCCCACATACCGGGGCTTGATAGCTACATTCTGCCTCCCCCATGGCCTGGTGTGGAGGTGTGCTGGTGGTAGATGAAGTCAGAGCCAGGCTGCTGAGTCTCGGCAACATCTAGTTACACTTCCCATTTCCTGCACAACTCCCTGCTGGGCTCTCAGGTGCTCCCGTGCTGCGGGGTCACCCCAGGGCTCTGCTGTGGGGTTTCCACAGGGGGGATATGGGCTTTAAAGGAGGGAAAAGCCATGGGGGCTGTGTCCTCATTGCTACCTTGCAAGAACCAAATGGCCTCCAGCATGTCGGAATTGCTCAGGAAAGGGGAGATTTGCTGCTCTGTCCGGGGGTTCTGTATCTAATCTAGCTGTGACATCCTTTAGTGCTCTTGGTTCCACCGCTGAGCTGCAAGGGTTTGGCCTTCAGCCTCCTCTCCTACCCTTCCCTCTGAGGCCAGCTCTGAGCAAGGGTTCTAGAGCTAGTCAAGGAACTGTTTCAACTAACAGCTGGTGTCGGTGGGTTTTCCATTAGGGTGGGCAGTGGAGGAGTGCTCTGTTCTGCCATCCTGGGCACTGTGCTCTTGCCGTCTGCTTGTGGCATGTCAGGAGCAGCTGAAGTGGAGCCATCCCCGTGCCTGGCAGGGACAACTTTAGGCAGGTGATGCCTGCCCATGGCACAGGCTGGAGCAGCTTTCTTTATTTTCTCAGTTGGATTTTTTGGGATGGGTTTGGGTGGGAATGGCTGGAGAACTGTCATGGAGACTTGGCTGTGAGCTCCGTTGCTGCCTGGCAGCCTCTTTGAACCTTCTGCTCCACATCAGACTCGACCTGATGGAGGAGAGGAACAAGTTCTTGTGAGATTAGTGAAAACAGGGAGCCTGGGAGAAGCTAACACACCCTGATCCCTGCAGCCATGCAGAGGAGACACAATCACTGGTCCCTGCGCCTCGTTGGGTGGGCAGCATTCCCCAGAGGAATGCTGCAGGGGGATGTGGTGCTAGGGGCCAGGAGGGTGAATTTGTCGGAAATTGGGCTGTTGTTGGTTTTATTGCAGAGGGATCAGTTTGTCTTTTCAGGGTTGTTTAGATGTCTGGCTCCCATCGGCACTGGTGCCCCTTAAACTGGCCCACATCCCTGACTGTCCCTGCTCACTCTCCCATCCATCACTTTTCTCCTTCATGTGTCTCCTCCCTGCAGTGACGTGGCTGGGATCAGAGCTGGGTGCTCTCCTCTGCCGGATGTGCTGGGCTCTGCTGATGGCAGATGGGGGCTGTGCTGTGGAAATTCAGAGCCCGTTCCCATGGCCTGGAGCGCACTACCCGCCTCCCTGGCTCCATGGTGGCTGTGCTGTGCGTGGGGGCTTTGCGCAGGGAGCACGGCAGGATGCTCCGTGAGAAGAGCCTATGTTGCAGCTCTTCTTCCCTTCCTCTGTGCCCAAAATCCCAAATTTGGGTAAAGGAGAGATATGTACTCTTCCTAAATAGCGGAAGCTCTAGTGTGTGTCTGCTGAAGCACCTCAGGGTCAAGCATGGTTTTGTTTAAAGAAAGCAACTAAAATAAACCCAGTGAGGGGCTCCCAGGAGGTCACTGTGCTCCTTCCCTCACACACCCAGCATGGATCCCCTCTTCCTGGAGGGCTTTCAGCAAGTTCACATTTTTTTCTCGCTGTTGTTGACAAAAATCATGGCTGGTTGAGAAATATCTGTGCAGCAGCGCCAGTCCAGTCCCACGGGTCAAATCCTGCCCCTGCAAATCTGTGCCGGGAACAGTGGCTCATCTCAGGCTTCAGGAATGCTGCCGGGGGGACCAATGTCCTTGCAGGGCAACCCAGGCACGAGGCCATGAGCAAGCCTCTTGAGTAGATGGATGGATGGACAGATGGACACCACTGGCTCGAGGTGGATCTGATGTTTTATCATTTGCTGGTTGGGCTCTGCAGCAGAAGCAAAGTGCTGGAAGTTCGTCAAGGGCTGAATTAAAGTTGCCTGGCAACCTCCATCCCGTCTCCTCTTCCCGCATCTCGCAGGATTTCCCACCCAAGGTCTGCCGCCTCCGGGAAAGAGGGGCCCAAAACGCATTGCGCTTGCAGCCAGGCCGGTGCCAGGCTTGTCTCCCATCCCCGGATGGCTCCTTTCCCATAACTCAGTGGCTGTTCCCACGCCTGGGAGCTCTCCCCATCTCATCCCCTGGGGCTGGTGCCTTTCCCCCCACCCGCACCCGGAACAAGTTGGGCTGTTTTGGCTGAACCTGAGGGCAATTCGTGCAGGTCCCTGGGGGGAGGTAAAACAGTGCAGGGCCAGTGGGAATGTGGCAGGGGGAGTGAGTGGTGGGGGAGCCAAGGGGGCTGTGGGGGCACATGCCATGGTTGGTCCCATTGAGTAAAATTGAGTCAGCTACACAGGGTTTGAAGTGACTGGGCTGGGCTGCCGTGAAAAAGCCAAGTGTAAGTGGTATCTTCTGGTGCAGTCCCTGATGGGTACTTTGTTAAGGCTGCTTTGCAACCTCATAACCTATAGGAGACCTACTGGAAATGTCTGGCTCCCACTGGGAAGCCAGCAGTGCTTGTTTGTGGTGGTCTGTGATGCTAAGGGGAGCAGCCCATGAGAGGGGAGAAATGTTCAGCAGCCATTCTGGGAGCTTCCTTGGGCTTTACTAGATCTTTGTGGAGCAACCACGAGCTGTTTAGGGAGCGGTGGGATGGGAAAGACTGATCTCACTCTGCAAATCTCTGTCCTGCCATCCAGAATGGATGCTGAGGGTAAGCTGGAGAAGTGCTGCTCCTACCCAGCATTTCCACTCTTTCTCCTGAGTTCCTTTGAAATTAAAAAGCTGACATAATTTTTAGCTGTTCTGCCAAGGAAACGGCCATGGGGGTCCATAAGACCCCGTCTGAGGTTTCTCCATGTTTGCCAGCCCCACAGACAGTGCAGCTTCTCTGCACTGCAGCTTGCAGACTGCTTTTGCTCCTAGGTTTTGCTGCCTTTTGACTTTGGGGGCTACGGGGCAGTGGGAAGGGGCCACCATGTGCTGCAGAAGCTCCTGGTGCAGTTGCTGTCGAGGCGTGTGGCAGCTCTGGCTGGTTTCCCTGGCCAGTTTCCTTGGTCAGATCCAGGTTGGCGAGACCTGCCACCGTGAAATTCACTCATCAAAAGCTTTTTACTCCTCCGGAGACACTGGTCATGGGGTTTTTAAGGAGGTGCCGGCTGGGCCAGCCCGTTTGGGTGTGCTGTGCCGGCTGGCTGCCGGTGGGAGGCTGATGCTGACAGAGTCATGCTCACACAGCTTCCGTCGTGACCCAGTAAACCCAGTCAGACCTGACCGGGGCTCACTCGCTCCCCTGCGCGCTCACCCACGCCGGCACGCCTCCGCCGCCCCGCTGCTTTCCTGGTGTTCCCAAGGGACCAGCAAACCCACCCCACTGGTGAGAGATGGTGCCTGGGTCTGGCTCCATGCTGGGAGCTGCGGCTGAATCCTGTAGAAGTACCGATAGCCAGCCGTAGGAGGGTGACCTTTTGCCTCCATGGATGTTACATGCTGCGACTAGAGTGGCTGGTTCCAGGCTTCAGCCCTCTCCAGGCTGTGTCCTGCTTCCACCATCCTCCTTCAGTGTCGCCAGCTGGGGTGAGAGCTGAGGTCGGATTTGAGGTCCTATGTCGGCCCCCACTGTTCTGGGAAGTAGGTGAGGTGCCAAGGGGCTTGGGAGCTCACTCCTGGGGGGAGGGGGCAGAGCTGGGCTTTTCTGGGCAGTTTTTCTCTGAAACCCTTGGTTTCATTTGAGCTGCTGCTGCTTTTCAGCCTCTCCCTCTCTGCTTTTTGTTTCTCTCCGCTAGAAAAAACTCTGTGGCTTTTCCATTTCCAGCTTTTCTTGATTTCCCATTGAAGTGCTGTACTTGAGCAACTCAGCTGCCCCCAGCCCTACCAGTGTGTCCCATGGACCATGACCTCCTTTGCTTCCTGCCTGGGCCCTTGGCTTTACCCTTAGCTTAGAACTTGCATCCTGACAAGAGGGAAGTGATGTGTTTGGGGGTGTTTGGTGTGGGTGCAGCCCAGGGTGATGACCTGAGGGGAGCCAAGGACGGTTTCAGTTCCTTCTTGCTCTTTCTCCCCCACTCTAGGTATGAAAAATAAAAACTTGAAAATAAAAAAAATAGGGAAGCTTGGAACAGCCCTTCCCTTTGAGTAAAATATTAACTAGCTCTTACAGCGTAACTGATTAAATGTTCTTTAGGACAAAGTTACATCTGATCTCAGGCAAAGGAGTCTTTGGACATGGGTGTAGCTGCTTCTCTGAAAAAGCAGAGGATCCAGCCCTGGCAGCATGGGAGGCTGCTGCCCCCTGCCTGGCTAGGAATCCTGCACAGCCCCCCAGCTTAATTTATTATTTTTGTTTTCCTCCCCCTGTGCTGGCTCGGTGCTCTCAATGGTTAAATGTTAGCCGGGGCTGGCTCGAAGCTCAGTGCTTGCCCTGCGATAAGCACCATCCCTGCCTCCCTGCCCAGCCCTGCTCCCAGCTCCAATCCCCACCGCATCAGGAGCCAAGCAGCAGGCAAAGTTCAGGGATTGTTTGTCAAGGGCAGATAGGGTGAGGACACCTGGCAGCATGTAGGGTTGTTACTTGTTTATTAGAGATCATTGTTTGCTTTGTCATAAAAAGTTTCATACTCCCCCCTACCTTCCCATCCCAGGTCCAGCAGCTGTTGTGGCTTATGCGTGATTCCAGGCTCCTGTCCCTGTGTGGAGTCCTGAGGAAGGGTCCCTGCAGCTGCCAGAGTGGTCCTGCTCCCACTGGTGGAATGGAGAGGTGTCAGCATAGGGCTGGCCAGTGGGTTTGGTACTTCAGGTGTGACCCCACCACTTGTTTTGCCCACAAAGCCTGGTGGGTTTGGCTCACGCTAGACGTGATATCACCAAAGCAACTACTTTCTCGTTGACCTCCATCTGCACTCACCTGCCTTGCATTGTCCTACCAGGCCCATTGTTCATGGGCAGACCCTTGGTCTGGACAGGGCTTGTCCCAGAAACAGGAGTTACTTAGAGGGAGGATGCTCTGGGATCTGCTCTCCATGGAGCTCAGTCCCACAGGCAGCACCCTGCCTGCACCCAGGGTGGGGTGCTCTTTGGGCACTCTGTGCTTGTCTGGTTCCTGGGGGGCAGTGAGGTAGCAGGGAGCAGGGGGACGCATTTCCTGTCTTCCCCATTCCTGAAATGCTCTGGAGCAGTGGCCAGTGCAGGTGTGAGGTCTGGGTCTGAGCCCGCTTTGTTGCAAGCTGCAGAACTATGACTGAATCCACATGCAGCCCTTTGCTTCTCCTTTTTGGCCCCAAAGCTCTTTTCACTTTGGTTTCACAGTAGTTTTACCTCCCCTTTACCCTAGACACAGCAAAGTATTTGCTTCAGGGAAATCGTCTGCACTGAGCATGTTTGAGCAGCTTCTCTACAGGGCCAGGTATTTGGTTTTTATATATATATATGTGTATATATATATATATGTATATATATATTTATAAGCCCTAAGCAAACATAGAGGTGCTTGTTGCTTCTGGGGAGCTCCTTGTCTCAGAGATACACAGTTGTCTTTTAATGCCTGCAAGATGAACTGATGGCTTTGCTCAGTGCAGCTGGGAGAGGTGGGGGCTTATTTGTGAGGAATCAAAAATGCATGAAAGTGAGAGCCAAAGTAGATGCTGAGCTTGGGATGAAAGAGAAACTGAAATGTCATTGAAAAACACTGGGGAGAAAAACTGTTTCCGCTTGAAAAGACTTGATGGAGATGCCAAATAGTTCCTGTATGGGTTTTTCTTCACCTTGTGTCTCTGCATGCCTGAAGTGTCCTTCCCATGCCTCTGTCCTCGGGAGTCTCATCATTTCAGGAGGGGCAAAACTGGGGACAAGTATCTTGCATGGCAGGAAATGGCCAGCTGGGCTTTTGGAAAGGAATGGAGACCTTGGGCTTCCCAGGACCCCCACTGCTGCCCATCCTGCTGCAGCCACTCAGGGGAGCGGGACTTGGGGTACCCAAGTGTACCAATGACTCACAGAGGGGCTTGGCCCCGAGCCCCATTCTTTGCTTTTGGAGGGCAAATGTGCCTGCTGTTTGGGTGTGAAATGCAATGGGGGATCAGCTGGCTGTGCCAAAGCATATCCTTCTGTCAGGGGGAGCTGTAAGAGCAGAAGTTTGGGAGCAAAGGATGGAGTAGCCTGGAGGAAAATGAGTCTCTGAGCAGCTGACCCAAGCAGTCAGTAAGCGACTGCCCCCACTGTGACAGAGGGGAGGGAGGTCATCCTCAGGGGGATGCTGCAGGAGGTCCCTCCACTCCAACTCCCTTCCATGGCCTGTGCTGGCTGCAGGCTCAACGCCTTGTGCCATGCCTTTGTTTCCCCTTTGGCTAATGAGGGTTTGTTTTTCCCTGAAGCCATCCCTGGTATGAGGCCGTGCCTGGTCAAGCATTCATGCGTCTATGCAGCTGGCTGCTTCTCAAGCCAGCTTGCTTGTGAGGTGCTGGGACAGCAAGAGTGTCTGACTTGGTGTTCTGTGTTTCAGGAGGGTTTGGTGGCCAGCCCTGTCCCAGGGAGCTGGAGAGCCTGTCCCGAGGATCAGCTGTGCCAACCTGCTGGCAGTGGCTGGGGCAGCTGCCCTTGCCACAAGAGCAGGAAGATGAATGGAGATACGGCACATGTCATGACGACTCTTGTCATGGCGGTGGTGGCAGCGATGGGATACCCATCACGGCGGTCTGCCACCGACCTGGATGCCACTCCCAGGACAACAGTCACCTTTGATGGTAAGGGGGTGTGGGTCCTGGTGGCAGCAGTGAGGTTTGGGATCTTGCTGGCACTGGCCTTGGTGCACCATGACTGCATCTAATCTTTGCCACCTTGCTGGAGTGGGGGGCTCAGCATGGAGTGGTGGCTACAAGGGGTCCTCTGGTCCCCTGTGCTCCAGAAATCGGAGACCACATGGCTGTCTGGCACTGGGTGCCTCAAGTCATTTCCCCAAAAGCCAGAGGGGGACAAGGACATGCAGGAAGCCAGCCTTGGCCAGCCCCTGGCCCTGCCCAGCAGCCCTTGGAGGGTGTCCTTAGCTGGGCATCACACCTGGGCTGGGCTCTTATGGCTCAAATAGTTGGAGCTTTCTTCCTGATTTTCTCTAATTGCCATTGGGCTTTTGACATCCAGCCTGTGTGTTGTCAGTGAGCTCAGAAGTGTCATTGTCCCTTGGGCATCCACACAACTTCATTGACCTTGTTAGTGAAGCTCAGCTCAACAATCAGTGGTGGGGGAGAGTTTCATTAGTAGTTGGGGTGGCCTTTTCTCTCCAGGCAATGCCTCCTTTTTTGGTGGGGGGTAGTAATTACCTTTGCAGCTGCCTCCAGAGTCCCAAGTCTCATGGGATTTCCTCTTCCTGCTGTGGGAGGGTCCAAGTCTTATTTGGGGTCCCCGTAACCAGGGCTGAGTCCCACCTCACAATTCTCAGCACCTCAAATTGGGTAGTTTCTTTGGTTTGGTGGGCAGGAGTGCCCAGCCTCACTGCAGAAGCCCTCCTCTTGCATGGCAGTTTTGGTTCAGGTTTTTTTATCCTTCCCTTTGGGCTGGCTGGGCTCAGTTCAGAGCCGGGGTCATTGCCGGGATGTTTTTGCTTCCTTCAGCAATTCCCTGAACACCATGGCAGGTTCATGCTGGGCATGGATATCGCAGCTCCCACCTCTGAGCTGTGCTTTAATTAGTGGGGAGAAATTTCTGCAGTAAGCCTGAGCCCAATTAGTGCCTTTTGCCTCCTACCAAGCCTCCTCTCTTCCTTTCCTCCTGCTGTAACTGCTGGCACCAAGCACTGTCTTCCTGATAACTTCAGCGGGTGCCTTCCTGCCCACTTCCAGCTCCGTCCTCTTGTCTTTTCCCAGTGGCTTGCGCCGTGCCTGCCCCGGGGTCCCCCCTCAGACCCCTGTTCCCTTTGCAGAGCTGTCGGGCGTCCGGCGCTTCAACGCACACACCCTCAACTACAGCACCCTGCTGCTGGAGGACGACCGGGGCATCCTCTATGTGGGCGCCAGGGGAGCCATCTTCGCCCTCAACTCCAGTGACGTGGCCGACGGCTCCCACCGCACGGTGAGCCCGGCCTCTGCCTGCTGCTGGCTGGTTGTCCTCTCCTGTCCCACGCTACCCGATCCCTGTCTGAATCATGGCCACTCTGTCCCTGCTCATCCTCCCGCTCTCCATCTCAGGTCTTGCCTGAAGGGGATGTCTCCAGGTCTGTCCCCAGATCTCCTGTGGACTCCTGGTGCTTCTCCCCAGCCAGGCAATGTGGGAACAGCAGTGGGAGACACCCCCAAGCTCAGAACTGCCTGCTTCAGGGATACCCCAGCAGAACAAGGGGCAGGGGGAAAACTGCACCCCTTTGCTCCCCCAGGGAGGGGCACCCCAAAATCCTCCAGGTTCCTACAGGTGCTCTGGGGTGTCTGCCCACCGGTTGGGGGATGGGACCACTCTCAGCCTGGGCTGGTTGGATGTGTGCAGAGTGTCATCTTGTGCTCTGAGGAACCGTACCCTCTCTAAATAAAGGAGGATTTTATCATTTCTGATGGCTCTGATAGAGGCTGGAGCCTGCAGAGACAGGGCACCACACAGCAATGGGGATCACACAATAGCAAACTCTCTTCCCCTTGTAGATCCACTGGGAAGCCTCCCCAGAGAAGCAGATGGACTGCCAGCAGAAGGGCAAAAACAACAAGGTAGAGCCAGTGGGTGGGTGCTGGGGGGGGGGCTGCTGCTGCTTTCCCTGGCTTGTAATGCCTGTGCTCCCCGTCCACAGACCGAGTGCTTCAACCACGTGCGGTTTCTGCAGCGTCTGAACAGCACCCACCTCTACGCCTGTGGGACCTACGCCTTCCACCCGCTCTGTGCTGCCATCGTGAGTACTGCTCAACCCCACAGCTGTCACCTGTCCCCTGCCACGATGTCACCCTGGGGAGGTGCAGCCCCCTGTCCTCTCCTACTGTCTCATCCCACAGCCCCACTCCCTTTCTACCCCTGTCCCAGCACCTCCCTGGCTCGTGGGGGAGGCAAGTGATCCCCAGGCTAGCCTGAGTAGGTTTGAGGATGTGTTCACCACAATGCAGATGCCCAAAGTCCCCACCTTGGCACTGAGGTTGGACTCTGACCCCATAGTGAGAGAGCTGGGGGTGGATTGGTGCCATGGAGGATGCATGTGGGCTCAGCAGGATGGGCTGTGCCAGCCCTGGAGCTGGCTGGTCCCCAACACCTGCTATTACAGGGTCTCTCCTCAAAGCAGGGGCTGCAGAATGGCCGACAGCCAGTCATAAGCGTGCCCAGGAAGGGTGACAGTGGTGGGGCTGACTCAGAAGCCCCTCCCCAGGGATTTTCAGGGCCAAGCTGGGAATTCCCACATGGCTGTGACTCAGGGCAGAGTGTCCAAGAGCAGCCTTGTTCACTGGCAATGGGACTTTGACCCCCTTTCAGTAGCTCCTTGAGTCAGTGGAGACTTAATTGCCCTTTGTCCACCTCCCTCCCTAGGCTGGGGGAGAAGGGGTCCTGGGGCCATGTCCCCAGCGTGTTCAGGGAGCCCTGGAGAGGCCATGCTTGTTCCCATGGCTGTGCTGCTGGTCCGGTTTGGCCATCGTGCGTACTGGAAATCAGGTGGAGGAGCTGCCAAGCTGGAAGGGCCCCATCATTATTTGACATGCTTTGAACTGCAAACCCCAAAGAAAATAACTCCTGCCGTGACAGGGACAGCACCTGGGGGAGCCCAGCCCATCTGAGCAGCGTCTGCCAGCCAGGCATAGCCTGGGAACATTGGCTGCGTTGACTGGCTCGTGCCCAGTGCCCACGTGATGCTTAAGTGGGGTGCCAGGGCTCCTCTCCCCTGCAGAGCTCTCTCCCTGCTGTTGGCTGGAGGCTCTGGCTGTTCACGTGGTTTCTGACCAGCTGGAGGGTGCAGGGGGCATTTGTCTTGCCTGGACAAGGGCACGGCTGTGGGCATTGCTTTGTCCCTGCTAGCAGCCTCTGCAAAGAGCGTGAGGCTGGCAGGTAAGGCGCGTCTGTCCCCTCCTGTTTAACCAGGTTCCCTTTCCCCCCCAAGGATGCCAACAGGTTCATGTTGCCGTCCCACTTTGAGGAAGGCAAGGAGAAGTGCCCATATGACCCTGCCCGTGGCTACACCGGCCTCATTGTGGGTAAGTGGCACCTTTCCAGGGCTGGCGGGGACATGTGGGATGCCAACAAATCCTGGCCCCATCCCCAGCATCCCTGCAGGCGGTGCCAGCCAGGTAGGCCCCTGCGTGCAGCGGCCTTACCAAGCCGGGATTTGATCCTCCTCTGCCTCATCTGCCTGGGGCATGGGGATGCTGGTGGCCTGTGGGGCTGTCCTCAGGGTGCAGGGCTATGCTGATGGGTACCTGCCCTGCTCAGATGGCGGCTTGTACACGGCCACACGCTACGAGTTTCGGAGCCTCCCTGACATTCGGAGGAACCTGCACCAGCGACCGCTGAAGACAGAGGAGTCCCCACTGCACTGGCTAAATGGTGAGATGTCCATGTCCCCCCAGTCCTGTGACCAGCATCATGGGCTGTGGGATGCTTTGGAGCATGTGGAGCAGGGGTGGGGAGTGGTCCTGGAGTCCTGTGTGGTTTGCAATGAGAGGAAATCGAGGCAGGGAGGGATTCCCCATCCTGTGGTTGGTCCCCAATCTCCACTTCTTGTTCCGTGTCCCCAGATGCCGAGTTCGTGGCATCTGTGCTGGTCCGGGAGAGCAGGGACAGCCCTGTAGGTGATGATGACAAAATCTACTACTTCTTCACGGAGAGGGCGGGAGAGGAGACCACATCCTTCTTTGACAAGAGTCATGTGGCCCGAGTGGCTCGAGTTGCCCGTGTCTGCAAGGTAGGCATGTTCCCAGCCACAGGGAGCCAAGCACTGCTCCTCTTGGTGCAGGGGCAGCATGCCTCCATTTGGGGGGAAACTGAGGTAGGGGTAGAGGGGAATGCACACCCCCACCAGCCTGTGCAAAAATGCTCCCCGCACCCTCCCAGAGTGATGTGGGGGGGAAGAAGATCCTTCAGCGCAAGTGGACGTCCTTCATGAAGGCGCGCCTGGTCTGCTACATCCCCTACTACGAGGTGCTGCGCAGCGTCTGCAGCCTGGACGGAGGTGGCTGGGCCAGCACTGTCTTCTATGCTGCCTTCACGCTCTCAGCACAGTGGTGAGTGGGGCAGCAGCCGAAACAACTGGGGCTACAAATCTACAGCACGGGGGGGAGGGAACCAGAGATGCTTGAGGGCATATACAGGCATGTGCTGCACACCTGCGGGTGCATTAGTTGGGAGCAGTCATGTGTCTGTCCAGACTCAGGTGAGGTTCTGCCCCTCAGGAGGACCATGGAGGCCTCGGCTGTGTGCCGCTACAGCATCTCGGCAGTGCAGCGTGCCTTTGAGGGCCCCTACATGGAGTACCAGGACTCGACTCGCAAGTGGGCCCGCTATGATGGTGCAGTGCCCGAGCCCCGGCCCGGCTCTGTGAGTGCCTGGGGGTGCAGAGCAGGGGAGGGACGGGGCAGCCACATTTCCCTCTGACCCCCATCTCCCCTGAGCAGTGCATCACGGACCACTCCCGCAGGAAGGGCTACAACTCCTCGCAGGACTTGCCCAACAGCGTCCTGGACTTTGTCAAGCTGCACCCGCTCATGTTTGAGGAGGTGAAGCCGGCTGGTGGGGAGCCGCTCCTGGTGAAGAAGAGCGTGGCGTACAGCCGGCTGGCCGTGGACAGAGTGCAGGCCCTGGACAGCCACTCCTACGATGTACTCTTCATGGGGACAGGTGAGTGTGGGGTAAGTTTGCCAGGTCTGTGCTGGACAGGGGGCACATCACACATTCCCTCCTGAACCCCCCACTCTGCTCTCCAGGAGACGGCTGGCTTCACAAGGCTGTGGTGGTGGGCTCTGGCATCCACATCGTGGAGGAGGTGCAGGTGTTTAGGGACCTGCAGCCCGTGGAGAGCCTGGTGATCTCTCACGCCCAGGTGAGAGAGAGGAAGTAGGGGGCCATCACACATGGGTCATGCTTGTGCTGTGAAGCTGCCATTGGGCTCTTTGGGGGAGTGGGGGGATGTGACTCCTGGGTCAGCCCAGCTTGGGATATGTGCTGGAGTGCAGCAGGGCAGCCTGGCCTCCTTGCCAGCTGCGCCCATTGGCACTGACTGCAACCTGGGGGCCCTCTCATGCATCCCCATCAAGGGAGAGCTCTGCTGGGGGGATCTCTGGGCACCATGGGGCACCCCATAGCCAGATCAATGCTGAGCCAGTCTTTTCCCCATCAGAGAAGCCTGTATGTGGGGGCAGCCAGTGGGATCGTGCAGGTGCCCCTGGCCACCTGTGCCAGGTACACCTCCTGCTATGACTGCATCCTCGCCCGAGACCCCTACTGTGCCTGGGATGGCAGGGCCTGCCGTGCCACCGCCACCACGGACAGGTAGGGATGGGTGCCTGTCCCCAGCTGGGTCCCCACAAGCCTTCCACCTGCCCCATCCTATGCTGCTGTGTATCACCCCATGGCACAGTCACCCCAGAGCCACCCCCAAAGGTCTGGCCAGTATCTGGTGGTAGGTCTTCCGGTGGCCATGACCTTGTAAAGGGTGGGCTGTATGCACCAAGGCTGTATGGCTGAAGCTCCCCCTGCCTTGCAGCACAGGGCTGGTGCAGGACATTCAGAGCGGCAACAAGGGATGCCGGAGCATCTCCGGGCGAGGTGAGTCTGCCACCCCTTGGGACCACGGGGATGCTGGTGTCCAGCGTCCCTTAGGGTGGCCAGGACAGGTGTGAGGCGGTGTGTGTCCCCACAGGCTCCCTGCCATGGAAGAACCGGACAGTGCTGCAGGGAGACGATGTGCTGCTGCCCTGTGACCAGCGCTCCAACCTGGCCCGAGCCGTGTGGCTGCTGAACGGCAGTGAGGTGCTGGGCATGGGGCAGGACCGGCTGCGCGTGGGGGTGGATGGACTGCTGGTGACAGACACGCTGCCTCAGCACAGTGGCGAGTACCGCTGCTATGGGGAGGAGCGGGGTCTCCAGACACTGCTGGCTGCCTACAGCCTCACTGTGCTGCCCGAGATACCCCGCAGCCCCACGGCTGCCACCCCACCCCATGCTGCCAGCCAGGCAGCCAACGACATGAAGGTGGCTTACATCTCTGCCATTGTCACCTTGGTGGTGCTCTGCGCCGTGCTCAGCACCGTCCTCCTCTACATGTCCTGCCTGGAGAAGCGCAAGGGCAAGTACGTGCTGGGGGAGCCACGGCCATCCAGCGTGGAGCTGCAGACCGTCTCAGCCAACTGCCTGCGCAAGGGCCACCGGGAGGAGGAGGAGGAGGAGGAAGAGCTCACCTACCCTGATGGCTGCCTGCGGATCATCCCTGGTGAGGCGCCCACGGCTGCCACTTCCCCCATCAAGGAGCTGCCGGTTGCTGTGCCCCCGCTGCCGCCCCCGCTGCCAGCTGAGCTCACCAACGGCATGGGGGCTCTGCCCAACGTCCTCCGCAAGATGAATGGCAACAGCTACATGCTGCTACAGCAGCAGGAGGAGCCTCTGGTCTCCCCACTCTACAGCGCATCCTTCACTGAGGAGCTCAGCAAGATTCTGGAGAAGCGGAAACACACGCAGCTGGTGGAGAAGCTGGACGAGAGCTCCGTGTAGGGGCCGGGGAGGGGGGTTCTGCCAGCGGGACCCTCCTCCCCTTCAGCCCCTTCTCCCACCCCTTTGCCAGCAGTGTTACAAGACTCAGGCGAAACTACCTCCTGGATGGCAGAGCCGGGCCGGGCCCGGGCTCAGCCGTTCCTTTGGCTTTTACTCACTTTTGAGACTTGCTGTACAGAAAAAAAAAAAAGAAGCATCTATTTAAATTTAGAAGCTCTATTTATGTATAAAAACCCACTGATGGTGGCCACAAACTGGAGATAGGAGCTGGCACCTGGCTGAAAGTGGACACCGGGAGGGAGGGAGAGTTTCTGTCTCTTCATCCAGGTGTGACAGAGACACTGTCATGGACGTGTGGACTTGGCTGGCCCTGCTGGGTGTCCCTTGGCACATGGGAGCTGGACAGCTGCTGAGAGGTGGGTGAGGAACAGGGAGGGGGGCTGGGGGCTGAAGCACTGTGCCTGTGCCTCTTGCAGGGTGCAGGATCCCTTTCCGGCATGGGGCTGGCGGGTTTCTCCTGCTGCCTGCTCTCAGGCAGGAGAGGGGCAGTGGACACATCTCACATTGTGGGTGCTGGCCTTGGTGGCTGCCAGCCTCTGCCCGCTCTCCCACGTCTGCCCCCCAGGGTTTCTCTCTGGGAGAGGATGGTTTGGCAAGGAACAGAAACATGTCGAGGAGCTCACTACCCGAATGCATTGGAGCAGCTGGTGAAGGGGTGTGTGCCCCCTGCAAAGAGGCTACAGGTGAAATATCTGGCTGGATGCCCTGGGGAGGTGGCATCCCCAGGCCCTCTGATTCTGACAGGGCTCTGCCCCCTCTCCCCAGGGCGCTGGATGCAGCAGCAGGCAGATGCACTAGCAGCAGGACTGGCAGCCACCACAGTGCCCTACAGCATGACAAGGGACCAGCGCAGCACCACATCCCCTTGATGTCCGCAGTGCCACTGTGGCCCCAAGCACATGTTTCTGCCCTCCTGTGTGGTGCCGTTGGAGAACTGGGGTTCAAGCACAGCCCTGTCACCTGTGAGACAATCCATGGGTGGGGAAATGTCCTCATACAGTGAGGAAGAAGAGCCCTGGACAAGGGTCTGCCGGTCTGCCTCCCTCTGGAGCATCCTCCTATTTCTGCTATTTCTGCTCCTGCCACCTCCTGGGGGAACCTGAGAGACTGGTGACAAAAACATTTCATATGGTGACAAAGGAGAAGCTGTGGAAGGATAGACTTCCTGGGGTGTGTGTCCTCCCATGTGTTGCTTGCTGGCATCTCTATGATCAGGACATTGCCAGTTCAGCCCTGCAGGGGAGACAAGAGGGGGGTGGCAGCCCCTGGGGTCCCTCATGGGCTACAGCCCAGGCCTCCTGTTTCAGGAGAGCAATGCTTAGTGGGAAAAGGCAAGAGTTGCACACCTGGCTTCTCCCATCCGGCCCCCACCGTTTTCGCTGCAAGAAGGGGACATGAGCCACTGCCAAGGACCGCCCCCACCCTCCAAGGAGGGGTATCACCCTGTGTCTGACACCCCTTGTGCACAGCTCCACGTCCCCTTGGCAATAAACATGGCTCTGTCTGGACATGGTGTGGTGGTGTCTATCTGCAGGCAAGAGAGATGGATGCAGACGCATGGGGATGCGGGTTGAAGAGGCTTTATTGGGGCTGCAGGCGTGGGCCCTGGACAGTGAGGATGGAGGGTTTGTTGGTGAGGGGGTGCCACTGGCCCTGGACACTGGGATTGTCAGTGTGGAAGGGCTTGCGGATGCGGATGATGTCCAGGCCGGACTGGTTGGCCAGCTTCATGACCAGCTGCACGATCTCCTCGCTTGTCTTGCTGGCGATGAGCTCCTCCCGCACTGTCCCGTTCACTGCAGCAGAGTGAGGGGGTCAGGCCAGGATCCCCCCACTCCAAAGGCCTCCGGGGGGCAGCTGCTGATCCCTCATCCCACAGATCAGCAGCTGCCTCAGCACCATCTGCACCAGGCAGAGGTCGCGCGGAGCCAGGACACGGCAGGGACAGCCCCATCCCCATTCTCTCCCCATGTCCCCAAGCACTCACAGTACTCAGCCCGCACCAGCGGGGCCGTGCCTGAGCCGGGGCTCACGTAGAGAACAACATCGGGGTGCTGCCGAGCAAAGTCCTGTGCTGCCTCCTCTACGAATTGCCTGGGGAACAGGGGGACCATGAGCCCCAGCCAGGCCAGAGATGGGGGAGGGTTGTAGCCCCCACCCCAGGACGAAGGTCACAAGTGGGGTCACCCCTCCCATGCCCTGCCCACGGGAGGGGTCACAGTGCAGAAGTTGGGGTGATGCCCCCTGTGCCAGGGCGGAGCTCAGGGGTCACCGGTGCCGCCTTCCAGCCCCAGTCCCGTCTCGCAGGAGGTTCGGCGTCCCCCTCCGCCGCTCCACTGTGGTCATGGGGCTGCAGCCCCGTCCCCTCCCTACGCTGACAGGGCAGGGGGAAGACCCTCCTCCCCCAGTTAAGGGGCTCCCCGGCTCCCCACTCCCAACCCAGGAAGGCGGATGGGCACCTCCGGCGGTACCTGGCGCCGCGGGCGTCGGCTGCGGTGGGGCTGAAGAGGAACTGCAGGCGCTGGAGCTGCCGCACGTACCGACCGACGCCGTTGTGCAGGACGGCGGTGAGGAACCGGCTGGGCGACCCGCGGCCCGTCATGGTGCCGCGTTCACCCGGAGCCGGAACCGCCGGCGGGGCGGGACAGGGAACAGCCGCCCCCGCCCCGCCGGGAAGTGACGCTCGGGGAGCGGGACCAGGTAATGGCGGTGTCCGTGTGGCCCCACGTGGGGGCGGCGGCCTGAGCGGCTCTGCGGGGCCGGGGGCCGCGGGGTAGTCGCCCATGCGGAGCGGCAGCGGCGCGGGAGGGTGCGGGGGCGGTCAGGATGGCGCTGGTGCCCCTGCGGCCCGGCAGAGCCGCCGGCCGCCTCCTGCCGGTGTTCTGCGGGGGGACCAGGAGCAAGGGAGCCTCGCTGAGCCCTGGGGTGCCGGGCCGCCTCGGCCAGCGGCGCTACAAGAAGGACGTACTGCCCTCCCCCGAGGGGCCCGCACCCTCCGTCTCCATCACCGAGATCCGTCAGTACCTGCGGGCCCACGACATCCCCTTCCACGACGGGTACAGCTGCCTGCACACCCCCAGCCTCTTCACCGCCGGCCACGCGGACCAGCCGCCGCAGACAGCCGGCAGTGCCCCGTACACGCTTTTCATTGACAAGACCACGGGCAGCTTCCTGTGCACGGCCACCCTGGCCGAGGGCACCTGGCAGGACTTCCAGGCCAACGTGGAGCTGCAGCACCGTGGTATTCCCCCCGCCAACTCGGAGGAGATGGAAGAGGACATGCGACAGGCTAGCGAAGATGCCCGCTGCATCTGGGACCGGGCTCTGCCACTCTGGGAGCTGCTGGATGAGGAGGAGACCAACAAGACCAAGGCCATGTTTGGTATCTCCCTGGTGTCAAATGCCACCCTGAAACGCTTTGGGGTGCGTTATCTGAGGACTGCCAAGTCCCTGGTCTTCCCCTGGTTCAGCCCCCGCAATGCAACCCTGAAAGGCCTGAAGCTTGTGAGGGTGGAGAAAAAGGGGAATGCAATATCTTACCTGGAAGAGACTTTACCCCGCATCGATTCCTATCACAATCTTTTTGGGCTGCCCCTGATCGGCTGCCGAGACACAGAGCTGGTCTTAACTGGGTGGGAGCTGGATGCCCTGGCCTTGCACCAAGCAGGGGTGGCCAGCCTGGCCCTGCCGCGGGGGACCACATGCCTGCCTCCTGCCCTCCTCCCCTACCTGGAGCAGTTCAAGCGCATCACCCTGTGGCTCGGTGAGGACCTGCGCTCCTGGGAAGCTGCCAAGCTCTTTGCCCGCAAGCTGAGCCTCAAGCGCTGCTCCCTGGTGCGCCCTGGGAACCTGCAGCCCCGGCCCTTGGAGGCTCTGAACCAGGGCCTGAACTTCACCAAGATCTTGCGTGCTGCCCTGCCCGCCAGCCACAAATCCATCATCTCCTTCCGGCAGCTGCGTGAGGAAGTGTTTGGGGAGCTAGCCAACACTGAGCAGGTGGCTGGCATCAAGTGGGTGCGCTTCCCCGAGCTCAACAAGCTCCTCAAAGGGCACCGCAGAGGGGAGCTTACCGTCTTCACAGGTAGGGGGCACAGTGGCTGGTGGACAAGGGGAGCAGAAGGCTCTTTAGTGGCTTCACCCTTCTGGTGTTGATGCCTCATGCGTCTTCCAAGTCTCTCTGCTCTTGGGTTTGACTGAGCCTGTCTCACAGGAGTGTGAGAGGCTGGGGTGCATTCCTCAGTAGGACTGGGTAGGACTGGGCATGCCGATGTGGTGATGGGCTCCCTGCCTGGGGCAGCACAGGAAGTCCTGGACTGTCCCTTACGCCTGCTCCCGCCTGCCACCTCCTGTCTGAGCCCTCCCTGTGCCCACCCCACCGCCTGCCCAGCCCTTCCCAGGCACCCACAGGCTGTGGGAGGCAACGCCTATGCACCCAGGCGTGCAGTGTGGCGTGAGATGTTGTTTATTTATGGTGTGAGTACTGTGCATGGGCCTCTCTTACCCCACTCCCTGGTGCTTCCACCTCTCAACAGCCTGCCAGCACGTTCAGGATGGGTAGGATCATCTCCCCAGCTAATTCCTTCTGTTTCTGTTCTTGCGCCAGGCCCGACGGGCAGCGGGAAGACCACCTTTATCAGTGAGTACGCGCTGGACCTGTGCATGCAGGGAGTGTGCACGCTGTGGGGCAGCTTTGAGATCAACAACGTCCGCCTGGCCAAGATCATGCTGACGCAGTTTGCGGGTCGGCGCCTGGAGGACCAGCTGGAGCTGTATGATGAGTGGGCCGATCGCTTTGAGGACCTCCCACTCTACTTCATGACCTTCCATGGCCAGCAGAACATCAAGTATGGTCCTGCACCTCCATCCCCAGTGGCATTTACCACTCACAGCATGTGCTGCAGGGCCTTTGGGAACTGGGGCTCTTCCCCTTCAGTGAGTCACAGATTTGGGGCTGGCAGGAGGCATGCTGGGACTGTTCAAGTCCTGGAGTTGGCATGTGGGGACCTTATGGCTCAATCAGCTGCATTCCTCCTGTTGTGGAAACTGTCACAGCCTCCCTCTGGGGTGGGGGTGAAGGGAGGGCATGTGTCCCTGTGCTAGGACGTGACACTCCACACCCTGCTCACCTGGCACTGTCCTTTGCTGAAGAGGTAGGACAGGCACCTCCAGCTCCTTCTGTTCATCAGGTGCTGTGGCACCTGCACACATCCCCGTGTGCTCTTAGGGTCCCTGTGGGCTGGGGGGATTGCAGGGCAGTGGGCAGGGGCTGTGTGGGCAGCAGCTCCTGATCCCAACTGCCTTTACTTGTGTGGATGGGGCTGTGCCTGTCCTGCAATGGGGAAGATGCAGAGATGAGATGGGCTCAGCGCTCATCAGGACCCAGCCTGGTACCTCCTAGCTCTGTTTCTCTGTGTCTCTGTGCCTGGCTCAGCATCCCCATCCCCACCTCCGCTAATCCCTGGGGCTGATCCTGGTCTCCCCTGTCCAGGACGGTGATTGGCACCATGCAGCACGCTGTCTACATGTATGACATCACCCACGTGATCATCGACAACCTCCAGTTCATGATGGGACAGGACCACCTCTCTGTGGACAGGTAGCCCTTCTCCAGTCTGACCTCTCATTCCTCTGCCACCCTCACCTCTGGAGCTGTCCCTCTCAGGTGTCATGACAGGGGCTGGGGACCCACTCAGGGTGTTTCCTTTACTAATGTCTGGCCACCCTGTTTCTTTAAAGGGTGATCACTGCCCTAGGGAGGAAAAGATGGGAAAGGGTGAGCAGGTTACCAGCCATCCCTGCTGTGCCACATCCCTTTGCCTATGTGGGCTCGGCTGTCTCACAGAGAGTGATCCCACATTCCTGGGTGCTTCCTGCTGTGGGGATGAGGACCTTGCTGCACCCTGCCACCAAGCAGTGCCAGCCCCTAACCCTGTTCTTGCTGCTGTGGCAGGCTCATTGCCCAGGACTACGTTGTTGGTGCCTTCCGCAAGTTTGCCACGGACAACAACTGCCACATCACCCTGGTCATCCATCCCCGGAAGGAGGATGATGAGAAGGAGCTGCAGACAGCCTCCATCTTTGGCTCTGCCAAGGTGAGCTGGGCCAGTGTGTTCCCAGGAGGGGCTGGGATACTTTGGGCAGTTTTTCCCGGCTTCCTCAGCACCCTGAGTCATCACTGGGGACTTGAAAAGAGCTGAAAGGGATGGAATGTCCCCAGGAGTCCTCATGCAGGCAGGGAGCAAACCCATTGCCAGCTAAAGCTCTGTTGAGGCTTTAGGTGGAGTTAATTAATAGTCATTGACTGTGAGTGGGATGTACTAGAAGATAATTAAAGAAGGAGGCAGGGAGGGTGCAGGGATGGGCTCTCTGAGTACTCTGGTCTCTTCCGTGATGCTGAACAACCTGCAGTGGTGGGCAGGAAGTGCTGTCTGTGCACGGCCCTCATGTGTTCCCATTTCCCCAAGATGTCCTGTGGCTTCAGCTCAAGCCTGTCTGCCTCGTGGGTCACTGGGATGTCCCAGAGGAACACAAGGGGTTGGTTTTGGGGAAGTGCTGGAGTTGCTGTGGCCTGGGGTGCCCCATAACAGGGCTCGAAAGAGCTGGGCAGGCTGTCTGTGAGCAACTCTGAGCCCTGTGATTCTGGCTGTATCCCTGGCATTCTCCTGGAGATGTTTTCTTCTCCCCAGGCCAGCCAGGAGGCCGACAACGTCCTCATCCTGCAGGAGCGTAAGCTGACGTCAGGGCCCGGGAAGCGCTTCCTGCAGGTGTCCAAGAATCGCTTTGATGGGGACGTGGGCGTCTTCCCTTTGGAGTTCAGCAAGACCTCGCTCACTTTCTCGTCCTCCAAAAGCAAGTCCAGGCTGAAGAAGGTGAAGGAGGAGAAGGAGCTTTTAGCCAAGAAAGCTCTGGAGGGAGGCGTAGGAGCCTCCAAGAAGCCATGAGCCCATCAGGTCTCTTCCTCTGTTCGTCTGGAGGGATGGGGACTAGTGCTGGCAGCACAGGGCTGGAGTATGCCAGCTCCTCTCCCTGGGAGCAGCAGCCACGTGCCACTGTGGCCCCTCTTCCTGCATGAACCAACCTCTTGGCCACCAGCACAGTGTCTCTGAGTACCACTGTGAGAGGAGGAGTGGGCTAATCCTAGAAAAGAGTGACCTGGGGAAGGTGCTTTGATAAACGCTGGCTGCTCCATACTGGTGCTAAGTGCTGGGAGCATGGTGGGAATGGAGTCAGCCTAGGCTGGATGATGGTGGGGATCACCTGTGGCCCAGGGACTTGGGTATCTCTGAACCTGTGACAGGTCGTTACATTGTGGATAAAATGGAGCCGAAATCATGAGTTGTTGCTAAGTGGGAGGGACTGAGGGGGGCAACTGTGTAGGGGGACACATAATGGAAAAACCCTCATCATGAGTGGGGTCTGAGGGCTCAGTCCTGGCTGGGATGGAGTCAGTGAGGGAAAGATGGTGAAGTGTGAGAGATGTGGATGGCTCATGCCCTGGAATTGTGTGCTCTTGGTAGGACATGGTGGGAGTGGGTGCAGTGTGGCACTCTCCAGCTCTGCCCCCTCGGCTGGCACCTGACCTGGCTCCCTTTGCTCAGGGTCTCCCAAGCCCCATTCTCTGGGCATCACCAGCAATAAAACCTTGTGGGGAGCAGCCCTGCCTTGCTCTGCTGCGTTGGGGGAGCTGCCACCCCCCTGCCCTCTGGGCCACAGGCAGCAAATACTGTGACCTGACCAGTCTTTGCCTTGGTAGGATGAGTCCACAGCTGGATCTTGGTCTAATCCCTTCAATTTTTTTTCCCTTCCTATTTTTATTAAAGAATAAATGTGAGTGCCTTTTCTGTCTCTGTGGCTAGAGGACCCTGGGGCTGGGGGGGGGGGTACCCTGGCCAGGAGGTGCCCTCCCAAGGACATCCGCGCTGAACCCGTGCTGCATCCTGCCCCGGCCCTGGCACACGGGTTATTAGTAGCCTCCGTGCTGGGCATAGTTTTAACCTGAGCCATAATGAGGGGCCAGAGCAGGCAGGCGGTACACACCCAGCCCTGGGTTTCTGGGGTGCACCTGCTCTCCCAGAGAGCACCCCTGGGTGCTGTCAGTGCAGGTGTGAGCACCTGCAGGGCAGGCTGGGGGCAATGGTGGAGGATGGTCCTGGGGAAGCGGAGGTAAGACGGGAGAGCAGAGCTGGGTCAGGATTTGCATGGCAGTGTGGAGTGCGGGGTGTGTGTGGGTGTACCTCCTCAACCCAAGGGCCCCCTCCAGCTCACTGGTCCCCTTTCTCCAGTCTTACTCAGGTCAGATGTTGTCATGGGGCTCTGGAGTGGAAGTGAAGCAGTGGGGTAGCCCAGGACCCCCATCTCCC
Organism: Corapipo altera; assembly: GCF_003945725.1. NCBI lineage: Eukaryota > Metazoa > Chordata > Aves > Passeriformes > Pipridae > Corapipo > Corapipo altera. Next base: position 5,936,138 of record NW_020884896.1, on the reverse strand, counting down.
ACCCATCTCTCCTTGGAGCTGGGAGGGGATGGAGGAGCTGAGCCTGTGGGGGGACCCTGGGTGACCCCAGGCTTTGGAGGACAGGTGGGCACCCATGACTCCCTGGGGTGGGTGAGTTGGTGAGGGTTTATTTTATTCTCATTTTTTTCCCAGTTTGGTTCTCTCCGAAAGTTTGGGGGGTGGCATTACCTTTAACATCTCATGGAAAGAGGGGGTGCGATGTCAAGTGGAGCAGAGCCCCCCAGCCCCCTTAGCAGAGTGCTGAGCTCACCGAATAATTGGGGAAGAGTGAGAGGGGCATAAGCTCGAGGGCAACCTTCATCCCGAAGGCCTGGGGGTGCTTTGGAGGTGAAGAGCCCCATGCTGGGGGGCTTGGCTGGGGCAAAGAAGCAGATGAGCTCTGGGAATACCCCGGAACGGAGGTGACTGGGAATGTACGGGGTGGCCCGCGCGGGGGTTGCCCCACATACCCCACT
>NW_020884896.1:5920106-5935262 GCF_003945725.1 Corapipo altera | reverse complement strand
GGCCCTGCGAGTGCAGAGGCCCAGAGGCTTTTTGGGGCACTTGAGGGATTCCCGGGGCACTTTGGGGGTGCTTTAGGGGCGAGCTGTGGGGCAGTGAAGGCCCAGGTGCGCTGTGGGGCACTTTGGGGGTCTTTTGCAGCACTTTCGGGGTGGTTTAGGAGCACTTCGGGGAGGTGTGGGGCAGCAGAGGCCCGGGAGTGCCGTGGAGCGTTTTGTGGGTGTCGTGAAACTTTGGGGACGGTTTAGGGCACTCTGGGGGAGCTGTGGGGCAGCGGGGCTCACGGGTGCCATGGGGCGGTTCAGGATGCTTGTGGGGTTGGGGTGGGTGGAAGCACCGTGGGGCAGGCTGGGTGCTGTGGGGCTCAGTGGGGCGGGATGGCTCCGAGCGGACAAGGGGAGCAGCACCATCGAGGGAACCTCAGGATGCTGGGGGAACCAGAGAGGGGCACAGCTGGGCATGGAGGGTGTCCATCCCACATGTGCCAGGTGTGTGGGGAGTGACGAGGGGCTGATTCCCCCTGCTCTGGAGTGGTCCTTTGGTGCCGTCGAGTCATGGGGGTCCCTGGGGGCCCGGAACCCCCAGCTGCTCAGAGTGGGGATCTGGCTGAGCAGGGGCCGAGCCTTCCCTTGACATTTCGGGGTTGGAACGGTGGGATCCGGCAACGCTGTGCTCCAGCCGGAGTGGCTGGTGGTGACGCCACCCCAGTTGCTGACTGGTTTTACTGGGCGGCTGGGCAGCCCCTCCCTCCCCGGACAGTGGTGGGACCCTCTCGGCGGACCGGGGGGCTGGCGGGAGGGAGAAGATGGAGTCTGTTCCCACCACCTGCTTGGCAGGGCCCCGTCAGAGGCAGTGCCCCCTCTGGGCTGTGTGGGGCCCCACTGTCCCCGGGGGCGTCCGTCCCCCTGACCCGCACGTCCCAGGGGCGTTTCGCTGGGGTGGGGTACTGCGCCTTGGCTGGCTGCCGCTGGCGGGCCATGAGATGTCCCTTTGGGGGTCCTGATCCCTTATTCCTGCTCTTCCGGCAGCAGCGGGTCCCCATGGCGGGCTATTGTCCCCACCCCCCTCCCGGGGTAACCGCAGCCCACCCGGGGTTCCACCCTGGAACAGCGCACCCGACGCCGGGCTCCCCTGCCACCCTCAGTGACACGCTGGCACCATCTGCCCTGGCCCCGCCAGCCGGGGGGGCTTGGACGGGGAGGCAGCGGGGACACAGGAACCCCTGCTGCCGTTCTGTGCCCTGACCCCCTCCTCTTCCTCCTTCCTGCTTCAGGGGCCGGCGGAGCCGTGTTTATGGTGTAGAGGCCTGAGTGGACCGGACGGATGGGCAGCGGCTGGCGAGGTGAGTGGAGCCAGTGGTGGGGGTCACCCACCTTCCCACCCAAGGGTATCAGGAGCATGGTGTGAGGTCACGGTGCCTGGGGATGGCACGTGCCGGTGGGGGTGACGGTGGCAGGGGGGGGCTGGCTCACTGGCATCTCTCCGCTGCTCGCCCCTCCCCGGGCGCTGGCAGACAGATTGATTTCAGGTGACAGCTCGGCGGGAGAGACCGTGCGGGCAGCCGCCCCCCCTGCCCGCGCCCTGTGCCAGCCGCAGCCCTGTGCGAGATGCAGTGAGGCAGCGGGGGATGGATCTGGCCCTTCGGCCGGCTCCCGTCACGCGGGCGTATGGCATGGGTTGGAGCGGGGGGGGGGCACGGAGGTCACAGCAGAGCACTGGCAGAGCCCCTCAACTGGAGGGGGTGGGAACAAACCCCCATGTGTTAGGGCTGGGAAAGAGCCTGGTGCCCACCAGACGACTTCCCCCTTGGTTGCCCTCTCCAGGGCACCCTGTGCCCCACTGTGGATGGTTGGGGGTGGGGGGCACCCTCTATGGGATCACTGCAGGGAGGTGAGGGTTGTGGGGCCGAGGAGGTGGCTGACACTGGAGTGTGAGTCTGTCCCTCACTCTCTGCAGGGCTGCACTGGTGGGTGCCATGGGGCAGGCAGGCGGCAGGCTGCACATGAGCTGGCTCTCTGCAGGCCTCTCGGGATTCGCCTCCAGTCTTGGCACGCTTCCCATGGCAGGGTCACTCCAGGGCATGGCAGGAGGCAGGACCACATCACTGCTGTCCTACAGTGCTACCAGCACCCCACAGCCCCTGGCAGCCCCATGCTGCTCCACTGGGGTGCTGAGCACAACTTGGGGGGTGCTGGTGCCGCTCCTCCAACTAATCCTTATTTTGTTCTGGCTCATTTGGCATCTCTTTCTGACTGCTTCTCCTTGGGCCAGCCCATGCCCAAGGGGATGGTGGCTGGGAACCTGGGAGTGCCCTTGTGCCCAGCTGGGGATACTGGCATCTGGTGGGGCACGGCCAGTGGTACCCACAGCTCTAATACCCTGTCTCCCTTGCCTGCAGGCTGCCCGTGTGCCCCTGCCTGCCGGGGGCCCCCCCGCCATGGCCATCGTGCAGACGCTGCCAGTGCCCCTTGAGGCCGCTGCCGAGGGAGCCACACAGCTCCGTGCTGCTGCCTGCTCGCCCCCTGCCACCATGGGCAGTGTGGGCAGCCTCCTGCCCGTCCGGCCTCGCCATGACCACACCAGCCAGCCCTGTGATGGGGACCCCTCCACCACCTTCTGCAAGCAAGAGGGGCTGCTCCGGGCCACTCCTGAGGAGCCCCGTGTGTCTGTGCCCATCGTCACCCACTCCTATGCCAACGGTGGCTTCTGTGGTGACTGGCTTGACGCCTCCTCTCCTGCCAGCCCCTGCAGTGACTCAGATGAGCTCCGTGATGACCAAGCACCAAGTGATCACCTTCGAGGGCCACCCCCCAAGCTCATCCCCGTCTCTGGCAAGCTGGAAGAGGTGGGGGGGGCAGCAGCAGAGTGGGTGGGTGCTGGGGTCTTGACTTTACTCCCCATGCCATGCTGGGACTGTTGGCTCAGATGTATGAACTGGGACCACATGGCCACACTTATGGTGTCCTTTGGGAAGTGGTGGTCCCCATGCTCTTAATGTCCTCTCTGTGCCAGGGGGTTTGGGGAGCCCACTTGGGCACCCCATGGAAAAGGGATGGAGTGAGTGGTGACTGGCCTTTGTCTTCTTTGGAGTGTGAAGGCATCTAGGCTGAGGGCACCCCTCATCACAGTCCAAGGCAGCCTTTCTTAAGGGTGGTGGGTCCTCCCCAACCCCTCAATCTCCCCTGTTTTCCTGACAGAATGTGGAGAAAACCCTGATCCGCCCCATGGCCTTCAAGCCAGTGGTATCCAAGCTTCGGAGTGCCCAGCCAGGCACACGCCTGGGGCTCTCGGAGAGCCAGGTGAGCCTCACCCACTTGCTGGGTGTCGAGAAGCCTGGCTCTCTGAGCTGCCGTGCCAGCACCCTCTCCGACTCTGGGCGCAACTCCCTCTCCAGTCTGCCCACCTACAGCACGGGCTGCAGCCAGCACCCAGAGGTGGGTGCTCTGCCGACCACCCCCCATGGCCCCCTTGATCCTCCGGTGGGCTGTCGCCCCTCCAACTCGGACAGCGGGCGCTCGTCCTCCAGCAAGAGCACAGGCTCGCTGAGCGGCCGGGGCCGGCCCTCCTCAGAGAGTGGCTCCTGCGGACGCTCGCCTCTGCCTGGTGAGGAGGCCATGCTGGTGCGGGAGCTGGAGGAAAAGCTGCGGGAGAGGGAGGCCGAGCTGCGGCTCCTGCGTGACAGCCTGGATGAGAATGAGGTGGCCATTTGCCAGGTATGTCTCTGATGTCCCCCTGTCCTGTTCCTGTCTCCCTCCCTGGGGCATGGGAATTCCCTTGGCTGGGAATAGGGACCCTTTACAGACTCTTGTACGGGGTGCTTTTTCCTGTGGGTCTGGGTATGTGGGTTTTTCTCACCAGCTGAATGGTCCTATATAGTCCCTGGGAGGGTCTTGTATGGCCCATGGGGCCAGTTGTATAGGCTGGGGGGCTTTATCTTGGGGTGCCCTTTTTTGAATGAGCCCGAGACTTGTGGCATCTCCCTGCTGGTGATGGGGCTGAGGGAGCCCTGTAGGCTCTGGGAGTGCTGACACGGGGGGCCCATCATGCAGAGGGATAAAGGGGCACAAAGAGGTGTGTACCACACTTCCTGGACCCTTCCTCCATCTGGGGGAGATGCACTACCCCCTCTATGTGATGCCGATCTTGGAGAGGACAACAGAAGTGGGGGCATGCTGTGCTGCCTCTCCAGCACCTGTGCATCCTATGGCCCAGGTGTATGAGGAGAAGCAGCGTCGGTGTGAGCAGGAGCTGGAAGGGCTGCGGCAGCGCTGTGTGGCCCAGGCACGGCAGGCGGCCCACGCGGCGCAGCGGGGGCAACAGGTCCTGCAGCTCCAGGTGCTGCAGCTGCAGCAGGAGAAGAAGCAGCTGCAGGAGGACTTGGCCCAGCTTCTGCAGGAGCGGGAGCTGCTGGAGCGGCGCTGTGCCTCCTTCCAGCGGGAGCGCACTGAGCTGGCACCCCGGCTGGAGGAGACCAAGTGGGAGGTGAGTCATCTGGCAGCACCAGGCACGTCAGGGGGTACAGGCTGTGGTCAGGGTTTCCTGGCCAACGTCTGAGGCCCATTGTCCCCACAGGTGTGCCAGAAGTCAGGGGAGATCTCTCTGCTGAAGCAGCAGCTGAAGGAGGCGCAGGCAGAGCTGGCACAGCGGGGCGCGGAGCTGCTGGGGTTGCGGGCTCAGCTGCGGGAGGCACGGGCGCAGCTGCAGGCAGGCGAGCGGCGGGCGCAGGGGCTGCAGGAGGCCGCCCGCCTCAAGGCGCTGGAGCTGGAGGTCTGCGCCAACGAACTGCAACGCCGCAAGAGCGAGGCCGACCTCTTCCGTGCCAAAGCCGGCCGGCTGGAGGAGGAGGTGGTGGGGCTGCGGGAAGCCGCCCGTGGGCGATGCCCCCCACCCGGCGAAGGGTGTCCCCCACCTGGTGAGGGATGCCCCCCACCCGGCGAAGAGCCTCGGGGCAGTGCGGGGCTGCGGCGGCAGCTGGAGCGGCTGCGTGCGGAGGTGGCCCTGGAGCGGCGGCGTGGACAGGAGCAGCGGGATGCCTTCGAGCAGGAACGTGGCACGTGGCAGGGTGAGAAGGAGCGGGTCATCCGCTACCAGAAGCAGCTGCAATACAGCTACATCCAGATGTACCGGCGCAACCGGCGGCTGGAGCAGCGGCTCCAGCATCTCCGGCTTCAGGGCGAGGACCCTCTGCCCGAACCCTGTGATCCCCCTGACCCACCCTTTGAGGAGATCACGGCCACCGAGATCTGAGATGCTGCCTGCCTTCACCCCATGTTTGGAGGGCTAGAGGGGCCTCCAGCCCCTGTGATTTTGGGAGCTGTTGGGCTGTGGAGGGTCCCTGCTCTCCCCTCAGCTCTGTAGACTGCTGGCACTGTGAAGAGGCAGAGGGGACTGCAGGTGCTGTCCCCTCCCCAGCATGGAGGTTTTGGGGTGAGGGTGCATCAGTGCTCACTGCAGTGAGGGGTGCCCGTGAGATGTGAGGTCAGGTGGGTCCTGAGTCCCGGCCTTGGGGCCGCCCGGAACTGGTTCCTGCTGATCCTCTTAGTGCCTGGGGATTAGTGGTGCTGGCTTCAGCCAGGGTCACCTTGGGTAGGGGGGGAGGGCTGACTTGTCCCCTCCCTCTCGTCCCTGCTGGCACTGTCACCCAGTCACTTGGCATGTGCCCTGTCCCTGCCCATGCCAGCCTCCTTCATGCCCCTCTGTGTGTTTGTCAGGGAATTCGTTTCTGTGCCATTTTAAATAACTCTATTTTTATAGGACCTACCAAAACATATCACCCTCTCCCAGCTCACACTCCACCAGTCTGTGCCCCCTCACCCCTGCCACGGGGCAGTTTGCCCTCAGTGCCTTTCCCATGCCCTTGCCCCCAGAAACCCTCTGTTTCCTGTCCCCCCAAAAGAGCCCATGCCCCTGTGATGCCCAGCCTGCCAGGGGAGAGGGGTGCAGTGCTGCATGTGCCAGCTGGGGACACTCTGGGGACACCCCCGGAGTGGGCAGAGGGGGGGAGCCCAGCTGGGCACCGAGCGGGAATCAAACCAAAGGAAAAGTCTGTCTGTGCCCCAGTGTGGCTTGGTCACCCCTGGCTCCAGGGGGGGATTTTTGTACTTTATTCCAGTCGTGTCTCGCTGGCTCACCCATGTACCACCCAGAAACGGCAATTAAAAAACAAGCCCCTGGCTGTGTTTTTTTCAGGACTGTGTCTGTGTGTCCAGAGAGGGGTCAGGGGCCACCTGTCCATCTCCTGTGTTGCCAGTGGTGCTCTCCTTTGGGTCCTGCAGTGGGCAGCTGCTCTGTGCCCTTGAGGTGGGTCTGGCTCTCCCACCCTCTGGCTGTGCTGAGACCAGCCACAGCTCAGTGTAGAAATAAGCCATCTGGCTCCTCTGGAACATGGGATGGCTCCTTGAAGGGAAGGTACAGCATCAGTCTGAGGATGCTCCAGGCACCCGCACCACCAGCTCCATGGGCTCCTTGGCTTTGTTGCGGTAAGCCTGGCGGATGATGTCCACAGCCTTCTGGTGCGTGACGTTCTGCAGGCTCTCCCCGTCCACCGACACCAGCTCCTGTCCGGCCTGGCTCCCGCAAGGGAAGACAGTAGGGTGAAGTGCAGCTCCTTTTGGAGTGCCTGGGGACTGCCACCAACCCAGCGGTACCAAGGGATGGGGGTGTCTGGATGTCTTTCCACCCCATGGCATGTGCTGAGTCCCCCAAGGTTCCCCCGTACCTTGAGGATGCCACTGAGGAAGGCGGCTCCACCAGGGAAGATCTTCTCAATCTTCACCACTGGCTGTGCCCTTGACTCGATGCCACCGGAGATGCTGATCCCTGCAAGGGAGCCGCGAGATCCTCACACTCGGGTAGGCTGGGACCCCCACCCACTCACAGGCATGGCACTGCCTTCCCCTGGGCAGCTGCACCTCCATCCTACCCTGTTTTGGTAGGTCCTACATGGATGAGGGGTTGGGGCAGGGGCAGCTTTTCCCCCCCTTCTAGTTTTGGAGGAGTGCTCTGGGTTTTGACCCTTGTCAAAAGGGTGTCACCCATACCAGTGATGCTGGTGCCAGAAAAAGGGTCCTTGTCCCACCCCTGGGGTCCCCTGGTGTGCCACCCACCCAGCGAGTGCTTCAGCTTGGAGAGTGTGACAGTGAGCAGACGATATTCCTCCTCCTCCTCTTCTTCCCTGCTGGCATCCTCGGGGCCATTGATGGCTGCTCCAGCCTCTGCCTCACCCCCTGTCCTCCCAAAGAGAGGGGAAAGAGAAGCCCGTGCCCGCCGGGGCTTCCCCAGCACCTCGGCCCCTCTGTCAGGTGCTGTCCCGGGAGACTCCTTGCGCCAGGTGGCCCGGGGGCTGCGCGAGCGCCCGTGCCTCTTGCCTTGGGGGGGCTCAGCCAGCAGCCAGTTGGGGGACCCGGGGCCAAGGGTGGGCAGGGGGCGGCTGGTGCAGGCGTAGGCATCCACTGGCACGTCGGGGAGTGGGGTGTAGGTGCGGGGGTGAAGCCGGCGGGGGCTGGGGGATGCTCTTGGACGGGCTGGGCTTGACTGCTGCTCCCCAGCTTCCTCTAGCTCTGGGGTTCCTGCTGGCTTCAGCAGGAATCCACCCCGATAGTCTGAAACGAGAGGGGCTCAGGGATCTCTCCAGGACCCCACAGCCTTGCTCCCTGGGACCCCTGTCTCTCAAGGATCCCCCTGGACCCCTGCAGCCCCACTCCCCATGACCCCTGCCACACAGGCATCCCCTGGGTACTCCAAATCTTCCTCAGATAGTCAGACACCCCAGCTCCCCTCCCTAGGGCATCTGACATCCAGGGATCCCCAGACCCCAGCTCTCTCCAGGTATTCCAAATCCTCCTCCCCAAGACCCCTTGGCACCTAGGATCTACAGATAATGCTGCTCCAGGTCTTCCCAACACCCAGGGACACCAGGTGCCCTCTTCCCTGGGACCCCCTGCACCCAGGCATCCCAACTCCCTTTCTCCTCCCTTAAACTGCCCCTATATCCTTTCCATCCAGTAGGGGCTCCACAGGCAGCCTGGTGTCCTGGCTGTCTGTGGGTGGCACTCACCAGGCACTGGTGTGATGAGGTGTCTCTTGGGGGGGACATCATGGCGGGCTGGCCGGAGGGCAGGTGAGCGCACTGTGGTCAGGAAGAGCTCCCAGTCACCCCCCAAGCCGCACTCACCCCTGCCCACTACCTCCCCCCACTCAAGGTCCCTGGGGGGGCTGGGCTCCACCTGAGCGGCTCTTTAGGGCATCGAAGGCTTCCAACTCCAAGGGCATCACCATGCTGTCAAACCGGCCCAGGTCTGTGGGGGCCACCACACTCCTGTCAAGGCAAAGAGGGAGGACAGGTTGTGGCAGCCTCTGGGATGGAGCATGATCAGGGCTGATGAGTGTGTCTGAGAGTCTGAGTTGATCACACATCAGGCTGGGCAGTATTGGGGTACACTGAGATACTCCCCAGCAGCACTCACCTCACATCCCGCAGCAGCAGGACCTTCTCAGGCCGGTCCAGGATGGCCAGCAGTGGCCGCACCAAATCCTCCACACTGCCCTCGTGCAGGTACTGCGGGCACAGGAGGGGTGTCAGTGGATGCATGTCCTGCCCCCCGTGCCTCAGTTTACCTCCCAGAGCTCAATGTGGGCACATAGTGCTCGCCATGCCCCTGGGATGCAGGAGCTTCCCAGGGATGAGCCCAGGCTGGCAGCACTTCCCTGCCTGTGCTCTGCCTTTGGTGCGTACCCGGGAGCAGTGGCGGAGCACGGCTGTCACCTCGTCGGGGCTGAGGAGGCGTGTAGCGGTTTCCTGGATGTGCGGGAGCCGGGCCTCAGGATCGCTGCCATTGGGCTGCAGGGTGGTGATGCCCGTGGGGCCCAGGATGCTGGCACGCTGGCTTTTCTCTGGGGAGGCACATCAAGGAGGGGTGGCCAGCGGGGCAAGGACTGCCCCAGGCAGCCCAGAAAGCTCCCCATGCCCCCCACCCCAACAGCTCGCTCCACACCAGAGTGGGACAGACACACACAGCACAGGGCCAGGCACATGCAGAGCCTGCCCCACACCCCCCTGGGCACACGGGCACCCCCGTTACCCCGCTTCAGGCTCCGGATGACAAACTTCTGCACAGCACCTACTGCAAGGGAGATGGAGAGGGGTGAGCACCCAGGGGAGTCGGCAACATTGCTGCCCACTGTCAAAACTGCATGCCTGAGGAGCCCCTCCCTATGCACCCTCCATGCCAGGGATGCCACAACAGGCCCATACAAGGGAGGACCAGTCCCAGGTTGAGTCCCTCTCTGCCCTGTCACCCAGTCCAGTACCTCTGTCCCCATCGGAGCGCCCTGGGGACTTAGTGCGTGCCCGACGGTCAGAGGCAGGGGCCTCCTGGCTCGGGAGGGCCCAGCTCTGGCTGGTGGCACGGCCCCCCTTGAAAAAGAGGTTGACAAGGGTCTTGGACCGGTGCAGCCCTGGGGGGGCCCCCCGTGCCCCTTGTCCATCTGGCTTCTCCTTCTTCCGCTTCTCCTCTGTGGACAGAGAGAGGGGGTCTTTGGAGAGGCCGGGGGATGCCACCCCAAACCTTGTTTGGAGGCAGGGAACTTTGGGGGATTGGAGGGGCTACTGGGAGACACTGACTGGGAAAGAGTCCTGCTGTCGGGTGCAGTGGGTCTCCAGGGGACTTGGGGTTGGGCTTTGGGGTGCCTGGCAAGCCCCATGGACAGGGTTGCAGCTATGTGGGGCTATAGAATACCCAGGGTTAGCAGTCAGGGGTCCATATGGGCTATAGGGTGCTAGAGTAGGGACCAGAGAGCTTGACTGTAGGAAGTCCAGGAGTAGTGTCCAGGTATCCATGTGGGTCAGGGACTATGGGATGCTCAAGCAGGAGACTCACTCCAAGTGGGGCAGGGGTTGAGCTGCGAGACTCACAGGGCTGGGGGTGAAGGGCTGGAGGGGGACACCAGCCAGGGGTGAGTCCCATTGTGTGGGGCCATGCCCCAGTGCCTACCGGCGACGGTGAGGTCACTCTGGGAGCGTGTAATGGGCTGCCGTGGCCGGCTGAGCGCCAGCAGCAGCGCTGTCTTGGGTGAGTGGGTGAAGGTCCGGCGTGGGTGAATGCTGGGGGTCTCGCGGGTGCCCTGGCCCCGGATGGCCGTGTCCCGCAGCAGCTCAGGGGGCCGCACCGTGCGCCGCGTCTCCGGCAGCCCCTCGGTGGCTGGCTCAGTCTGCATGGCCCGCTCGGCGCGCTCCCGCACCCAGCTCCGCCGCGGCCCATCCTCCGTGGAGATGGCCACATCCACGGTGCGGGCTGGGGGCCCTGGGGCAGCCATCCCCAGCCCGTTTACTGTCCCTGGTGCTGGCCCCGAGGAGTAGGAGGAGATGGAGGAGCTGGTTTCTGAGGTTTGAGACAACTGCTGCAGCTGCCCGTTGGTCACTGCAAAGGCACAGCGTGAACACAGTGTGACACACTGTGGGCCACCAAGGGTTCCACATCCCCCCCAAAACAGAGGACGTGTGGGGACTCATAGGGCCGTGGGGATTGCAGGGCTGCTAGCAGGCACATGGGGGGTACTGGGTTCTTGAAAAGGGACATGTGGAGTCCCACAGAGTAATGGGGACCAGTGGGCTGCTGGCCACTGCATAGGGATCATGTCCTCTCCAAAGATGGGGACACGTAGGACCCTGCGGGATCGCAGGGCTGCTGGCTGTGGCATAGGGGGCCTTATGCCCTCTCCAAAGCCATGGGATCCCATGGCATGTGGATATTCTCCCTCCCCAGAGTGGCAAGACACCAGTTGCATGGGGATCCCAACCACAGCCCCATGCCCCAGCCCCGCATCCCTGCCAGTACCCGCAAGGCACTGCCCTTACAGCGACTGAGCCAGCAGTACTCGGCCACCAACTCCTTGTAGGCAGGGAACCGGCCTGTCTCCTACACACGGGGAAGAGGACAAGGGGGTCAGTGAATGCCGGCTGTCCCAGCGAACCCGATCTGGTGCCAACCATGAATAATGCATCGCCCCTTCCCACCCACCTGAAACCCAACCAGCCGGCAGCTGCACCAGCCCCACGGGCACCGAGCCGAGCTGGGGCAGCGCCAGTATGGGGACACACCAACCCTTGCCTCACCCGAGGATCCCATAGGCCGGGGTGCAGGTACCTTGATGGTGAGCATGATGTGGGTCTGCCCCTTGAGCACCTCCACTGCCTTGCTATGGCTTATGTCTTCAAACTTGACTCCATTGGCTGCAAGGACTTGGTCTCCCACCCGAATGCCGTTCTGCTCCGCCAGCCCCCCAGGGTCCACCCTAGGGCACAGAGGGAACAGCATGGGATGAACCCTTGTCGGAGTTCTGCTCCTGCCCCGCACCTCCACGTGGGTAGCCCCATGCCCCAGCACCCTTGGTGGTGGTGCCCACAGTCTTTTGAGGGTGGGGAGCTCAGCCAGGGAGGCAGTGCTGAGCCCCAGTGTGGGCACAGCACAGACTGGGGCGCTATGTCCCCCTCATGCCCCCTGGGTCAGCCGTACTTGGAGACATAGATGCCGAGGCCAAACTCCCTGCCACCACGGATGTTGAAGCCCAGGCAGTAGTCATCAGAGGTGGTGTAGAGGTGGACAATGCGCCGCAGCCCATCCTCGGAGCCGCTCTCCGATGGTGTTGAGCCGCTTTTCTCCACCACCAGGCGTCTGTTCACCACATCCACCCTGGAGAATGGGCACAGCGTAGGGGGGCTTGGGGATCTGGCTTTCATCTTCTAGCAGGATGGGGCCATTGGTGTCACCCAGTGGAAGAGAGTGATGGGGATGGGGGATGTTTACGATGGCGCTTGCACCCACCCTGCCTGCTCCAGACCTTCCTATCTCATCCTTCACCTCACCCTGGTCTCTCCCCACCTTTGCTAGAGAGTTCTGATGCCCCCCACCCTGGGGTTCCCCCAGCTCCGGATCCTTCTGTCATCCAGCATCTCTGCCATGCCCTCCAGGGGGTTGGGTTTTGGGGTGCTGGCCCCACTCACCATGCTGTCTTCTCCTTGGAGAACTTGATTCCTGGCACACGGCCCATCCGCCGGACCACCATGCGGAGGCGGTTGTTGCCGGTGAGGACCTTGACAGCACTGCTCATGGTGATGTTCTCCAGGCTCACACTGTTCACCTCTGTGATCTTGTCACCAACACACAGCCCAGCCTGCTCTGCGAGGGGCACACAGCTCAGGTGGGCACCTGACTGGCACTGATGTCCTTGTTTGGTAACCCCTCCCTAAATGTGTCCTCGACCTCATTTGAACCCCATGGGAACAGAGGTGAGGATGCCTGACAATCACACTGAGACAATGGCAGGCGTGGGTGGCTTGCCACCTCACTGTGGCTTGGGGAGGGAGCTCAGAGCAATTGGCACGGCTGCCTACTCCTGTTTCCTGCTCTTCTCGGAGGGCAGCCTGAAAACCCCATGGCCAAAAGGCAGTAGGGAGCAGATGGTGGCTTTCCACCGTGAAGGGTGGCATTGTCGCTGCAGCACCATGTCAGTGTGACCTTCTTGAGAGGGTCTTGCTGGCACATACCTATCCCCACTGGTGTCTCTCGCCCTGTCCTTCTTACCGGCAGCACTGCCCTCCTCCACTTTGCTGACAAAGATGCCCAACCCATGCTCGGAGCCACCACGGACACTGAAGCCCAGTTTGCCATCTGCACTCTTCTCCACCGTGATGGCATTGATGATGTCACTCTCGTTGCTGCTGGCTGTGGGGACAGGGGAATGGATGACTCACCCAGGCTCAGTGTGAGCAATGGCAGGGGGTGTCTTTCTTACTGGGGATATCCCCAGTCCCTGGACAGCCCTCCCTGCCCCCAGACCCATGGAACCCTGCCGTCCCAGCCCTCCTGGCCATAGGGGTGGGCGGAGGGCTGGGACACGCCACGCACCTTCGATGGGGGCATTGATGAGGATGACACGGCCCATGGGGGAGGTGGCGCGGGTGCTCCGGGTGGCCCCATTGAGCAGGCGGCTCTGCTTGCTGAGGAGAAAGTGGGGAGCCAGGCTGGCCTCGCTGCTGGAGCTCCGCGACCGGCTGCCCACCGTCATCCCCGACAGCACCGCCTCCCAGTCCTGGGCCATGGTGGTGCTGGGCACTCCGGCGTCCCGGTGTCTGGCTCAGGGCTGGCTGTGTCCTCACAGGGCCAGGGCTGCCCGTCAGCCAGCGGGGGACATGGCATAGTCCAGCAGCACATGCCCAGGCTTGGGCACCGCTCTCTTTTAGCAGCGTGATGCTGGGGACAGCTGGCGTGGGTGCTTGGTGCTGGCAGGACAGGTCCCAGGTCCAGCAGCACAGCCTGGAAGAAGGAGCTTTGTGACCTCCTCCCCAGCCCAATCCCCTCCCGTCCTATAGTGTCCTCAGGGTCAAACTGTTGCATGCCTCCTGGGTACCACCATGGGGGTGTGGGAACAGGTTGCCCTGCCCTGGAGCAAGGATGCTGGAGTGCAAAGGGGCTCTACCTAGCAATGCAAATCCAGAATAGGGGGTGCAAAGGGGCTTTATGTGGCAGTATAAATCCAGAAAGGTTCTGGAGAGGGGACACGGGGACATCAGCTTTACACCAGAAAGTGGGACCTGACCCCTCCGGCCACTCTCCACCCTCCCTAGGGCTCCTCTAGATTCCCAATGCCGTAGGGCAGGAGATGGGTGTGCCGCTCCCTATGGCAGTTCCCGCGGGGATTTTCCAGGCGTGGGTGAAACGCCATCACGGTGCCCCCCCCCCCCCGCTTCGTCCCCCGCTCGCCCCAGCCTGACCTCAATAAATAAGTGATGGCCCCGGCTCAGGGGACACTCTGGTGTCCCGACTGCTGCCAGCCCCCCACGGCACCCACCCGCTGCCCCTCTCGAGCATCAGCCGCCGGTCCCCCCTCCTCGAAGGGGTGCAGGGGACCCCCCTACCGCCGTCGCTCCCTCCCCCTCGCCCCGTGCCCTCCTCACCTGTCCCCATGGTGCCACCTGCGAAAGAGACACCTGGCAGCAGCGCGGGGGGGATGGCGAGGCCGGGGGGCAGCACCGCCTCCGGCCCCCCCGCCCGCGGGGATTGGCTTTCCCAGCGGGACCGGCGCGGCCATCGGGTGCGGGAGCTGTCAATCGAGAGCGGCCGGGGCTGGCCTTGCAGCTGGCGGGGTGGGGCAGCCCCGTGCGTATCCCCCGCCACGGGCTGGGCGTGGGGGTGCCCCGGGGGCGCGTCCCCCCACGAGGCTGCGTGGGGCAAGGAATGTGGTGTTCCCCCTCACCTCCTCCCTTTGCGCGGAGCATGCCAGAGCCACACAGGGGAAACTGAGGCAGGGGAGGAGAGGTGTAGTGTCCCCCCGCTCCGCTAACTCCGGTGATGCGAGCCGGTGTCCCCCCGTGTCCCCCTCCCCGGGGGGGAACGCTTCCACCCCCGGTCGGCCGTGACCCCCCGGACCTCCCGGAAGGGCCCGGCCCCTCCAGCGCGAACCCGACACCGCGGCGGTTTCAGGTGATACGCGGCGGCCGGGGGGGCTGCGGGAGGGCGGCGGGGGGGCGGCGGGGGCGGGGGCCGGCGCGGGGGGGCCGCCCCGGGGCAGCGCCCCCCGACAACGCCGGGGTGAGGGGCTGGGGGGGCACGGCCGGCGTGGGGACACGCACCCACAGGCACACGCACCCCATGCACTCGCACCTCCACGGCATGCGTGTTCGTGCCCTGCCGCGCACTCACAGACCCCGCGGAGCGCCGCCCGCGCGTGGACACGGCCCCGCTCGCACACACGCGTGTGCCCGCACGCACCGCCCAGCGCTCGGGCCGGCGCCCACTCCTGCGGAGGCGCGGCCCCGCGCGCGCTTCCGCGCAGCCGCCGCGCCACGCGTGGACGCCAACGCGGCGGGTGCGAGCGCGGCGCTACGGGCACGCGCGGGGCGCGGACATCGAAACCCGCGCGAGCCCGCGGACACGCGCGCGCGCGCGGCTGCTGAAACGAGGACGCGCGGAGACCGCACGTGAACACCCACGTGCGAAGACGCGCACACGCGAGCACCCGAGAGAGCGCGGAGGCGCCGACGTGAGCGCGCACACGCGCGCGCGGCCACGGGCATGCACGTGAGCGCCCACGGACACGCCCACGCGCGAGCGCTCCCGCGCGTGGGCGCCGCGTGCGGCTCGGCACGTACCGCTCCCCCC
>NW_020884896.1:5909465-5919706 GCF_003945725.1 Corapipo altera | reverse complement strand
GCCGCCCCCCGCGCCCGCCCCGCCCCGCCCCGCCCGCCGCGGGGCCGCCCCCCCGTGACGAGACCGAACGTCACCGCGCGCCGGGCGGGAACAGGGCGGTGGCGGCAGCGCGGGCACGGCGGGCGCTGCCCCGGGAGTCGTGAGTGCGGGGGGTGCCCCTGGTCCTTACGCGGGGGATGTCACGCGTGGCGGGAGGGATGCTCGGCGCGGGGTGGGAGGTTGCTGAGCGCCGCTTCTCGCGGGGAGGGGCGGCCGCGGAAATAGCGCCGTGCGGGGTGTGGCGGTGCATTCCCCGGGGGATATTCCTCCGTCCCGTGCCCTTCCGTGCTCTCCCGCTGCTGGCAGCAGCTCTAGCCCCGAAGTGGTGAGTCCCCGTCCCCCACCTGTGACCGGGGTGCCCTGTCTGGGTGGGGTGGTGTCCGTGACTTCTGGTGGCTGTTCGGGGGGTTCCCACTGACAGATCGCAGTGTACAGTGGTGGGGTCACACCGCCCACGAGCTGCCCCATCTGGTGGGTGGCCTCGGGGGTCCCTGCTGAGCTCCATTACAAAGAGACTCCCTTTGTCCCCCCAGGCTGGGGGAGCTCCAGAGCTGCCCCAACAGGGCTGTTGGGGGATTCACAGGCACCACATCCCACATAATCCTTTCAGCCCCACCCTACCAGAAGATGCCACCATCCTTGCCTGCCACCATCAACATCCGTGAGCCCCGATGGGACCAGAGCACCTTTCAGGGCCGGGCCAAACACTTTTTCATGGTGACAGACCCCCGAAACCTGCTGCTCTCGGGGGCCACACTGGAGGAAGCCCGACAGGTGGTGGAGGACTACAGGTACCCGGGGAGAGGGTGGGTGTACCCTCAGCACTGCTCCTGGGCAGGATACAACCTTGGGGCCATCCCCAGAGGTGGGAATGAAAGCTATAATGACCGCCCCCCCAGCCAAAGCCAGCCCCCCAAACTGCCTGGCTGGTCCCTAAGGTTGTGGGGGACCAAGTAGGGCACGTATGCTGGCAGAGGGTCTTTCAACAGGTACTACCCTTACCTGGCAGGGCGGGCACAGTACCCCCAGGGCTGACAGAGGATCAGCTGTGGCGAGCAAAGTACATCTACGATTCAGCTTTCCACCCTGACACGGGTGAGAAGATGCTCCTTGTGGGACGCATGTCTGCTCAGGTCCCCATGAACATGACCATCACCGGTTGCATGTTGACCTTCTACAGGTACCTGTCCCTTCCTCACCCCAGGGCCAGGAGGATGCCCCTCCCAGGCCCTGGGGTGAGGAGGGGACACATGTCCCATACCCCACGGTGCACTAGTGCTGTAGGAGCAGAGGTGGCATCCCCCAATGCCACCAGCACCCTTCTCTCTCTGGCAGGACCACACCGGCTGTGCTGTTCTGGCAGTGGGTCAACCAGTCCTTCAATGCCGTTGTCAACTACACCAACCGCAGTGGGGATGCACCCATTACCCCCAGGTAAGCATCCCTCTGACCAGGTTCTTGGGATACCCCAAAATGCCAGGGATGTGCCTTGAACAGTTCCTTGAATAGTAGGGAGCTGTGAGAGAGGATGATAGGGACCTGGCACAGCCAGAGTTGGACACCAGTGGGGCTGTCAGAGTTAGTAGTAGAGCTGGGAAAGGAACTCAGGTTTCCTGGTGCTCTTGAAGGGCATGCTGTCCCCTTTGGAGGGGGAACTGGGATGAGGGGAACCTGGCTTATGGGTGTCACTTCCTGCTCTTGCAGCCAGCTGGGGACGGCCTATGTGAGTGCGACCACAGGGGCAGTTGTCACAGCACTGGGGCTCAAATCTCTCACCAAGGTAAGGTGACCCTTGGCCATTATGGGTGGGGCACCTGGACCCTTCCCATGGGATCTCCCTGAGCTCTGAGCTGATCAGCAGATTCACCCCATCACCTGGGGTGGGGAAGAAGATGGAGAAAAGGGCCTTGATGGGGTCACCCACACAAGACAACTGCTCTCCTGAGTGAAGGCTGTGGAGATAGCCTGTCCTTCCAGCCTTGCTCCAGTTGCATCTCTCCAGGCTTCTTTCACCAGTCAGCCTCTGTCCAGGCCTGGGGTGGGATGTGGGACACCCCCCAGACCCTTTGGGCTGTGCAGCTTTTAGTGGCTGGGAGTTCCAGGGGAGGAGGGAATGTTTTTCTCCAGTGGGGCTGGGACACAACAGGGTCTTGCAGGAGGATGGTTGCAGACCTGGGAACAGCCAGCTCTGCCCTCAGACCCTCCGCATTACGTCCTCCTGCTTTTCCCCCCAGCACTTGCCAGCCATCATCGGCCGGTACGTTCCTTTTGCGGCTGTGGCAGCTGCCAACTGCATCAACATCCCACTAATGAGGCAGAGGTGAGCCCCTGGGCTGGGCTGGGGTGCTTGGGGTCATGTCAGGGGTCACCAGGCACTGGCAGGGAACTCAGAGACTTCCCTTGCTGGCCCTGCTCTCATCCTTTAGCCTGGGGGGTTGGCTTGAGGGTACAAGCACCTGGTTGCATCCCCATACAGCCCTCTTGAGGACCACTCCCAAGTGTGAATGTGGGTCCAGCTGAGATCCCCTGCGGTTTATTATGCAGGCAGTGGATGGGGATACAGGAGGATGCCAGCTTCCCTTGGAGACATGCACCTGCCCTGTCTCCTGATCCCCCCACTCTTGTGCCCTGGGGCCCCTTCACTGCCTCTCTCCCTGCAGAGAGCTCAAGCTGGGGATCCCAGTCACAGATGAGAATGGGAACCGCCTAGGAGAATCCACAGCTGCAGCCCAGAAGGCCATTTTCCAGGTGGTGGTGTCCCGCATTGGCATGGCAGCCCCAGCCATGGGTGAGTGTCCCCTCCTCCATCTGTGCTGGGGGACTACAGCTGGTCCCTGGCAGCATGGGATGGGGTCTTACTGCTGCTGGGGGCCTGTGAGCACTGAGGGCTCATCTATTTCCCCTTTGCCTCAGCCATCCCGCCAGTGATCATGAACATGCTGGAGAAGAGAGCTTTCCTGAAGGTACTAGGGGTCCTGGGATGGGAGAGTGAGCATAGGAGCACCCCTTGAGCTTGTCACATTGCTGGCACCCCTTGGAGCTGGCACACCATCAGAAAACAGGCACCTTCCCACCCTGTTGGCCACACTGACACAAAGCCTCTCCCTGGCAGCGGTACCCGTACCTGAACGCTCCCCTGCAGGTTGGCCTGGTGGGATTATGGTAAGTCACTCTCCACCCATGGGTGGCACTGCATGGGCACAGACTGAGCCCAGGTATAGGGGACAGTGCTGCTGGGGTCTCTGCTTGGCAGGCAGGGTGAGAACTGCCCCAGAGTTTCTTGGGGGAATGCCAGAGCTCAGTCAGGCTGGTAGCTCCCCAGCAGATGGGATGAGATATGAGGTCCTGGGGCCGGGAGCTGTTTTGCTCCATCTTAGTGTCTCTCAAGCTTGCCATGGGCTCAGGCTCAGTATTGCTGTTCTCCCACACTGGTGGGACAGACTTGTCCCACTTTGGGAGCCAAATGCAGGGTCTGGAGCTTGGAGAGGGCATCTCCATATCCATTTCCTGGCTGAACACCTGGCACAGTTCTGGGCTGCCTTCCTGCTGCTGTGGGGCCAGGACATGGGTGGGTGTGGGAGATTTATGCACCCCAGCTTCTCCTTTTATTGTCTTTCCCTTCCAGTTTGGTGTTCGCCACCCCGCTGTGCTGCGCACTCTTCCCGCAGAAAAGGTACAGACGAACACCTCGCCTCCACATGTGGCTCCCATGGGGCAGGGCTGGGGTGTAGGCAGGGGGTGTGTGGGCTCCTTGTGCTTTCTGAGTCCCAAGAGATTGTTTTGCTTCTGTGAGTGGTCAGAGGCTTGAACCCGTGCACACGTGTCTCTGCGCACACACAGCAGTGCAGACCCAAGGGTCTGTGCTGTGCCGTGGGAACAGCATCCCCAAGAGGTACAGCAGGTGGTTTTCCAAGCTGAGGCCATCAGTATCTCCTCCATCCTCTGTATCTGTGTCCCCTTGGCAGCTCCATGGCCGTGAGCAGCTTGGAGCCTGATGTCCAAGATCAGATACGGAAGAAAGACCCATGGTTGGAGACGGTCTACTTCAACAAAGGGCTCTGAATGGGGTTCCTGGGGCGGCCGAGATGTGTACCACGGAGCTGCCGGGCCAGCGAATTGCCGAGCTTCGCCCTTCGGATCCCTTTGGGGTTGCCGCTGCTTTCCCTTGGCTGTTGCGTTTCCGTAGGTTCCAGGTGCTCAGCCCTGCTTCCCAGGGTGCCAGCAGCCATGCAGCACCACACTAAACCCTGTCCCCATGCCTGGGTCAGCCCTGCTCTGGGGACCTTCTGGCTGGCACCCTGGTGCATTCCTCCTGTGCTTACCTTGCGTGTGCCTGTAGCTGTGCACAGTGCACAGGGGAACGTGGGCAGCAGCACCAGGGACCTTGTGAGCTGTGGTAGAGGAAAAATTGTGGAGTAAGGAAGAAAATGGTGCTCCCCAGCTTTAGGATGCAGTAGACAATCACAGCAATTGAGGGTAGAACCCCTATGTAAGTACCCCGTGGTCCCCAGTGGTTTAGCAGCTGGTGCTTGGGCATGGCAGAGCAGCTTTCAGAGAGGAAAACTCCCCACACCCAAAATAGCTGTGGGTGAGTGATGAAATGCACATAGTGGCTTGAACTCGGGGCGGGGGTGGCTCTCCCAGCCCAGGCGTGTGCTCCCAGCTCACCTTCTGCTCTCCTCCAAGCTGCTCTGGGGATTTAATCTGGCTTTCTGCTCCTTCGATCCCTGGAGCAAATGGCACATTTTAATCCCAGCAGAGTCTCCATTTTTATTCTCATTTTAATGCCATCTCTGTTCAGGGCTGGGCTCCCCCCAAGGGGTTACTCTACCCTCTCCTGGACTGCTTGCTTTCAGGTGGACCTTCTCAAATAGCTTTAAATGCACTGTGGTTTCCTCTAGGTTTTTTGATATACATACAATGTACCTATATATACACCAAACAATAAAGGCAGATTGTTTATACAAAACACCAACAGCAAAGAGAAGCATGTTGCTGCCAGTTTCTATGTGGTGGAAAGGAACTGCCACTGGGGCGAGGATGGGAGCAGGAGGGAGGGGCAGGTTGGCTTATTGGGTGCCCCTGTACCCCCCAGGGCTGTACTCTGCTCCCTGTTTTCTAGTCCACTGCATTTGCAGTGGCTCTGGCTGGCCCGGCATGTGTTTAAGCTTATCCAGCTGTCAGGAGGGCTTTTTTTAGTACAGTCGGCTTTGGACTTCGCTGATGTGTAGAGAGCTTTGCTAAGCTGCCCTGGATGTCGCTGGTTTGAAGAGGCCAGAGCGTCACCCTGGCTCTGCCCACGCTCACATCCCCTCTTCCAGCCCGCTCATAGAGCGCTCTCCTTCAATGCTGGCCCTGGTCCTGTGATTGCCTCTCCTGTGGGGCTATTTTTATCCCACTTTCTATGCACGGCTATCAGAGAGCACATTGGAGAGCACATCACTGCTGTCGCAGGACCCTGGCAAGGCTGCGAGCAGCAGCTGCCTCCCCCCTCAGCTTTCTGTCTGACCTGGGCAATCAGAAGGAGTGATAGATGTCCATGCAGGGAGAGGAGGGATGGAGGCAACCATGCTCTGCAGTGCCCTGTGCTGAAGGATGGAGGAGTGAGAGCCACTGCTAAGCCCAAGATGGGCAGATGCAGCAGTGGAGAGATAAGGGCCAGGCAGCCCAGAGCCACCCTGTGCCACAGCTTTCCCAGCGGGCAGGGACTGGGAGAGGCCAGGCCGTGGGTGCTCCCCTCAAGGAGCAGCCAGGAGAACATCTACACAAAGCACCCACCCAAGGTGGAGGGGTGGATTGGGAAAGGCATGTCAGGGGTCTGTCCCCCTCCTTCTCCCAGCTCCAGAATATTGCAAATATCTCCCCTGAGCCAGCCATTGGCGGCTTATAAATAATGCAGCCCCTCGCCGTGCAATAAGGGCTTGTCAGTAGCTATTCTGCTCTCATAAATTAAAAATGAAAAGGTACAAGGCTCTTGCCAGAAAAATGAAGACAAATTTTTAATAGCTTGCCAAGACACAGGGAGATGGAGCGCACAGGAAAAATGAATTACGTTTTTATTATGTGTTTTATTGTGGTGTAATTGAACGGGATTATCTGAGAACACAATATATTTCCAGAGCAGTGCAAAGAAAACAAAAATAATGATGACACCTGCCTCGTCCCACACACACCACTAGGCTGCGTGGGGACACCCTCCATGTGTGCGCTGGCTGGGAGCTTGGCCCTGAGCTGCTTGTGGCCGCAAGAGGCAGAGATGGGAATGGGAGGGACATGGGACCAGAGGTGGAGGGGCTTGGGGTGGCTGGGTCTGAGTGAATGGCCAGGCAGGGCCTGGGCTCAGCCCAAGAGCCCCCAGAGCTGTGGGGATGGGATACATGGCAGGGTGGCATGGCAGTACTTGGCCACACAGAGCCACTGCATGTCTTTCACCAGTCCCCATACTCCCAGCTGCTTTTACCCCATCCCTGAGATCCCCTTGGTCTGTACCCCACCTGCATAAGCTGGCGTTGCTAGGCTGAGACATGACAAATTTACGTCTGGTGGGCTGCAGGTCTGGCACGCTGCCCTGCAAACCAGCCGTGGTGTCTGTCTTCTCCTGGAACTGGCAGCACTGCAGTGAGCGCCCACAGACTCAGTCACTTCACTGTGCCAGGAGGGACCTGTTTCCATGGGTGTCCTGGTTGGGGGCAGAGAAAACTCACTTGGCCAGTGAATTCTGGGGGACTGACAAGCCCAAAGGTGACAGCGTTGCCTCTGCAGGGGAGCCCAGGATGCAGCAGTGGATGCTCAGTCCTTTCCCAAGATGGCTCATCACAGAGGTCAAGGGCCAGTCCCAGAAAGGCAGCAGCAGGATGTCACCAGGGGTGCTGGGGGTGTTGGGTGGCGCTGGGCTAGGGACATCGATTGGTCCCTGGCATCTTTAATGAGCTGCCCGACCACAAGCTTTAACCTTGCCCATAATGAGGGCGAGCAGCAGTAATTCCTACTGCCTCAGCCGGCTCCCCCAGCCTTAATGAGCTAATCAATACTTGTTCTCAGCTTAATTTCCAGCTAATTGCTCTTTAATGACGCCTGGAAATGGGCAGCCTCTTGTAGGGGGGGAGCGGGCAGGCTCCCCCTCCCCAGTGCCCATCCCCAGTGGCAGGGGGTGCTGGGGCACTGGTGGTGGGTCACCTTCCCTGGCTGCATCCCAGCCCTGCTGGCACTGCTGGAGGCTGGGGAAAGGGAGGGTGGCAAAGGGAACAGCGGGCACGGTACCACTGAGCTGGCAGCATCCTCTGGAGCACCCCGTCTGGGGAGTCCATGGAGCCCTGAGCACACAGGGCAGCCTGAACAGAGGATCCCCGCATCCCAGGAGGGTACCCAAACCCCTCAGGACACTATATTGCGGTGGGGGCTTCCAGGCTCTGCTCCTGGCGGGGCTTTTAGCGTTCAGGGGGATGGGGTGGTGGAGCTGAGGTGTCCATGCATTGCCCCAGGATCTGCAGCCTTCAGCTACAGGGTCAGTGTCACCGCAAGGGGACGAGGCCGAGGCCAGCAGTGCCCTGGAGGTGGCAGCAGAGACCCCGCAGCCTCTTGCCCGCACCGCCTGCCCGCACCCCTGTGCGGGGTGGCCCCGCGGGCAGGACCGGGGGGAGGCAGGGACTGCGGGGAGTGCTGCGGGGTCGGGGTGCGGGGGGGGGAGCTAGGCGGGTCACGGGGCGGTGGGACCCGCTCTTACCTGGCACCGTGCCAGCACGGGGATATCCCCCAGGAATGCAGCCCCCGCCACCTCTTCGGTTCCAGGCCCCGAGTTATATGACCTGCGCTTGGATGGGGCTTATGGGAAAGCCCCACGAAAGCGGCGGCATTCCTCCGGGGATAGAGCTGATAGAGCTGGCCGGGGACGCTGGGCAGACTGGGGACCGCAGTGTCCCTTACCACTTCGCCATCGCGCCTCGGGGCCGCCTGAGAGCCCCCAGCCCCTGCACACAGCTGCAACTGCTTCCCCAAGAATTTGCTGACGGATTAGTTCTTCAGAGGAATTCGCTCTGGAAAAGCCTAGAGAAACCTGAGCCTGGCTGCTTCACACCGTGGGTTTGGCCTGGCATGCAGATGGGGGGGACCTGCCTGCTGCCCATCCCTTGTCCCTGCCGTGGAGCCCTAGAATGTGGCTTGGGACCCCTCGATACTGCGCAGCCTTGGTGTGGGCTGGCCAGAACCTGGTTGTGTCAGGCTGCTCCAGATGGCAGGAAACAGAGAGGAGCAGCAGTGTCTGACGCAAAATGACAGGGATTTGGTGTATTATCAGAAGGAGACCCCCTTGGCCCCAGGCAGTGTGCTGGCAGCATTCTGTCCCAGCATCTCTGGTGACATTTGCTTCTGGCATGACACAGGCCACATTCTCATCCCCACCAGCCCAGCTCTGATGCTGCTCACCAGCCCTGCCTGACATGACGTGCATTGAGTCACTTGGCCCAGAGCTTTTTTTCCACAGTGGATTTTTTTCCTTGCCTTCATCTGCTGTAAGCCCCAGATCCCTATGGGGTGGTCTGGAAGATCAGCCCAAAGCTGGGGGAGAGCCATGAGCAGTGTGGTACCCCTGATTGGCCGTGATGGCTCTGTCATCAGTGCTTCAATCTGATGGCAGAGGTCTGGAGGGATGCCATGGATGTGGGTCTGCCAGGAGCATCCACAGACTCCTGGCTTCAATGGAACCATCACAAGATGGGAAAACAGTGGTATGGAGTAACCCAGCAGGGAGAAGGAGGAGGCTTTGGTGCTTGAGGCTTACTCTTCAAAGCCCAGTTTCAGGAGCTTCACTGGGCTCAGGAAAAGGGAGGAGAAAGGAGAAATAGATAGCTAGCACAGGTGGGGAGCCAGGAACGCAATTTATCCTGGTGCCTGGCCATACAGGGCTGTGACCACACTTTTCCCCAGGAAGCTGTGCCAAGCAACACAAGCCCCAAACCCCATTTGCAGCCAGGGGCCGCATTGATTGACTCAAGGTGTGATTGAGCAGAACTCCTTGTTAAGCAGAGGTTTAGATCTTCTACCTCTCATTCATACCTGCTACTGTTCATTAGCACATTCAATAGTCTCATCAAGCAGCAGGTTTAATTACCTGCCAGGTTTGAGCTCCATCTTGTTGTGGTGAGCTGAGCTGCCCATGGCTTTCAGGCAGTGGGTTGTGTTGCTCCATGGCTGGAGATGTTCCTGCTCAGATCTGTGTTTGGATTTCACCTCTGACCAGGGAATCTACATCTGGAGACTTGGCCTCTCCCTACCTTGTGAGCAGCTGATGCTGCAGTGATGCTCAGATGAATCCAGCCACCCAGAGGTCTTCATGGTGACTCCATGAAGACAGGGACATACCAGATGCTCGAGCCATGGCACATGGCAGAAGGTCCTTCCCCACATGTGTGGAGAAGGACAACAACATCAGGGCCTGCTCCCCTTGCCCTCCTGCCAAGGGCAAGAGACACAAATAACCAGGGACCATTGGTGGCCTTCTTTTCAGCGGTGCCTGGGATTTAAGCACTGGCTCTATTTCTGTGCCAACCAGGAGCTTTGTGGGCAGAAGGCGGCATCTGGGGCCAGGCTTGCCCCGCTGCTTTGCCCCCTGGATGGAGCAGGGACAGGTGAGGGTGTGACAGGTGCAGGGATGCCTGAATGTGCAGGCAGTGCTTCACCCCAAGGTGGGAAAGGTGGCATGGTAGGGATAGCCCTGGAGGCTCAGCACCCCTGTCTGGGTCACCTCCAGCCTGTCTCCTCTCTGCTCAGGCTCTGACCCAGCTCTGGGAGTGCATGCAGGAAAACCTCAGCTCTTTCTGACTTTTTTCCTGCTCCCAGAACAGCTGCAGCCCCAGCTGCTCAGCAACTCATGGATGCCGGACCTGAAAACCTGTGGCATGTGGGGACTGAACTCCATAGGCTGGGCAAGGGGAGCCAGACAGGGAGGCAGCCCTGAGCCAAGGGGCTGGGGGCCACAGAGGGGGAGTGGGATGTGAGACTGAAGGCAGAGCTGCCAGGAAACCCCCCTCTGTAGTTGGGGCCTGGAGGGGGGGTTTGGCTGGCAAAGGCGGATTTAGGGGGGCTGAAGCCTGGCGCATTTTCCGTCGTTAGACACGGCTGGATTCACAACATGACTGGGCGAAAGCCCTGGAACTCGGAATGAATTTGCAGGAGGGTGTTGGAAAGCAAAAGCAGATTTTTGCAGC
>NW_020884896.1:5829655-5909365 GCF_003945725.1 Corapipo altera | reverse complement strand
CCCGCATGGCATGCGGAGCAATATGCAAATGTACAGCTTGTTTGTGCTGTAAAGTCACATACTGGCTCCCCCATTCCTCAGAGCCAGGGAAACTGAGGCATGGAGCAGCAAGGCAGCTTGCCAGGGAGGTCTGGAGCCCCAGCCCTGTGCATGAGGGTTTTGAAATGCTGTGGCGTGCAACATCCCCACCGTTGCTTCCAATAGCTCTGCTCCAGCCAAGGTAATGCCATTGTTTGCTCCCCTATAGCCTCTTCATACTTGGTTCCTGAAATGAGGCAAGTGCAGATACCTCCAGGAATTATCCCTCCATTTACTTACAGCAGCTGCTCAGCCTGTCTTTCCCAACCAAATTACAGGTTGAGAGATGCTTTTGACCACTTCCTTAGCCATGCTCACCCCTCCCATTCATTTATCCCCAAGGACCCCTGCAAAGTTGGTTTCTGCCGCACATCCCAGTCCCCTACTGCCCCTTGGATGGAGCTGAGCATTAGCCCAGCTCCCGCACACGGCCAGGGGTGATTCCAGCGTGGGGGTCCGCGGGGAGGTGCCGGGGGGGCTGAAGCGGCAGAGCCCCGGGGTCAGGGTGCGGTGCGTGTCGGGACCCCGGCAGGGAAGGGGTGCCGGCCAGCCCGTGTCCCGGTCCAGGGACGGGCTGCGGGCCCGGAGAGGGGCGGGGGGATTCACGTTTCGCTGACATCACGGCGGTGCTGGAGCGGCCGGGGGCCAGCAGCCCCGGGGGCCAGCAGCCCCGCCGCCACGGCCACTGCGCACCCGCGGCCACAGGCACCGGCGCCTCCGGTAAGTGGCGGCTGATGGCGGGGTGGCTCCCGGGGGACCCCAGGGGACGCCGCGCCCCTTCCCAGTACTTATCCAGGACCGCCAGTGTCTGCACTCCCAACGTGAGGATCCAGAGACCAACTCTGCAGTTACTCACCACCCTTTCTCTGGCCCCCCACATCCATCGGGGGATGCAGCCTTGCTTCGTACAGGCTGGGGTAGAGTGGGACGGGGGGGCCTCCAGCACAGGGACTCCCTGCCCCTTTCCACCCCTGGGGGGCCCGGTGGTCTCAGGCAAACGAGTCAGATCTTCACGGTTTGTTATCCGGGGGGTGCATGTATGTAAGCCACTGTCCGGGCCATCCTCCCCACCCCACCCCTGCTCTGGGCTGCGTTAGTGGGGGGTGGTGCACTGGGAGGGCTGCAGCCTGCTCCTCGGTGCTGTTCCCAGCAGGAGGGGAGGGGCTAGCCCGTCCTCCTGGGTCCCCTCCCCAGCCCCGCTCGCTTATGGTGGGTCACCCTTGGGCAGGGGACTATAATTTCACCTCGTCTCAGGGAAGGCAGCCAGGGTGTAACTGAGAGCAGGGGAAGGATGTTCACAAAGGGGTTTGGTTCATTGTCACCCTCTCTGGGGACAGGCTCTGAGACTCCACATGTCCCTCCCAGTAGAGATGAGAAGCCTGGGGCAGATTAGCCCCTGCTTACCCTGGGTGGGTAATGCAGGCTTGGGGTTTGGGGACAGGGACCCCGCTGTGCTAGTACAGGCTGACCACACTAGGCACTGGGTCTGCTCTCAGTACACTGGCTGCCCATCTGTGCACTGAGCTCCTCCATGCTCAGCCTCAGTTGCCTGTGTGATGACTGACAGGGTCACAAAGCCTTCCTAGGGGGATGTTTTTTCCCCTGCTCAAGTGGGTGATGCCTATAAAGAGGGGTTACCGTGCAGGGAGGGAAGGAGAACAAAAGCCAGGCATGACTGGGAGCATACTCCTGGCTTGGTTGCCTCCAGCACAGAAAGAGCACCTTGTCTGCAGGATCACCCACTCCGTTGTGCTTGTATGGATGGCAAGGGACAGAAAAAGGGCTTGTGACTCTTGAAAACTGATGGGTAAAGAAAAGGGGTGTGAGAGCAGCTTCCTGGGAGCAGTGAGCAGATGAGGAGCAGGATACAAACCAGCTGAGCCGTAATGACGTAGAACAGCCTGTTCAGTGCCCTGCCAGCCCTGTGGCTCCTCAGGCCATGCTGGGGTCAAAGCAGGCTGGACTTTGCATGCTGGTCTGCCAGGGAAGAAGAATGAAACCTGGCGGGGCTGGGGTCAGCAACTTCATCTGATCAGAAGTTGTACAGCATCTCAGGGCAGGAGCTGGTTGGGGAGCTCCAGGGTGTGAAGGATGTGGCCGCAGTGCTGGGGGTGAGAGAGGTGGGACCGACTCTCCCCTGCACATCAAGCATCACTGCCACTCAGGGAAAGACAGCCAGGAGCCAAAGGGGTGGGAGACTCTTCCTGCACCAGTAACACACCTCCTCCCTCCTCACAGGCCAGGATGGCTCCTCAGATCTAGACAGGGAGGCCAGAAAAGTGCCAGAGATACCCATCCAAGTGACAGTGGGACTGGGATAGCGGAGCTATCATGAGGATGTCTGAAGCCAAGCCCCTCAGCTCCTCTTGCCTCGTGCTTTTCTTGCTCTCCTTGCACTGGGCTTTGCTCCAGCTGGGCCAGGCTTTCCCCAGCACCTCTGACTACCTCCAGCGGGGCTGGCAGCGGCTGCTGGAGGAAGGGGAGGGCTGCGCTGAGTGCCGGCCGGAGGAGTGCCCGACACCGCGCGGGTGCCTGGCTGGCACAGTGCGGGATGCCTGTGACTGCTGCTGGGAATGTGCCAACCTGGAGGGACAGATCTGCGACCTGGACAACACCAACCACTTCTACGGCAAGTGTGGAGAGCACATGGAGTGCCAGCTGGATGCCGGGGACTTGCATCATGGAGAGGTGCCTGAGCCCCAGTGTGCCTGCCTCTCCCACCTGGCCCTCTGCGGCTCCGACGGAAAAACCTATGCCCAGATCTGCAGGTTCCTGGAGGTTGCCCATGCCCACCCTGATGCCAACCTCACCGTGGCCCACGAGGGTCCCTGCGAGTCAGGTAGTGCCCCTGGAGCTGCAGGATGGATGGAGGCTTGTACCTCTAGGGAATAGACGAGCAAGGGGGTCTGGCTTAACTGTTTCTCCTGACAGCAAACCCACAGCGTCCACAGGCATATGGCAGCACTGGGGGTTGCTCCATACAGTGTCAGGGCTCCCCTAGTCCTCCCATCCTGCTGCTCCAGGGCAGCCCGTGTGGATCAAGCTCTTGGAGAGGTCTGGGAGCAGCTTTGCCAGGAGGGAGTGGGGTTTATGGGAAGCAATGAATCCTGCTGGAGCAGATGGGGAAGTTCCAGGGAATTGTTAGCGAATTCTTGGCGGCAGTGCTGGGTTCACACTGGCCCGTTGCTCCCGAGAAATGTTCCTGTCTCCTGCAAATGGAAACCTGGGTCTGTTTGACTTGGCTGTGTGATTTCCATCTCCCATTTAAGACTTAGCTGGGGGCTGAGAGGGGACAGATTGGTAGGGAGGCTGTGTCCCAGCCTGCCCAGTCTGGCACAAGTCACCCAGTGCTGTCACCACAGCCTGAGGGGTGTCAAGATTGACTTTATTTTCTGTAGATCATCATATTCTTGAGTTTTTTCCCAGGTGTATTTGGAGGGGAAGACTTCCCTTGACCTCTAGCTCATGCTATGGGCCAGACTGTGGAACAGATGTGGGTTGGAAGGGTAGTCCTCACTCTACCTCTCCAGGGAAGGGATGTGGAACCTGGAGATGTTGGCTTTGTCCAGCAGCTGGGGACCTGCTGACTCCCTTCATTGCTGGCATTAGCCCTGTGTCAGAGCAGAGGCCTTATTTGGCTGGAAGCTCATCTACCTCATCCATCCCCAGCAGCCTTGGGCTGGATGAGCACCCCAATGGGCTGGGGAGGGAGTCCCCAGTCCCAGCTGTGAGGAGCGACCATGTTCTGGGGAAAGGTGAGAGTCTGCCATGGGTGGGAGAGGAGGGGCATGGGAAGGGTCCCAGCATCTCTACGTGAACCAAATGCTGCTGCCCAAGAGAGCAGCCCAGGAGAGCCCATGGAACCTGCCAAGGGTGGAACCTCTTCTGAGCCCACCCTGCTCTCCTGTACCCCCCTCCCCAGAGCCCCAGATCACCTCTCCTCCCTATGACACGTGGAACATCACCGGGCAGGACGTCATCTTTGGCTGCGAGGTCTTCGCCTACCCCATGGCATCCATCGAGTGGAGGAAGGACGGCACAGACATGCTGCTGCCTGGAGATGACCCCCACATCTCTGTCCAGGTGAGTGGTGTGCCTAGGGCATTGAACACGGGCCAGGGGTGACCCAGTGCTTCTCAGAGCTCATGGACAACCAGACCTGACAGTGGTTGGTCATACTCAGGGGATGGCCAAGCCTGGCTGCCTGGGAATGGGAAGGGGTGACTGGAGGCTGCATACAATGAGGACTGGCTGAGCCAGGGCTGGTGTCTTGGTGATAAGAGCCATCAGCATAGCTCTCTTCTGCAGTTACCTCTAGTAGTTTTTGAACTTGTTCATATTTTTTAGGACCTGCAGAGTCCTGCAGCAGGGAGTTTCCCTCCTCCCTGCCTTTAGTTTGCTCTGCTTGCTGGCTTCATTTGCAACCCTACTGGAAGGGCTAGAGGAGAGGCCTCCTGAGTGCCTTCCAGCCTGGGTTATCCTCTAGTCCTACAAGCACATCCAGGCAGTCCCTGCCCTTTTTTTCACATCAGCAGGATTCTGCTCCCAGAGCTGACAGGCCAGGGGTCAGCATCCTGCCTGTGGCCAGCCCCAAATATAGTGCCCAGCTGGGCACACCTAGCTATTAGAGGGTGTGGGCAGAGGCATAGGGGCTGTCCACCTCAGCCAGGCACCAATGGGGAGGAAACTATGGTGGGATGGATGCGGGAAGCCAGGAGAGCTGGTGGAACCTGGCACCATTGTGGTGTGACGTGCTGGTCCCCTTCCATCTTTCTGCCCTTCAAGCCTCCCCACAGCCTGTTGCAGGGTCTGACCAAGGATCTCCACCCCAAGCAGGGCTACCCTGTCTGGTTGGAGGAGACTCTACTATCCTCCACTCCTGGCCACTGCACCATAATAACAGCCTGCAAACACAGCTGCAGCCCAGCTGGGTCAGGAAAAGCCTATTTATTCCTGTGGATAAACAGAAAATAGCATGGTTGCTGCCAGAGCAATCCTGGGACCTCACTGCCTGCCAAAACAGGGGACTCAGGACTCTGTGGCACAGATGCCCCCTTGTTTCTGCCACAAGAGCTCACCGAAATCCCTCCTTCTTGCAGTTCAGAGGTGGCCCTCAGAAATATGAAGTGACAGGCTGGCTCCAGATTCAGGGTGTGCGGGTGACGGATGAGGGCACATACCGCTGCTTCGCCAGGAACAGCGTCGGGGAGGTGGTGGCAGTTGCCAGCCTGACTGTCTTCACGCCAGGTGAGCACCGTGTCCTTGTCCCCATGCTCTTATGGGGACGAGGGAAGGGATGTCTGGGCTGAGTGCAGCAGTACAGCAGGAGCTGTTGGAGCACAGGGCTGTGCTGGGGCTGCCCCAGCAAGCTGCTATGCATGGTTTGGCTCTGGTCCTTGTCGGGAAGGGGACAGGTACTGTAGGGCGGCAATGTCACATTGTCTCCATGCTGCTGTTTCAGACCAACTCAACCTGACAAGCTTTTCCCTGCCGAAGGCCCATGTGACACCCGAGGACTACGGGGACAGTGAGGAGGACTACTACTAGCCCAGAGACAGGATGTCTGGCTGCAGGGATCACCTTACCCACAGTCATGGTTCCTGTGTATTGGGGACATCTCTGGAACAAGCACCCTCTAGCCCAAAACTTCTTCTCAAACAATCCTGGCACACCAGCCTGTTTTTTAGGGTGGGGGATAGGGTGACACATCATTTCAGGGTGCTTGGGGAGGGGATACTGGCTGGTTGGTAGCACAGGGCTGGGGCCAGGGACAGCTCTGCCTGGAGCAGGGTGGGTCTGTCCTCTGGCACTGAGTGGAGACACGGTGGCAGTTGGGACACTGCGGGGACAGCTGTGCCGTGTGTGATGACGACTTGGTGCTGGGGGTGGAGACAGCTCCCTTTGGGAGAGTGAGGGCAAGGCAGGGGCATCACTGCCCTGTAAAAAGGATTTTTGGGGAAGCTGGAGCAGAGGGTTAAGGACCTGGCTGTGGTATCCAGTGTGTCACCCCCACGTCTGTTCTGTATTCCTTGAGCACAGAGACAGCCCAGCTTCTCCCCAGGATTTAAGGAACCTGCTGCCAAAATATCCTTCTCTTCTGTTTTGTTTTTAACCAGAAAAGTAGTGATTTGAGGAAACCAGACACTTGTGGATTTCAGTGCTGTCTTTTCTCCAGCCCAACTACCCTTGTGGTCAGAAACACTTTGGCCTTTTTTGACTGACTTCATGCTTTCCCTTCCATGAAGCTCTTTTCTTTGCCGTTTCAGTTAATGTTATTTAAAATATACACGTAGGTCAAAGCCAAGAGGCCAGTTGGCTGTCCTACATCCACAGGGATGATTATGGGGGTGAGGGAAGGTGCAAACACTGCAGATGCTACCTTGTCCATTGCGGGGGTACTTGAGGCAAGGAGCCCTCCTGCCCATTCTGGTGCTCACAGCTGGTCCTGGTGTGGGTCCTGCCCTTCTCACCCCACATGGGGATGGGGGTGCCATCTCCTGTGCAGTGGGGATGCATCAAGCCATGTAATTGTACCCCCGTCAGTTTGGATCCTATTCTACTGCTTTCATCTTGGGGTCCTAGGCTCTGTGACACTGGGGCCTCCATCAAGGTGACCACAGTCCTGTCAGTATGGAGCAGCTCTGTGCCTAGGTGGGGAAGGACAGGGAGGCACCAGTTTCTACTGGAAATGCTATCTTTAAAAAAAAAATATCCCACCTACCTCCCAGAGCTGGTGATTTAGAGCAAACTTTCATTTGTGGGAAGCATGAGAAGGAAGCTCAGAGCTGCACTGTGCTGCTCTGTGCCCAGAAAGGGCTGTCAGGACCCCTTCCACGGGCATTCTGGGGCTGAGCTCACACTCAAGGGATGCTTTTCTCCCCAAACCAGCAGCACATACAGGACTTCTGGGGCTCAAAACCTCCATATGGACCAAAGCACTCCCAGTTACTCAGTCCCCACTCCATGGAGGTCCAGAGCTGTGGGCTGAGGCAGGAAGCCAGATCCCATGAGGAAGGAGTTGGCCAGTCCCCAGGCAGGAGCAGGCAGGATGCAATGAGGCTGGTGGCTAGGGCACTGCACTACTCTCCTTCACTTGTTTTTTCTTTTCTTTTCTTCCTCTTTCTCTTGAGAGCTGGCTCAGACGACTCAATTACAGCACTGAAACCTGAACAAGCAAATAAAAGGGATTTGTCTGGAGTTGGCAGCAGAGTAAAAATTCCTGCAGATAGTGAGGCTGGGCCAGCCCTGGCCCCTGCACCACAGCTTGACAGGGCACAGCCGTCAGTATTGCTCCCCTCCCTGCTGGAGTGCCTGCCCTCTCTGGTAGCAAATCCTTTTTCAGCTGGGGAAATGCAAAAGCTGCCCATGTCTCAGTTTTGCCTTCCCTCTAACAATGTAACAGCATCCTCCTGGGGCTGCTATGTCAGAGCTGGAGGCTGTTCAGGAAGGACCAGGGGCACTAATGTGCCATTTATTTTTATTTTGCTTTTTTTGGGTGTAAAATCTGCTTTTGGAGAAGCTGGGCCAGTTTTACCCATCCTGATCTCCTCCCTGTTTCGCACACAAATCAGCTGGTGGAAGTGGGCCATGCTCAGGCTGAGGCTGCCATGGGGAAATCTGAGAGCGTCCCAGAGCTTCAGCAGGCACGAGCTGCTCACTGGGCTCCCCGCCGGTGCCTGGGGCTGGCCCCTGGCCAAGGCTGCCATGCCAACCCTCCTCAGGGCCAGGCTCACCCTGTCCGTGTCGGCACAAATCCAGGTCGTGCAGGGTGTGGATGCAGCAGTGGGCTGGCTGGGGAGTGTCATATGGGCCGTGCCCCCATCCCGGCTCTCCATATGCTCTGCAGGATGATGCCATGCATGGGCATCTGCATTTTGTTCTCAGTCCTTGCCATTCTCAGCTTCACACCTTGTCCCTGGCAGGGAATGCTGTTGGCTCCTGCAGGAAGGGCAACAGGGATGTGGTGACTGAGAGAGGGGGAAACTTGAGCAAGAGCCCTTGGCCAAAATTAACCAAACCAGGGGCTGTGTCTCCCTGTTTCCTCAGATCCCAGTCTGGGAAAGGGCTGTCTGACTGGCAGGCTGGAGCTCAGCCAGTATCTGGGCTCTGCTCCCCCCAGGATGAGGTGCAGCAAAGTGGCTCCAGGGGCAGAGAGGGGGCTGGTGTCCCCTCATCCCAGCTTCCAGTCTTGCCATTTCCAGCCACTTAAAAATTAAAGGAGCCAATATTGCTGCACGGCTGGAATCGGTCACTGCCACAGAGCTTAATTGAGGTTATTTGTTGGCTCTAGAACGTTTGGTCACCTCTGCTGCTGTCTGCTCAAATGTTTCCTGCAGCCCCTGCCCCAGCAAGGGTGTCTGACCAGGCTCTGCAGATGCTGTCCTCAGCTCCAGGAATGTGGAGGGTCCTGTGGACCTGACCAAACCTAGTGTCCATGTGGGGACAGAGAGTGTGCCTCAACAGGATGCAGCACCAAATTCCTTTGCAGGCCAATTTTTGGGGTGGTTGCTTTCTGGGGACAGAGGGGGCTGAGTGGCTCCTGCCAGCCCAGTGCCTGCACTCAGCCCAGGGACAAGGTCAGGTGGACTGGGAAGTGCTACCATGGCCACAGGATCAGAGCACACACCCACACAGGCACCTCCTGGGATAAGCAGGTTGTGGGTACCTCCCAGGGCACCACAGGTCACTGTGAGCCTGTGTACAAAGAAAGAGGAGCTTATCCTGCCAGCACCTGAAAGACCCTGAAGACACACATTAATGGAGCCAAAACCGTGTGATTAAAAACTGCCCTGCCACCATCAAGCATTTTGGCCGCCCCCATTGTGGATTCACAGCTCTGGGTGCTTGGGGGAAATTCAGGTAAAACAGCCCTCCCAGCCTCCAAAACAGCTGCTTTCTGCCCCAAAGCTGCAGTTGGGTTGCACCCAGCCCCTGCTCCAGGCTGGTGAAGCTTCAGCACTTCCCACCACTCCAGCCTTCAGTGCAGGGATGCCATCCAGGACTCCAGATCACTCCAGAAACCACCATGGGCCAGAAGATGGTTGGTGGCTGACCCAGAGATGGACGACCTGACACACCTGGTGCCTTCATTATCTTTACACCCCCTCAGTGTTGCCCAGCACTCACCTGGAAGAAGGAACTGAGCAGTCACAGGGTTTTGTGGTCTGCAGGGAAACTCCACCAAGTTTGGCAGGTAAATATACTCCAGTAGCAAACACAGGCTGTCTTGTCCTTCCCTTTCCTTGGGGGTGCTAAGACCTGCCCCTGTCTGGGCCTGGGCAGGAGGCACACAGAATAATAGAATGGTTTGGGTTGTAAGGGACCTTATCATCTAGTTCCAACCCCCCTGCCATGGGCAGGGACACCTTCCACTAGACCAGGTTGCTCAGGGCCCCATCCAGATTGGTCTTGAACACTTCCAGGAATGGGGAGTCCACAGATTCTCCGGGCAACCTGTTGCTAGTGCCTCACAACTCTCACAGGAAAGAATTTCCAGGCACATGGTGTGATTCTTGGGCATGTGCTGTGCAGGGCCAAACTTGGACCTGATGTTGCTCGTGGGTACCTTACAACTCAGAATATTGTGTGATTCTGTGATTCTTCTCAATACCTAATCTAAACCTACTCTCTTTCAGCTTAAAACCATTCCCCCTTGTCCTGTCACTACATGCCTGTGTCAAAAAGTCCCTCTCCAGATTTCTTGTAGCCCCTTTAGGTACTGGAAAGTGCTCCAAGGTCTTCCTGGAGACTTCTCCAGGCTGGACAGGCCCAACTCTCTCAGCATGTTTCCAGTCCTCTGAGCATCTTCATGGCCCTCCTCTGGACTCACTCCAAAAGGTCCACGTCCTTCTTATGTTGAGAGCTGCAGAGCTGGACGCAGCACTTCAGCTGGGATCTTGTAAGAGCAGAGTAGAGGGGTAGAATCACCTCCCTCGACCTGCTGGTCACACTTCCTGTGGTACATCCAAGCCTCCATCCCAGAGTCCAGATTTGGGCCACCACTGTGATTAGCCGTTAAACAGTGCCATCTCCTGGCAAAGCCACCGGCCACGCCGAGCCCTGTCACCGTGCTGGGCAGCCAGCAAAGGTATGTGGGGCCTTGGGCACCCCTGGAGCACCCCAACCACCCAAATCCAGCCCTGCCTGATCCATGCCCTGCCCTGCCCCAGCAGCATCTCTGCATTACTGGGAGGGGTGATGCCACTGCAGTATGAAACTCTCTCTTGGGATGATCACCAGAGCCAGAGCATCCTCTTGACACTGGCTTTGGGTAACTTCAGCAGGCACAGCTGTGATGGGGCAGAGCCTGGAGATGTTCAGCTGCAGTCCTTGGGTGTCTGCTTTGAACTAGGCTTGCAGAAGGGTCAACACCCCTTGTGGCCACCCTGACAGTCCCTCTGTGCCATGGGCATCTCCCATGGGAGATCAATGGCTTCTGGCAGAGGCTTGTCCAGCCTGAGCTGATCACTGGTCATACCTGGATGGAAGCTGGCAGCACTGCAATCTTGCTCTGCAAAGGGGTAAACTGCAATCTTGCTCTGCAAAGGAGCAACCAAGTGTGAGGAGCTCACCCAGAGCCAGAGACCTTCATGGCAGAGCGGTAGCTACCCACAGGACTTCTGTCCCCAACCTGTCCCCAGCCTGTCCCCATCCCTGTGGGAGGGTGGTATTTTCCCTTGTGCTCTCTGCACAGCACCTCTTCACCCTGCTGTAGTGGCTCAGGGAGAAAATAAAAACAGCAAGACAGCTTCCCTGCCTCCACCCAGCACTTATGCCACCTGATAAACAAAATGGAAATAAATCCTCCTGCATTTGCAGCAAATAGGTCTCCATGGGGGGTTGCTTTCAATAATTCAAATGCTGTTGCAGAGCGGAGCAGAGCCCACGCCAATGGGTTTTAATAAACACAGCCATAATGTGACATGCAATTTATTATTAAGCTTAAAACAGGAAGGAAAGAGTTTAATAAAAGCACCAGGTTCCCTGTATCAGTCACAGTAAGTGGCGGGGTGCTTGCTGTGGGGGGAGGTTGGCCAAGCTTGCTGCAGGGGCA
This sequence comes from Corapipo altera, assembly GCF_003945725.1. NCBI lineage: Eukaryota > Metazoa > Chordata > Aves > Passeriformes > Pipridae > Corapipo > Corapipo altera. Next base: position 5,898,234 of record NW_020884896.1, on the reverse strand, counting down.
CGCAGAGCCGTGTTTGCTTTTCCACACGCCCCTCAAGCAGGGACTGCAGGAACCCCAGGCAGCGCATGGAGATGTGAGCCAGACTGAGGGGAAATGGGGATCATTACATGGACAAGGGTAAGGTGTGAAATGCTGCATCCCATACAGCTTCCCAGCCATCCAGGGAAGAGCTCTGCCCTGGCATCGCAGCGTATTTGCAATGGCAGATTAAAGCCTCAGGTTTAGTCCCTCTCCTCAAAACTTTCGCACCCACAACCCTTCCTAACTCAGCTCCACCTGGGCAGCCCCATCCTGCTCTGCCCTTACCACCCCTGGGCTGCCTTTAAAGGCAGGTAGAGGGGACAGCTGACCCTCCTGGGGATAGTGAGGCTGTGTAAGGTGAGGTGCTGCAAGGCATGGGGAGCAGCTGGTAGCTGGCCCTGCAGTGTGTGTGCTGCCTGCTGGGCTGCATGGCTGGCCTTTCAAGACATGGATTTGCTCAAGGGCTGGTGGAAAGTGGGAACTCATGAGAGAGGTGGCTTTGCTGAGGGATGAAAGTGGTCCAGCTACGTCTGGAGGCACCTCTGTGTATGGGTGAGGGGTGAAGGAGGTTGCAGCATTCCATATTCATCACCTAGCAGGAGCAGGATGCTGCTTTCTCACTGAACCTGCTGTAGGCTTCCCTGGACACTTGAATGTTGTCACTTCCCCTAGGGATGTGGCTTTTTTTGCCTCCTCTCCTTGATCTTGCATCCTGGCAGTGCCCTGTCTGTTTGGGAAGGATCCTGGCAAACTCCAGTACCCATTCCTGCAGAGATCAGCACAGCAGCTGGAAGAGATGTGAGAAGTGGTGTAGGGACTGCCCGTGCTGTTTCTGCATGAAAATGGGGTTTGTATGATTGCCCCATGCTCTGTTTTGGGGGAATGACCTCAAGGAGGAGCAGTTTCCTGGATGAAAGCTCTGCTTGTGTTATATTAGACAACAGATAGTCCCTTCTCTGCCAAGGCTGTGGGAGATGGGGACCTTTATCCCATTCCAGTTAAAGGACACCCAGGGGCTCCAGGGCACCTGCAGCTCCTTGCAGCAGAGCAAGCAGTCTCCTATCTTAAGGAGGGCTTTCCAGCCAGATAAGGCCATGCAGGCAGCCTGTGTCCTCCAGTTTGGCTGAAGTGCTGGCAGGGCTATGCGTGGGGCAGCTTTTGTAGGCTCTTTAGCTGGTGTTGACAGCAGAGGGTTTACGGTGGGATTGATGCATGGTAACACCCTCCAGTTCTGCCAGCCCTGGTGCCTGCTGGAGCCTGTAAAAGACTTTGAGATTGTTTTGTTTTTCTCAGCTATGTTTGCTGAAAGCTCCATTGCTGCTGGCTTTAAAAGCCCAAGAGTTGCTGACATGACTCTATCCATGACCACTGCTATCAGTGTGAACAGTATCAGTCTTGCATAACTTTGTTTCCATTAAAAGCATCAGAAATTATGATTTTTTTTTTGTTGTCCCTTGTAAGAGATGAAGGTCTGAGACTGTGAGTGGGAACCTAGATCCAGTGGAGGGACACGGTGTCTTGCCTGTCCCCTTGAGGTGATGATCCCTGTGCAGATCCACCAGGAGCAGCACCAGCTCAAGGAGGGCTGGAGGGCCCTCACAATGGAATCTCCTTGCGTTGCAGGTTACTTTTTGACCTTCACCTATGGTCAGCTGGGGGAAAGACCCACCCTTGGTGGTCTGTGGGGATGGTGTGGAGGTGACCCTGGTTATCTCTCTGCCTGTCTGCTCATCTGATGTCCTGAACCTGCTTCCCTTGGGCTGGGCTTTCCCCTCTGCATGAGGCTGGAGTTCCCCAGTGCTCCCCACTGGAGGGACAGTGGGATGAGCTGAAGCAGGCAATAGACTGTGTGAGGGCACAACCTGCAGAGAGCACAGGTATCCGTCAGAGAGCGCCTGGGGCATGTTATCTCAGAGGCAAGGAGGTGCTCAGCAGGGACTTGCCTTATCAGAGCGCTGGTTGCTGTCTCTCCTCGCAGCCCTTTCTGCCCCGGGGCTGCTCTCTGTCACTTCTCTGCTCTGTAACAGCCAGAGGCAGGCGGAAATGGGAGCCCCTGTGCCTGGTCCCTGCCGGAGCGCACTGCTTCGGAAGTGTGGGGGTATCTGGCTTGCAATTACTGTGCCTTTGGCTTGGCAGGCCTGAATGTGTGAGTGATGGGGTCTCTGCAGAGCAGCCCCTGAGCCCTGGAGGGTTGGGGAGTGCTCATACCCATCTGCAGCTTCCCCAGCTCCCTGAGCTCGACCAGCTTGAGAATGTGGGAGGGGAGCATGGGAGAACAACTTTGGGCTACTAGTGAGAACCCCAAATACTCACCCGGTTGAATGTCCAAAAGCATAGCCTAAACCCTCCTCTTTAATAACCTCCCTCTCCCAGCTATGGCTGGGAGGAGAGGGAGAAGCAGCAACTCACATCTCCCATTCCCATCCACCTTTCCCACTTTGCAGCCATATGTTGCTATATGTGGTGAAGGGCTGGAGTGGCTGTGCTGCATCTCTCCAGGACATTTGCTGGAGAAGAGCTCAGATAGGGAGGATAAAACAGAAAAAAAGTCTGGTTTTGCACCTTGGGTGGTGTCAGTGGGACCGAGAAGGCCCAGGGAACCCTGGTCTGGCATGTCCTGCAAGTACAGCTGCAGCCAGTGGATTGAAGTCCTTCATGTCTGCAGATAACAAACCATCAGCCACCAGGATGCTGTGGTTCTAGGATGGGAGCGGCAATTCCTCTGCAAGCATTTTGGGAGGGAGGATGCTGCCTTCCCTGCCCAAGGATGGAGGAGCTAGAGACGAATGATTCCAGCTCAACAGGGTTCACTTTAAACATGGGGAGAGATCCAAAAGCACTGAGCACATTAGGATGGTGTCCTCAGGAGTTGTCCCAAGCTCCAGCTCTCTCCCACTGCCAGCATGCCCTGGCCTTGGGGAAGGAAGGGTTAAACTACAGGTCTCAGCAAAACAAGTGCTCTCTGAAAAGTCAACCAAGCTACCCAAATGCTGGCCTCCCCTCTACCCCCACCATTATCCATCTCTCTTATCTGCCCTGGGCAAGGGCAGGGCATTTCCCCTCATCTGCTGATGAGGACCAGAGCTGGTGACAGGCGGAAGCCTGCGCTAACTGCGCACAGGGCTCAGGGAGGCCGTGGCCGTGGCATCTCAGCTGCGGGGTGGCCTCTGTAGCTGCAGGTCAGAGATGTGGAGTAGTGGTATGATCCACCATGGGGCTGAATCCACCGAGGGCTTCCCTATCCCTGGCTGTCTCACACCCTGGAGTACTCCAGTGGCACCTCATTTCTGTAGTAAGCATGCAGTGAGATGCTGAGTCTCAGCCCCTCTGGAGAGCCCGGCTCACATCAAGGAGGTTATCAGCTCTACAAGGGCTAAGTACTTCTGGGCACTGATATTTTAGCCCAGTTTAGGGTGGAATCATGCAGGCCAGGCAAGCTGGGACACAGCTCTGTCCGTCCTGGGAGTGAAGATGGAAGGTGGCAGAGGTTTCACCCAGTGAGAGCTGCAGTGGGAGCAAGGTGCCAGGGCATCTCTGGCAGCGCGTGAGCTCTGCCAACAAGAGGCAGGCGTGGATGGGCTGTTTAATTAAATGTGAAGGGCTCTCACACTTCACAAGCTGCAGCCCTCGCTGCAGCCTGAGCGACTTGGAAAAGAGACCTTTTATTAAAAGAGAGAGAGACTCTGGCTCCGCCAGGCAGCCATCAAATGGCACATTTAATTGTCTCGGCTCGTTTAGCTGTCACATGGGGAGGGATGTGCTCTGAGCTCTTCAGCCTTCACTATACATCCTCCCCAGCAGGCACACATGCCGCCTGCATCCTGGGTGCTCCTGCTGCCCTGCAGGAGGGCTGCCAAGGAGTAGGTGGGAGATGAGACTTCATCCAAGGTCAGCACTGTGGGCTTGCTTGGTGCACTGATGGTCCAGCCTGCTCAGGGCTGAGCACCAGGGCTCAAAAGGGCTTGGGAAAGCAACTGGGGAGATGGAAGCATCCTAGGGAGATAGGAGCTGTCTGGAAGGCACAGGGTAACTAAATGGCACCTTAAAAATATCTTCTCGTTTATTCCCATGGTATAAATGAGGCAGAAGACTTCTGTCTCTGAAGAGGCTGTCCTACTCTGGTTTCATGGTGACAACCTTAGTGTATAAACCACAGGGCGGGCTGGCAGTGGGTTGGGATAGTTTTGCTGCTCCTTTCCTCTAGGAACTGAAGTGCTTAAAAATATCTTCTGGGCTCTGCACTATCCCAGCAGCAGGGAGCTGGCCTGTTCAGAGCACACTTGGAGGGAGAAAGGACCTCTGGGTGGTTTTGCTTTAAATCCACTGGGTGGCATGGAGAGACTGAACTTGGGTTCAGCTGCTGGTACCTGAGCCCATCATCCTGTGGGAGAGGCTGTTTGGCTGAGTGAGGGGACAAGTCCCTGGAAGGGGAGTTGCAGCCTTTCCAGTGGCTGTGCGGGAGCAGCTGCACCAAAGCTCAGCATTCGGAGAGGAGAGGAGGAAGAAAAAAAGATCAAGACGGGGAGGAAATACAGATTTTTATCAAAACCTCCTACTTCAAAGCTGTCCAGCTGAAGTGCTCCCCGTTGGTTTAATTTGAAGTGATGTTTCCTTCAGTAACTGCAGCTAAATGGTATCAAGCAAGGCTAAAACAGCCGGAAAGCCTGGAAAGGAAAGGCACTGTTCGGGAACGGCTCAAGGCAGACCTTCCCCTTAGGGTCAGGCTTGAAGACCTTTCCATAGGGATGAAAATTTCCAGTGCTTGTGTTTCTCATCCATCAGCTAATGGCATGGATAAAATCCAAACCCTTTTTGTGAATGGAAACAGGGTAATTTCTCATTCTGGGTGCCTTTTCTCACCCCTGGGTGCTGGGGATTGCTCTACCTCTCTGAACTGGCTGCAGGGTCTGCACTCAGGAGCAAGGGGAAAGCAGGAGATGGAGACCTCGGTGCTGCTCTGTGCATCTCCCAGGCTTGTGGTTTCCAGCCTGCAACCTCCCTGAAGATGTCTTGGCATCTCACCCCAGCACATGGGTGAGAACTAAACCAGATTGCAGGGGGCATCAGGAGAAGGGTCATGAATCCGCCGTCCTGACGAATCCCTTCAAATCTTCTTGGAACAGAAGATGATGGCCACTGCTCCCAATGCCTAGGGAATTTGTATGGGGGGGCAGTGGGGAAAACCAGCAACAGCAGGGCATGTGCTACCCTGTTACAGCATCCCTGAACTATTAAAAAAACTGCCTGGGAGGCAAAGCAGCTGGCTTTTCCTGGGAGAGTCTGATGTTCTCCTGTCTGCTGCATAGAAACTGATTTTCCCCATCTGGCTTGAAAATGGAGAGAGATACTTTGAAGGCAGCTGTGTCCTGTCCCTGCTGGGGGCAGCAAGGCTGGGTACTTCCTGGGCAGGGGCTCTGGTCACTGGGAGGACAAAGGTGGTCAAAGTAGGCCAGCTGCTCTGGAGAGAGGGAGAAGGACATGTCCTGGGAAACAGAAAGGTCATGGTCATCTCTTTAACCTCCAGTGGCCTAAACAAGATTTTAATGGCAATGACTGTTAGCACTAAAGCCACTGGCCTGGAAGGAAAGGGAAGGACAAGTCACCACTTGCTGCACATGGAAAAGGGATGCTCAGAGATGTCTCTCTGCTGGGGACTGCTCATAACCCTGTCTGCAAATCTTCTTCCACCCAAAAGATCTGAGTGTTGTTCCAGCCAGAGGCTGCTTTAAGGAATGGGACTTCAGAGATCTGTGATGGTGGCAGAGCTGGGACCCTGATCCCAGACTTTCTTACATTAAATCTCAAGGGGGAGATGCTCAAATACGTGTTTGTGCTTGCAGTGATGGGAGCTGACCGTGTGCTCTTTCTCATGCTCCTCAGGATATTTAGATAAAGATCTCTGCCAATCTCAAATGGAGTTTTGAAGCTGTATGAAGAGGCAAGGAGGGAAAAATAAAATCCTTCTTCCATAAGACTGGGGTGAAAGAAGCTGTAATTTCTCTTCTCCCAGTCCAGCAACCCCACGTCCCCCGCAGCAGATCCATTCCAGCCCTGGTATGGTTGCTGCTTTCTCAACTCTCCCTCCTCCTCCTCGCTCCCTCCTCTCCCTCCCCCTAGCTCCACTCCACGTGCTCCCAGCTGCTCTAGGATGATACAGGCAGGCGCAGAGTTCATGGGAGCCGTACCTGTGCTTTGTCTTCATCTGTCACCCCTCCTGACAGTCAGATCTATCTTAAACTGGGAGCGAGAGGGGAAGAGAGGGAAGCAATAATTAACCTCTGTGCAGGCCGCTCCCGAAATGCTGCAGTCTGCTGATGCACTAGGAGACATCCCTGACACTTTTATTGCTACTCCAGCACCGTGCTGTGTCTGTAGGAGGTGATTTGGCTGGGCTGGGATACCGGAGACTTTCATTACAGTTGAAGAGCCGCTGGCACCCGCAGCCTTTCTCCACTGGGTGCGTTGACAGGGTCTCCCCACCACCCTCGCTGGTGAAGCTGAGGGGAAAACTCATTTTGGGGTGTTGGCAGGCAGACTGAGCTGGGGTTTTCATGGTGCAGTCCTTGGGGTGCGTGGTGGGTACAAGGTGGATTTAGGGGTTGAAGTTGTTTTTTGTGGGGGTGGAATATACAAGTTTTTCATGTGGGTGCAGAAGAAGAGCTAGTGTGTCATCCAGGATAGGTAGTCCCAGTCCCAGGAGGAGCTGCCATGATGTGCCTGAGATCTAGGGCAGGATCCCAGGTGTTACAGAGCCTGAGCTTCCACTGCCTGTGACAGATCCTTGGTGGCAACCTTGTCCTGGACTGGAAAGTTTCCTTGATGGGGCTATGAAGTGAGAATAGGGGCTGGGATCTTTTGGGCTCCCTTGTGGTGCTGTGCTGGGCTTTAATGCCATCTTGGCAAGGGACAGTACTGAACATCCCCCTGGGTCCCTGCAGCCTCCTGCCCTGGCTGCCTGTGGGTCCCTGTGCTGGCACTCTTGGGGTTGGGTGGCTCCACAGCCACCTCTCAGCAATGCTGGGACAGCAGTGACACTGCACAGCTGACAAATGTCAGCTATGCACCTGCCTGATTAGGGCCTGGTAGCAAAGGAGCCCAGCAATTAAAGCAGCATCAGTGGCCAAGAAGCACGAGATGCAAAGACAACAGTTATTCTTGTAAACCCAGTGGAGCCCAGGGACAAACACAGCCTGACCCTGCACGGAAATCAGGAAAAGCCAGCTAGGAGTTGGTGTCTGTCTTGGTTCTTCTGCAGGATTGCTGGGCTGTCAATCGGAGCAGCGACCACGTTTCATTACATGCTGATTTTTGTTCAGCAGATGTTGCAACCTCACCTCATAGGAGAGCTAGAGAAAATCAGTGCCAAAAGCATTTGGCAGTCAAACCCTGGGTTGTCCTGATCCAAAGTGGCACACGGTCAGGCTGGTGATGTATCAAATTCCTGGTCCTCCATGTGGGCACGCAGAGGCTGGGGAAGGATGGGGCAGCACTAGTCAGAGCTGGGGACCAGGTGTAGGTCCAGATCCTGATATGGGATGTGCTGTTGTGCAGTGTCTTTCAGTGTTCTGGACATGAAAGGTCCTCTGTGAGGGGAGGTGAGCAGAAAGGACTCCTTGGGATGTGTCTTTGGGATAGCATTGGCATGTCCTGTTTGCCCATGACATGAGTTGCAGCAGCTGTTCCTCCCCAAAAACAGTCTTAAGCAACCAGGACTGTGAGCAGGTGGAAACCTGGCATCAGGTCCCACTGATGCCCCCCTGGTTTGCAGCAAGGGGCAGCCATCCAAGGGCTGTGAGCCTCCTGGACTGGAGGGTCCATGAGTCAGTGCCATCTCCTAGACGGGAGGATGGAGGTGCCACTGGAACTGGCACAGGGAAGAGCTACCACAGGATTCTGAGCCTTGTAGGGTCTGGTGGATTGAATTTGTCAAAATGAATGTGAGGGCCCTTGGTCCCTTTGTGAGGGGAAATCACCAAGTGCTGAAGGACTGGATCATGAAACTGAGTAAGGGAAAACACAAATCTGTATCCAAGTTCCAACTAAGATAAAAACATGTAAAATTAAGATCCATTCTGTTTTTCAGTTTTTTTAGCAGTGAGAGGGGCTGAAATAAGCCCATCCACCAAGATCAGAGGTGGCGTAGCCTGCTCTTGGGGTCTGCAGAGCAAACTGGCATCCTTTTCCATATGCTTTTGTCATAGGGATTCTTTAAACGAAGACAAGTTAGAGCTGTCAGTGTTTGTAGGCAGGTTGCTATGATCTGGTCTGAGTAATTTCTGAGGCAACTGCAGAGGATCCTGGCATCTCTCCTAACCCGGAGTTCTCTATTTGCATCCTTGGTCCTGGGAGATTTCTCACTCCAAGTACTGGCACACATGCTTTAAGAACTGTCAGCCCCATAGGTGTCCTCAGGCTGTTTCTAAGAGGTCTATGAAAAGCCATCAAGAAAGACAGAGGTAGCTTCTGCCATTTGGGGCACATTCCTAGTGGAAGACAGTCTCTGCTTTAAAGAAAACACAGTCTTTGGATGTGAGAAAATGCTGTTCATATCAGTTGGAAATGTGGAAACTGAGGCAAGGAGGATGAGACTGATTTTTCCCAGCTGAGGCAGGAACCTGGTAGCAAGCCCAGAGATAACTCAGAAGTCTCATAAATATTCCTCTTTCTAGCTGTAAAAGCATCCATTGGGAACAGGTCAATGCATTGAAGAAAACCAGCCCCAAACTTTCCATCTCAGCCTTCAGGGGGTAGTTTGCCAGGGGTAAAGGGGGAAAATGCTCCTGAGCACCTGAAATGTCCAAACAGACTGCAGATGAGGCCACGCACAAGTGCTGCCAGCTCCCTGCCTTTTGAGAAGCAGGAAGACTCGGCCTTTGCCTGCACAGATGGGGGTTTAATCAGGCACAGTTTAAGCACATGGGTGTTCAGCACTAATCCAATTTCCCTCCATTCATTAGGGTGGTTATTCATCACTTGGGAATGATGAAAGGCTGAGAGTCCACGTGGATGCTGGAGAGTTGCAGCACTGCTCAATGCCGGGCGTGCGACTGCTGCACCCGACTGCCAGTGGGGATGGCAAGTGAGCTGCTGGATGAGCCCAGTCCCTTCACAACATCAAATTGCAGGCCAGACTTGCTGCACCAAGCTCTGGGGATCAAGCCATCTTAGATTTTGTCCAGCAATCATATGGGAAACTGGCTGAAGCACCAGGTAACACATGCAGACAAGGAGCTGCTGGGTTAGAAGAGGATCTGAAGCAATGGAAACCTGTAGTCCTGCTGTGCTCCACCACACCCTTGCATTGCTCCTGGTGGTTGATTGAACAGTAAGCTTGCAGGGCAAAGCCCATCTCCAAGATCTTGGTGAGCCCACAAAACAGTGTGTTCATCAAGCTGGTCCCAACCAACAGATAAAAGCCTCATCCTGTGAGAGCAGAGCTATGGGGAGTGGGTGAAGGAACAGACATCTCTCCAGGCTGGTCAGAGCTCAGGTATAACATCAGCTAGAACAGCCACTGCTGAGGCTGCACGGGGAAGGCAGCTGCCTTGCGTGCATGTTTGCTTCTTCTAAGGGTTTGGCAGATGCATTGCAACCTCTGTCACATAGTGTCTGGGCAGACAGGTCAGGAGGCTGCCAGACCATGTCATGGCTGTGCTCTGGGACCCTGGCATCCAAGGAAAAGACAAGAGATGTTTCTCTCTGTTCCTTTCACCCATATGTGAAGCTCAACAGACCTTTGCTTTCCAGACAAATAGCAAAGTTTGCACAAATGTCTAAGATGTTCTCTCTTGATTCCCAATTCCTGTAATCCCTCTGAATATTCTGGCCACTAAAGGTAAAAAAGTAAATCACCCTCCACGGTTGGTGTGATGTGAATGAAAGGATCTGCAAACACTGTACAGGAAGAATCAAAGGCTGTCTCAAATGGATGCAAGTTGTGAGTGTTTTCCTGCTGCATTTATGCCCTGGTGCTAGTAAATGGCTCTTGTAGCATGGCTCACAGGGATGAGAATTACTGCCCTGCCCCAGGGAGCTAAAGGGTAACCACCAATTAGCGGCTGCAGAGATATTGGATAATTCTGATTATCATGAAGTGTCTGGGGACCTCCAGGTCATCGCCACAGGGCACCTGGGCTCTGAGCAACTATTTAACTGTGTTCTGCAGTGAACCAAACTGGTTCCTACATCCTGGACAGAGTCTGGTCCCGCAGAGTCCACATGGGGGTCTCTGCACAGAGCCCAGGAGGGGCAGGAGGTGAGAGCTGCTTACCACACATGGAGCTGAGCTCCCAAGCTTCTGGTCCGTCTGTCTATCCTATGCCCTCCTTTGCTGGGAGCTGGGTATTAATGCATCTGAGATGCTGTGTCCCCCTCAGCATAGAAGGTCAACACACGTTCGGGGCCCTGAAATTACCTACAGGCTGCTTGGTGGCACGGGATCTCCTTGCCTCTTCACTCAGCCCTTTCCTTTCCTCTGAAGGATCTTTCCTCCAAAGAGGAGGAAACCTGAACACCTCATTCATTTAGTTTCCAGCTCATGGCTTCTTCCAAAACCTCCCTGTTGTCCCTGCAGGCCCCTGCCCTACCTAAGCCCATCTCCCCTCCTTCTGCAGCACCCCACTTCCCAAACCCCAGATGAGCAGCAAGGCACTAATACCAGCACCCCTCTACCTTCTGAAAGGAGCTGGTGGTTGTGTTTGATGGGAGCAATCCATCTCCATCATTGTAATGACCGTTCCCATTAATCGGCCATAAACTAATAAAGTAAGCACTTTCCCCTCCACACCCCCCCTCAACTTCATTAAGTCTTTAGTACATTAATATGTCTTACTTAGTGTCGGCTTTGGCCTCTGGTCTGATGGTTGGATTTGGGTTTTTAGGTTTTGTTTTTAGGGGTTTTTTAAAATTTTTTTCCTGTGGGTAACATGGGTTTACCTGCTGATGTTATTCCCTGCAGCCCCAAGGAAGCTTTGACAGCCCAGGTCATCCTTACAGCAGCAGAAGTATCATGTGTGTTGATGAGCCGAGAAAAAAGGGACAGGGACAGGGATTAGGGTGGGGGAAGGAGGGAGGGAGGGAGGAATAAAAGATCCCATACACCTCCAAATTAAATTTGTGATGCCTGGCATCAGATGGGCCCGCAGCCAGAGATTAATTCGACTGATCAAGTTATAAAGAGTGCTGAGGCGGGTAATCAATCTTGGAGCTGTCAGGCGAATAGGCAGCAGTATTAACCTGGCAGGACTCGCACACACATACACACGCACACACGCAGAAGCCTTTTTAATTCCTATCACATTGACTGTTATTTCCCAGGCCTGTTTATTTTGGAAGGGCTGAGGGGGGGAGAGTGGGGGGTAGTGGCTCTTTGCTCTCTCCTCCTCCATCACCTGCAGCAATAGCCCCATTCAAGTGAGCATCGTTCTGCCCCTAGTGCACCCGCCACCTTGACATGCAAAGGGGAAGCCCTTGGACATGAAGTTAGAAGGCTTTACCACCACTTTTTGAACTGGGTTTCTTGCTGGATACTGAGAAGACTCAGGCTGGGTTTCCTCCACTTTCCAGTGGTGGTGGTGTTATTCTTGCCCACCAGCTGCCTGGCTGGGATGGGCCCCAGGCTTGTGATGCTCAGCCCCAGGCATGCACAGTCCCCATGTGTACCTGTAGTTTCATAGAGCCACTGTTCCACCCTGGATCAGCTGCAGACTGGAGCTTTTTGGAGCTGAGTCTACAGAGCCCATAGCAGATGAATGCCAAGAGCTCTCTTTGGAGGTCTTCCTTGGGAATGAGTTGCAAGCAGATTAGCAGAGGTGGAAGCTGGGTAGCTCCCTACTTGCTCTGAGTCTTGGGAGTGACAACCCCACTGGCAATGGAGGAGAGTTCTACCTGTATGAGTTGGAGACCCCTGTGCTGGCCAGGTGCTGGGAGAGACCTCATCAGGTCCAGACTCACAGGTGGACTGGGCAGATCCTACAGGCTCAGAGGTGGGAGTCTAAAGAGCGTTAAATCAGCTTCACAGAGAGAAGGAGCCTTGCAGGTGAGAGCAGGGACAAGACTAGCCAGGGAACCAGGAATGGGTTGTTTCCAGAGGGAGCTAAACTTGGGACAACTGGAAGGATGACAGAAGAAGCAAGAATTTGGGGCACTCAGCCAGCAGACAGCACTGCAGTGTGTCTGGGAGACTACCAGTTCCCGTCCCACAGGGATCATTATAGGCACCCAGTTGCTGGCAGTTCATAGCAACCACCATGACATTAGGAGGCAGTGGGATGGAGCTCCTTATATGAGGAGAACAGGACGCCATCCCCTGCTAACTCCTCGCAGGCTGGGGACATCTTCTCAGGGGATGTAGTCAACAAGTAATGTCTCCACACAGAAGTCACTGCTGGCAGCCACCAAAAGCTGTTGATATTTCTTTGCCAGGCCAAGCACACAGTGCCCCAACTGGCATCCTCCAGGAGCTGGAAGGGGACCTGGACAGATGAACTAGTTTGCATCGGTGCTGAATGCTCAGCATAGCCCAAATGCATGGGGACTGGGAGCTGGCTCTGCAGAGCCCTACTCCTAGTGGCTGGTGGCTGTGCAGACCCCAACCGAGTGTGAGTGCTTGTTTACTGAAAGGGCTCAGGTAGGAGCCATCCCTATACTGCAGCCCTTCTGGTTGTCCCGTCTGGCTGAGGGATGAGAGAGCCCTTGCTGAGCCCCCCTTTGGCTAAGAGCCATACTGCCCCACGTCCAGGCAGGCTGGAATTTTGCAGTGGTCCTACAGTACTTTCCAAGGGCCAAAGCTGCAAGCTGTCAGTGTGACACAAGCAGGACACATGGCTCAGGCTGCTGGGAACGCTGTGGCCTTTCTGGGATGTTCAAGTGGGTCCTTTCAGGCTGGAACAAATTGCGTGGGCAGCTGAGGGGTCTCTGAGAAATGCTCTTTGGTGGGAGCTGGTGTCTCTGCAAGAGGAGTAGCTTTCCATGCAAGATACCCTGGTCAAACATTTCAAAATCCTTTCACTCCCACAGTTTTCCTGCATATTCCCTTCAGGGGCTGTCAGTCAGGCTGTGACGGCCCCGCTGGGAGACAGGGCACCCAGCATGGCTGCAGCTTGCAGCCAGCTCCTTCATCTCTGCATCCAGCACATGTGTTTGTGCAAGGGTTGTGTCAAGGGCTGATGGGGGCACTCAGCTCCAAGGTGCTTGGGGTAGGTCCCGAAAAGGGGACAGAGTTTGAGTAAGGATTGCTGGGTGATGTGCTCGGCACCAGCACTCAATCCTCTGTGTCTCTCCCTCTCTGAAGGAGATGTGGGGGTGGATGCTGTGTGCCCCAGGGGTGTCCACATCCTCCTTCATGTCCCCCATAAAGCAGAACAGAGGTGCTGGGCAGGTGTCCTCTTCCCCCTGCTCAGAGCAAGTAGTTGCAGCCATTCCCCCATTTCCTGTCCCCATGGCCCCATTCCTGCCATCCTGTGGTACCCTAATTGATGCCACGGCTCCCTCCACCAGATTCACCAGCAAACACCTGTATCCTCTGCCGGCTGTGCCGACCCTGCCAGCTCACAGGGCTGCAGGCAAGAGGGCTTCGTCCTGGTGCCAAACCGCTCCTGCTCAGCTCATGCCAGCAGATTTTGGAGCTGTTCAGTGCCAACGTCTTCTCCAATTAATCTTCTTCCTCCCTGGCTCCCTCCTCTCCTCACTGGGCCACATCTTGGGGAGGATCCATCGATCTCAGAAGTGCCCAACAAAGCATCTGGAGCTCAGATTAGACTGTGTTTCCTAGCACCTTCTCCAGGTTGGTGGGTACCAGTGCGGATGCTGTCTTCATATTTGATGGTATTATTAACACGGGGAAAGGAGGAGGGGGGGCAAACAAAGCACTAATTGATCTGGTAATAAAGTTAATAGAAGCTCTTATGAGCTTGCCCATTAAGAATAATTAAGGAAGGGTGAGTGAGGGGAGGAGAGTGAAGGGAAATCCACCAAGTCTGGGGTGGGCTCGCTTGGTGAGGATTTACAGAAGCTCCTCCACCCCACACCTTTTTGCCCTTGGCCTTCACCCCTAACCACTCTTCTGTCCCTGCTCCCAAGGTCCCAGGCAGGTCTGCCTTCTCTAGCTGGAACTGGGACAGCTGAGAGCACAAGTCACTCAGGCCTGGGAGGTGTGAGGCTGGGACCTTCCCTGTCAGTACCAAATAAGGTGGTGGTCCAATACAAACTTGGTGGGGAGGGGGACCACAGAAAGAGGGGAAACGTCTTCCGAAGATCTCCCAGAAGAATGTAAGCACCAGTTTTTGCCATACTTTTCAGGGATGCCAGGACTGCCCTGGCTCAGAGGCTGGCTTGGCAGGAGCAGCATCCCTGTGCCAGGCTATAGCCATTGCGGACTCTCCAAGCTGGGAAAGGCTATGAGGCATCCTGGGCTGGAGACAGGATGGCTGAGCTCTGGCACAGAGAAAAAAAGACAGTCTCCAAGCTCTTCATAAACACAATTGCCGAAAGAAGAAAAGAGCAGCTCAGTGGGGTCAGGGGTTAATACAGACAGGGCTGCTGCTACAAATGGCAGGGAAAACAGGTGGGATTTCAGTGGCTGATAAGAGGAGGCAGCAGGGACAGGTGGGGCTGTGAGTTGGCAGAGGCAGGATCAGTCCGGCTGTGGGGTAAGGGGCTGTACGGTACCTGGAGGCAACAGAGAGTAAACCTCCTGTTCCTTCCCTGCTCATGTGACTGCAGGCAGTGTGGCATAGGCTGCCCATGGCATGCCCTCCCTGAACTCCTGGAGACACCATTCCCTGCTTTCCCCACCTTGCAGGGCTCCCTGTAAGTGTGTGCTTGGCTTGGTTGATGCTGCCAGCTACCAGCACTTAGCTGGATTCCAGGGAGCTGGGCAGCATGTGCCAAATAAACAAGGAATTCAGAGGATGAATGTGATGCTGCAGCTCTGTCTACAGCAAACAGCTATTGCCAGTGAGAATATCTGGGGACTCTCAGCGAGAATATAGGCAGTGAGAATATCTGGGGACTCTCAGCTGTGCTGGCCCCAGCTGCTGCCACATGTGAGATGGGTCTGGAGGCAGCAAGTAAGGACCTGCCTTCCTTTGTGGCCCTGTCCCCCAGCAGTACATCAGTACCCCAGGTTTGCTCTGCCTGCGAGCTGCCCCAAAGAAGGACAAAGTCCCCCCAGCACCCAGCAACTCAGTCTGCTCCTGGCCTGCTCCCAGTCCATCCATCTGCAACCAGCTGGAACATGCAGCCAGAGTAGGCCTGCAGGGCAGGCGGATGTGCGGTTATTTTGAGTGGCAGGTGGATTTTGCTGCAGGTGCTGAAAAGCAGACACCAGGTAGTGGGGCTGGACTGGCTCCCCTCCCACCACTGCATGGCAGCTCTCCCCAGCACTGACCCCCAGCCCAGATGCCTACACTTGCCCCTGCTCTTGGTTTTTCAGCTCGGCTCTGTCCCTCTCTGCCCATCCCTTGATCACTCTGTGGATGCAGTGCCGTACACGTGGGTCTCTGGGCAGCCCTGCCAAACCCATGCATGACATTGACTTCTGTTCTGCCTCTACTACATAAAGGGTGGCTTCATCCTCATGTGAGCAGCATGGCAGCCCTGAGACCCCTGGTCACAGGAAGAAATGGGCTGGCTTCTCCTGCCAGTGAGGTGTAAGGAGGAGCTGGTGCCCAGGCTGAGTATGGGGACATGGCGGGTGCACCCAACCCAGCTCAGGACTGGCTGCATGCAGCGTCCATGGGAGGATGAAGCCTGCCCGCCTGCCCTGGTGCTCCCCAGGCTGACACAGCAGGTAACTCTGTGTTTGTTTGCTTTGAGAGAAGGAGTGAAACCAGATCCAGCCATGCTGCTGTTTGTGGTGATGCTCTGACCCAAACACGGAGGACATGGTAAACAGAGGCAGGATTCCAGTGCTCATGGAGAGACCATGTCCCTTCTGTGAGTGCCTTGACCACAGGGAAACATCTCCAAGCCACTTCTCAGGGCGTCCATCTCTGTCCCTCCTACCCCCCACCTGCAGCCACTCAGTCTGGAGCAGAAAATCCTTTTTTTTTGCGATTTTGAAGCACTGCCATGTGATGTGCTGGATATCAACACAGGCATGAGGTCCAGGCTGGTCGTGTGACCCTGCAGAGGTTCCTGGATGCCCCTGCCACTTCAGCCTATGTGACTGGCAGAGAGTCCCCATGAGGAGATCAGTGACATCTTAAAAGCTGCTGCAACACTAGCCGGTGGCTTCGAAACACCCATATGCTCTACCAAGCCCTGGGGAGGGCAGCCAGGGCCAGCAGGCTCCAAATATTGATCATGGCCAGGATGTTCACAGAACATCTTTCAAGCCCTGCCACCGGGGAGAGCCATGGCCAGATGTCACTGCTTTAAACAACCCTGTGTGTAGGAAGAAGTGGTACCTGTTCCTTGGAGCTTAAATAACTCAAATCAACCCCTTGTGTCACCCATGGGTGACAGAGCCACCCCTTGCCATGGCAGACTGGGCATGTCCTGTGCAACTGTGAATCACCTCTGTACAGAGGTGACACCTTTTCTCCCTTGTGAATACAGGCTAACTAATGGGGCTTAGGATCCTTTGTGAGGGTAATCTTGAGCAGTGATTTACATTTAATTAGCCAAATGAATATGGAAATAGACTCTGCCCAAGAGCCTACTAATAACTTTCTGTGTTAATGGCTTGGGCTAATATAACTCCTCCCTGGAAGATCAGTGTGCTGTGCTGTAGGAAACAAGGGCCCGACCAGGCTTCAGGGAGAACTGGAGTTGGACATGCCAGTGAACAGGGCAGGGTTTTTGCTGCCAAGCAGTCAGTGACCACGGACTGTCCCCTTCTTTTCAATGGGTGCTGCGGGTCTGATGTGATCAAGGCTCTAAAATATGTAGTTACAGCCATGTGGATATGGCTTAGTGGTGGCTTTCCTGGTCCTAACTTTGTTGTTGCATTGATTAATAAGATCTAGAACTGAAAAAAAGCCAGGCATTTTGTTATTGAGGTCCATAACACAAGAGGAAGGAGTACAGTATGACTACAACAGGAATATCAAACAGTGAAAAATAGTCTCTGTGCAGAGTCAGCCCAGGAGCTGGATTCAAACCACGTCACATCTGATACCTGTGAGCTTGGTAAGGGCTTGGCTACAAACCCCCACTCTTTGGACCCTCCAGCAAATGTTAGGTTGTTGGTTGTTGGAAACAAACCAGGTGGTACTCACAGAGCACAGGGGGAAGCCTGCCCCAAAAGGGCAAAGCTCCCAGGCCAGCCTGGAAGTAAGTGTGTCACAAGCAGCAGTGCTGGACAGGGTGAAAAAAGGGCTTTCAGAGTCAGGTGTTATCAAGGAAGTAAAATAACATTCAGTTTGTTAATTAATGTTAATGAATTGTTAGTTATCTAATGGTAATCAAGCCAGATGTTGCATTTTTTTTAATTTATTTTTAAAATTATTTCTGCAGCCCAAGCTAGTCTGCTCCCAGGGCATCAGAGGGCTCGTCTGACAAACCTGCAGACTTGTGTGATGGACGTGACCTAAGAACCAGCTTTGATGGCTTTGCACTAAAACATAAATGCATGGGGATGTCAGATGATGCCTGATTTTTGTGTGTGTTTGGTTTCTTAACCTGTCTGAACCCCATTAAACCTGATAAAGGTTAATATGGGTTGGATCCACTTAAAATGTCTTACAGTGGCTTGGGGTCTCCCCAGTCAGTTTTGTCTCTGATTTCTTGCTGCCCAGGAGCCCCCCAACATCTGCAATCGAATGTGAGGGCTTCTGTCCACAGGAGCAGTTAATCACTGCAACCTGATGGAGCCAGGCCGATAGATCTTCCCAGCATGTAAAATAACTCGTGTTAATCACTGCTTGTGATTTATCCTTTTCTCTGTCTTGTACACGAATTATTCAGGATGATGCTGGGGGAAACTGGGTCAAGAAAAGCCACGAGAAAGTCCCATGGCTGGCATGGGTGGCCCCACTCACCCAGCTGGGAGGGTAGAGCGAGATTCAGTGGGGTTCTCCCTCTGCTCCTGGGCACATCCAGGTTGGGGAGGTGCTTTGCTGGGGTCTTCACTCTCACAGGGGCCACTGGAAATTAATTGCACAGTTGACAGCCGTGTGCTGAACTCTTTGGGCTTCTCCACCTGGGCTTCTCGGGACAGGCTCTCCTCCCATCTGTCTTTGTGCTGGCTGCAGGGCTGTGTCCATCATTGGCGCCGCATTTGTTTTGCTGTGGGTATTTTTCTTTAGCCCCAATTACACTCAGGCTTACACCAAAACAAACAAGCCCTGGGATGTGGAGGTACCTGGCTGGCTCAGACAGGCTGGTGCCGTGGCTGCCCCAGGGCTGATAAAGGACCCGTGGTGTCATTGCGCTGGAGTCTGGGCTTGAAAAACGTGACGTGGTTTTTCTTGACAATTAATCACTGGGGAGCGAGCAGCATCAATTAATGGGTAATTGGCCTAATTTTAGGTCAGGGTTTCCAGGCTGGACTCCTTTTGGCCCTCTCTCCACAACAAGGATGGGTATTCCTATTGTGGCACCTGGATGTAAAGCCCCGAGAGACAAGGTGGACGGAGGTGTGGGTTGATCCACCAGTGGTGGCAGCCAAGGGGCAAGTGGGAACATTAACAGCAAACCCTGGCATGCAGAATACAGACCCAGCTGGGGTGAGGATGTGACTGGCCCTTCTCTCACCACTGCCAGCTGTGCCCCAGCCAGGCTGGCGGCACATGTCCGGTCTGAGCCATGGGATGTTTTGGGACCTGGATACTTTCAGAGGTTCAGTTCCCTGCATGGCCCTGTGTGGAGTCAGAAGTAAGGGCTGCTGGCTTTGGATTTAAGGGTGAATGGAGATGCCTCTAATCCCAGGAAATGCAGATGCTTCTGGTCCATGCTTTCTTTAGGAAAGGCTGCAGTGAGGTGGCTGCTTGCAACACTTAGCAGGGAAACTGAGGCACAAAAGCAGCTTTCCTAAGACTGAAACCCCCCCCGATAAAACAACACAGTTGTAGCCACCCTGTGTGGCACAGGTGACAGCTCCTGGGACACCCCCAGCTCTCTCCAGCGAAGAGGGTTGAAGGATGGAGATGTACATTTGTCTGCCAGTGGCGAGAGCCCATCCCTTTGGCCACTGACCACATCCCGCTGCATTATCGCTGCCTGGTGTCTCCAGTGAGAGCCAGTCTGGGAGCTCTGAAACAGTTCAGAGGAGTGGAGTTCAGTTCAGTGGAGGAGTACAGGATGAGAGAGTAATTTGATGCTCTGAGTGTCCAGAAGAGATCCTGCTAGAAATACCCGTCTGACACTGCTTGAGATAAAGCAGGGGAGGCGGGTTCACTTTGCCTTATCAGACACATTTCCTCTAGAGAGATCTCCATCAGCTCAGAGAGGAAACTACTGAATTTTTGTGTTTTGGTGGCTCTTTTACATTTGAAATTTTTCAAGAGGGACAAAGATAGCAAGGAAAAAATGTTGCACTTGGTCCTTATTTTGTTGGTGAGGAAGTTTGAAGTTGGAAAGTTCCTATCTCTGTTTTCTTTTCTTACCAGAAATTTTAATTATTTTTTTTTCCACAATTGAGATGAAGTAAAAAATACTGCCTGGAGAGCAAGGCAGAAAAGAAATTTTTAAGCTGAAGAAAAGCAAGTGACACTCTTGGAAAGCTGTATTTTTCATAATTATCCAATGGAGACAAAGTGAAGCACAAGCACAACGTGGGAATTTCGCGTACTACTTGAAAGCTAATTTAATGAGATTCTATTTTTCAGGGACAGAAGCAGCTCATTAGAAAGCATTTGCAGACATCCCTATCCTCAGGACCCAACCCCCTGCCTCCTGCTTGGACTCTCCACATGCTGGGGAAGCACAAAAGGACATTGTGGATGCCCCTATCCTTTGAAGACATACAGCGGCTTTGCTTGGCCTTGCCTGCCATGCAAACTGCTTCATTCCCTGTGTCTGCTGTCGCCAGACCTTGCTGGGGAAGTTTTGGGGTCTCAGAGCTGTGCTGCTCCCCCAGTTCAATTGCTGCAGGAGAGAAACAGCTACCAACCTGATCCTCTTCCCCAGGGCCCCATCCAGGCACCTCGTGGAGACCTCTCCTCCAGGGCATCTCCTTCTGGGGAGGTGGATACCCTCATCTCCCCCCGCTTCCAGCACCCCTCTGCCCCTCTCCAGCACCAGAGGTGCAGGTAGCAGGGTACGTGAGCGGGATTATGCAGTGCCAAGCAGGATGGCTGCTCACCTGGCACAAGCCCAGGGAGCTGTCGTCTCACCACTGCTGTGCTGCTAACCATCAGGCATTCAGCATCACTGCCCCAAAACCCATCAGCAGCTTCAGAGGATCCATCCTACAAGCTTCAAGCATGAGCAAATGCATTGTGGTGCACCAGTGTCTCATAAAAACTTCTGCAAGGCTGTGAGCACGTTAAATATCAGGTTTTGTACAGCAGCACACCAGGGCCAGACCCTGGAGAACACATCCAGCCCTCAGGAGCTGGAAATGCCTTCATCCATTTGACTTTCCAGCTCCTTTTATCATGGAATTTGAAAACTTACCACTCACCAGCACTTTGCAAGTGCCCTTTTGTGCCTTTGGTCTTGGAAATGCAACCCTGGGACATATGATGAACCACTTTCATTCATTTTCCTTCAAATTTTTTCACCAAATCCTTGATCTGATTCAGTGAGGAGACATTCCTCTAGCCTTCCAGGTTCTCAGTGCTCATTTTTAGCTCTGTGTTAACCTACCCCAATCACCACTGAATACGAGGTTTGGGTTTGCTGGTAGTCAGGGCATTTCCCCAGGGCCCAGGTCTCAGGACCATGATGGCCTCAGGGGTTCCTATGGGCAACAGGCAGGTAAAACAGGCACTGGTCAGACACAGCAGCCTGGAGAGAGGTATCAGCCCACAGCCATTGCTGCAGTGTGGATATGCTGGCCCAATGATGGTCTGGGTCCCTTGCCAGCCTGGCAGCAGCATTAGGTCCCCGGAAAGCGAAGTTTCCAGGATCTCAGTGACCAGCAGTGCTGAGTATGTGGCCAGAATGGGTAGTGCATTAAGTAGCTGATTGGGATGGTGATGGATGGGCAAGGTGTTTGGGGCTCATTAATTTCCTGGCAGGGATTGGCTTGTCACGTCCTGTAATGCAATTGAAGTGGGTACACATCTCACTCAGGGAACACAAGGAGCACTCAGAGCACTTCCTTGCAACATCCCCAACCGCACTGTGAGAGTTTAGTCCTGCTAAATGCTGGGCACGGCTCAGCCTTGGCTCTATAACCCTCAGCAGGGGCACTGCTCCCATTTGGCTGATTTCTTGCAGCTGCCCAGCAAAAGCTGGCTGTGCAGGGGATGCTAGAGCTTAGCTTAGTGCTCTCTTGAAACCCCCCCATCCCTGGGTTGCAGGTGTCCTGGGAAGCCTCTGTCCTCTGGAAGTCTAGATGGGCTGAACCACAGACCACAGCACAGGCTGCGGTCACTCTTCCTTCTCCTCATCTCGCCGCAGCAAACTTTGGGGCTTGCTGGGGTCCCTAGAGTGGGGGTTTAGGTGTTCTACAGGGGTGATCTCCCTGGTCCAGAGGTACACTGTGTGCAGCTGGGCTCCCAGGAGCGTGTGACGGGTTACAGCCAGCACTGCTGCAGCCAGAGGATGCTGTGGGACAGGGCTGCAGTGGGAGGTCAGGACAGATGAGCTTGTGCTCCCTCCCAGCCCGAAACTCCCCAAATCCCCAGCCTCCTCTCAAAGAAGCTGCTACTTCCCGTCCTCTAAAGGACTGCGAGAGCACGGAAACCTAAAGATTTAAAAAAAGAAAAAAGCCCCTGTGGTGACAAACAGGAGCAGCATGGCTGTGAGCCAAGGCACCGCTCATCTACCCTGGGGACAAACCTGGGGGGACATACACAGCCCCTCCCACCGGGCCTTGGGTGGGAGACTTGTTTTTCCGGCTGCAGCATTGTTCTGCAGAACCTGAATAAACACCCAGCCTGGGGCACCCAGGCAAAGGGCACATTTCCCTCCCAGCGCCTGGAGCCTTCAAGGAAATCCCTTTTGTGTCTGCTTTTGGCTGACCCTTGGAAACTAACTCCACTCCCTGCAGTCAGCAGTGCCTGTAGCCACACCACCAGCCCCTTGCTCTTGGAGAGGATGGGACAGGACTGTACTCCAGCTCCTGTGCAGACATCTGGTGCATGGTCTCCTCTGAGAGAGTCAAGATCCCTCATCTGCTTCTTCAGAGCCTAAACTCAGCACATGTGTGGGTGTGCTTGAGAAGCACTTTAATTTACCCTTTTAATACGAATAATATTCAATAGAAATTAATTGATAGCTATTTAGTTATTCATACAGTTTTTTTGCTACTATTGATTGGTTTGATGTTACTTGCAGATAACAGGGAGCTGAGGGAAGGCTTCAGTGAGCTGCAGCACTCTGCATGAGGAGAGAGATACTCAGGATGGCTGTCCCCAGGTGGGACAGGATGGGGAAAATGCCACTCTCTGGACTCATGCCAATGGACAAGGTTTGAAACTTGCTGGTTTTGTGGCCAGCTGCATCTAGGGAGCTGTGGCTGACCTACAGAGTTGTACCTCTCTGCTTTGGGGAAATTTTCTGTCTCTGAGTCCACCCATTAGCCACCTAAGGGGGTCCAGGGCTTGGTTGGGATCTACGAGGCTCTCTTATCCTGGGCATGTTCTAATAGCAGAAAGGGTACTTGCATGGGGAAGTTGGCTGTTTGTGCTGGGCATGGAGCATGGAGCTGGCACATTCCCCAGCTCAGCACGGGGCTCTGGCTTTGACTGTCAAAGCTCTCGCAGGTGCAGCAGCATCTGATGGGCTCAGGACAGGACCTGAGTCGCTCTGAGAGGGCAATGGCACCAATACTGTCCAAGGACAATGCTGTTCTACAGGGCAGCAAAGGACTTGTGTGACCAGCTCTAGAGGCACCAGCAAGCAGGAACTGCCAGGCCAGAAATAATGTCAGGGGTATAATTTTCCCATGCCATTCATGATTTTTAACCTGGGTGTGCCAGTACTTGGAAGTGTGCATGTCCCTCATTTCATTCCATGCTGAATCGGATCTTGCCCCTGTGTAGGAAAGAGCTGCTGCCTGCCCAGCCTGCTTTGCAGTACTGGTATTGCCCAGAGAAGGCAACACACTTCTCCATGGGATAGGAGTCGGGGAGTGCAGGTTACTGCCCAGGGAGCAGGTTAGCAGCCCACTTTGTGTCTGTTATCCAAAGCACTGAAAGGGCTGCAGATGAACTAAGTGAGAGACTAAGTAAATAAAGGATTGACCTTCAACCCCAGAGGCCAGAGGGCAGCTGCAAACTAGTGCTAATGTGAAATAGAGAACCAAACTTTTCAGACTCTGGAGGAATTTGCCCTGGAAGCATCAAAGAAGGCAGAGGACTCTTGTATCACTCTGTCTGTATCAACACGGGGATGATGACCCTGCCACCCAGAGGACCAAGCTCTGGCCAGTAGCTCTGAGAGGGATGCTGTGTCAGTTCAAGGGCTGAGCAGGAAAAGGCTAGAGAGAAATCCCTGACTTTGATGCTTGGGGCTGCTCACACTTTCCTGATGCCCTGTGGGCAGCTCAGCTCAAGCAATTTGCTATGTATCCCAGTGTCCTGCAAAGATATTGTGGGGCTGCTGTGCCCTGCAGGTGGATCGACCCGGGAACTGGTGCTTTTATGTTAACCCATGGAGTGCTGGGAGCAGGGACTGCTGGAAAAGCTTGGGCTGTGCAGTACAGAGTTTTCAAAGGACTTCCTAAAAAGGAGTCACATCTAAATGTCTGAAGCTGGGCAGCCAACATTCCCAGTTACTTTTCACCATATGCAAATGGACACATGGCTGAGAGTTATATGATAGAGGCAGAAGACCACAACGGATGGATGGGTCAATAGGACCTGGCAGATGGACATGGCCACAGGAGAGAGGAAAAGACAAACAGATAAAGATGAGAGCTGGAGATCAGCAGAGAGCTTTGATGGGAATATTTTGACTGAGGTATTCCAACTGAGGGAAGTGGAACCAAGGGATGGTTTTTGTTATTGCTTTTCTTGTTTTGGTTTTGTCTTGGCCAGGGAGAGAGGTGAGGGTCTGCCTGTTATTAACAGCTCGAGATGTGGGCTTCAACAGAGCACTTCTGATGAGCCCACAGGATCCCCAAATACTGATAGTCAGGCACTAATTAATTTACAGGATCCTGGTCATGTGCACAAATCTCCCTAGGCCTGTCGCATTATGAAGGGCTGTGAGTGATTTACACCCTGTTAGCAGTCAACTGGTCTGTGTGTTACCTACAGCACAAGCACAGCCCTCTGGACTACTCACAGCTCCACTTGCTATTTCAGTTATCCCAGAAATTGTTCTTTCTCTCCTGCAACTGATGCCACGGTACTGTGCTTGCTTTCCCCTTGGTGCAAAAAAAAACCAAAAACCCCCCAAAAACCAAAACCAAAAAACTAAACAAACCCAATCCCTCAAAGCACCCTGTTAAGAACTTCCACATCTCATTGAGCTGTTATTAATAGGGGGATTGTCTGGTGTCACAGCACAGGCATAAAATACATTAGCACATAATCTTATTTAGCAAACACTTGTGTCGCTTCACCCTTGATAATTGCATTTGGGAGATGCAATATTTATGAAAGGGGAGAAGGAAGTGTCTTGACTCATCTCCTCCGAGCAGTAAAAGTCCTGGGAAAAAGTGGGGGAAATACCCTGGGGGGGATGAAGGGGATGTCAGAACTGCTGTTTCCTTTCCAGCGGGTTCAGTGCTCTGTCTAAACTTCAGCTCTGCCACTGAGCTGCTCCGGGAACTGAGCGAGGCTGGGGAATGAATCCGGGTTTTGCATTGAGCTGTGTCGGACCCCAGTGCTCTCCTGGCATCTCTCTGCAAATCCTGCTGCGAGCTCGCTCGCTGCCTTTCGTTATCGCTTACTCTTAGTTGCACCTGCGAGGCTCTCCGGTGATGCTGTACTCGGGGCTCGGCTCCAAGCATGCTGCCGCTAAACAGGAAGGTGGATCAGGATTTCTCCTAGGACTGAAATCCCCCCAACCAGCCCGCATTTCTGTGTCGGACCTCACAGCACGAGATCAGGAGCCGAGGAGCAGAGTTTTACCCTGCGTACAGCATCCCGACCCTAGGAGCTCAGGTCTGTGTGTGCACCTTTCCCCCCACCTCTGAAGCCTCAGCTCCTGACACTTCCAGTTTTGGGGGAAATTTGCGGCACGGGATGAGCTGCTGGAAGATGCCCCTGTTTCTCAGGGCATGCTGCAGGGAAAGGAGAGAGCTGTCTTGGAAGATTCTGTAATGCCTCGGATAGCTCCATTCTCTCGGAACGTTGAAATATTTGTACCCAGAATTCAAAGCTCATTTCCCCACCTACCACCACCCACGTTCCTCCGTACCACCAGTGTCCGTGTTCCTGACTTTCCGGCGAGGCATTGTGGCCTCTCTTGGGGTCCCACAAGCTCCCGCTCCGGAAAGTCGTGGAGAGAGCAGTGATAGGAAATAGTGCCTTTCCCCAAATCCCGACCCTGTCGGCACTGGCAATTCAAAGCCGCTGGTGATGTGCACGGAACTGGTGTCACCTGCTTTTCTCCCCGGATTATGTTTACACAACGTGTTTAATCTATTTGTTTTCTGTCGTGCTTCTCTAAGCTGTTTTCGGGATTCCACATGGGTGGTTAGAAACGTCATCCGCAAAACCTTTGGGATGGAGCTGGCTCTGCCTTCTCCCCGTCCTCGCTTGGCGAATCGCGAGGCTGCAGCATTGGCTATTACAACGAATTACGGGTGGAAAATACAATTAACACAATAGTGGGAAATGCAATAAATTGATTAAATTTACAAGCGTGGAGACTGCTCTTTGCATCAATGTCCCATCGTATTGAAATCCAGATAATCCCCTGAGGTGCCCATCCCCGGCGCATCGGTCCCCGGGCGGAGCTCGCTTGGTGTTTTAGTCCGTGGGGACCGAGCTGTGCCACGAGGGGAGGATTACGGTTTGGAAATCCTGATGATTTGCTATTTCTAGATCACTTCCCCAGTTTTATGTCACGGTTAATACCAAATATCCTGTTCCTCCGCATCTCCTGTACTGCAAACGACATGTAGCGAGTTTTGTTAGTGTCCTGACAGAATCTGGATGTATTCTTAAACGTTAGCAATGAGTTGAGGAGAAAAATTAGTTAAATGATGAACAGGGTGGTCGTTTGCTAGAAAAATTTCTCCTACTAAGTGTTAGGTCCAAAAGTTACGTTTCAAAATGTCATAAAATAAATGGCACAAAACTTCATAACCGTTAATTTCGCTTATATACAGTATGCACATGTCAGGGAAAAATCCTTACGTCAATAATGACTATAAGTCATAATCTATAGCTCTGGAATTTGTCAGTGTCTTTTGTAGGTACAAAAATATTTTTCTTTTATATTTATTTACAGATATTTCAATCCATATATGAGTAACTTGTAAAAAGACAGATGTAAATAAGGAAAAGCGCCTGAACCCGCCGGAGTCCCTTGACTTCGGGGACCGAAGGGACCCGTGGGCACGGCAAAGGCTCGTCCACGCAGCCACCTACCTGTACGGCAGCTGCCTTGGGGTGGGAGGGGGCTGCCCCCCTGCCCGGCCCTCCTCTCCAAAGGCTAATGCAAACAGCAGCAAATTAGACTTAAGTTTACCCATCGGTTCTGCCATAATTTGTATTTGCTTTTTGCGTGCTAATTGAGCTCTGGGAGGGGAGGGGGGGGAGTAAACAAACAAACGGGAGGATTTACAGAGAAGGGTTTTGAGGTTTTCATAGATAAGCCCGTATCAATGTTTGCAATAATTAAGACCATTCTTATTGGATCTTCTCGTTCATTAGTGAAAGCTACTCTGTTAGCGGAGCCGGCAGGGTGGGCTGCTCCCCGCCCGCCCGGCGTTGGAAGCTGCTTGCGCTCCTGCCCCCGAGGGCGGCTTTTAGGAATGGGGGAGTCGGGGAAGGGAGAGACAAAATCTGTTGACAAAGCAGGACTTTGTGTGATGCGGAAAAGGCCTAGGGCTCGGGGCGGGCGGGAGACAAAGCGGTCCTCGCTCCCCCGGCGAGCGAACAAACAAGGCAGCTGCCGGCAGCCGCGGCCGAGGGCGGCGAGCAGACCCCATGGGCACGGGGGAGTCGCAGGATCGGGGCTGTGTCACGACTGCCATCCTCTGTGTCGCGACAGGCCTGGCTGTCGCAGGTGCCAACGTTTATCAGAGCGGGGGAGACCAGGGGTAGATGATGAAGGGACGCGGGTGACCAGCCCACGTCTGCTTCTTGCTGTCACGGAAAGTTTAATTAAACTGTGAGTTAATAACGGGGCAGAGCCCCCGGTGTCCCCCACTGCCGTCGATGCCCTCGGGGGTGGCGGCCAGACGCCGTTCATTAGCGGCGCTGGTTCGGGGCGGGTGGCCAAGAGGACGGGGCTAATGGGATTACACGCATTTCTACACGGTGGAGAGAGGGGCTGGTGCCGCAGGACCAATAATTTATTGGCAGATGCTCCTCCGGCAACCGGCGACATTGAATATTCATGGGGTGCCGCCGGGCACCGCAGGCCCCATCGACCACCAACCCCCTTCCCTCCCCTCCCGCGGGTACCTCCGACTGGGGAGGGCCGGTAAGGACGAGAGACCTCCGGCCTGTTGCATGGAGCTGGTCAGTCCCGGGACAACGGGAGGTGGGAGGCAATCGGCGGGTGCAGATCACTTTGGGATTCCACGGCACCCGCGTTGCGTGCGCCCGCAGGTGCGATGACCGTGTTCTTCCCTCTCCTGAAGCTCTTTTCTGCAGGAAGCCAGCGGCTACAGGGAGACGAGGGGGGTAGTTTGCAGACTGCTCTAAATACTTATTTTTAGTAGATAACTACTGCCCCGGGAGATGTCGTTGACAGAGCGCGGAGCCGGCCCTGCTCCCCGGCCCCGCCGCTCCTTCCCCGCCGTATTAACTCATAGCCCCTCGGTCGTTTGTAACCATAAAGGGGAGAAATATTGTTGCGGGCGAAGTTCGTGCGATGCTGCGGCTCCCGCTGCGCCGGGCACTTTATACTCATTAAGTGCAGCGGCGCTAAGTCATTACTGTAATAAGGAGTTATGCTGAATGCACGGGGCCACGTTTCCAAAGCCATAAATTACAACTGTCAGTGCGTATTCGAGGGATCAACAGAGCTGGGAATAATTATTTACAACGTGCTTTATAGAGCAATTAAAAATTCCCAAATTGTGTTAATTGCTTTAAACGCGCAGGAAGCGCGGGCCACCTTTCCCGCGGACTCCGAGCCGGGGAAAAGCCGCCGCTGTCCGTGCGGGCTCGGGCTCGGTGGGAACTGCGGGAAACGAGATTTCCCGTTGGGAAACTCGCACCTCCGCGGGAGCCCGGCTGGTTGGGGCGGGGGTCGCCTTGCTTCGCTGTCGGCGTCTGTCGCGACACTTGTGGCATAAATTAGTGGGGCGGCAGCGCTGAGAGGCAGAACCCCGACGGCAGCGGAGAGCGCGACCCCCTCCCTCGGTCAAGGGAGAGTCGAGGGACGCCCGACAGGGTGCGCTTGGCCCCGGAGCTCTCCGGCCAGCTCCGTGAGCAACCCAGGCCCGCACGGCCTCGCGTGGGCACCGGCGCCTTTGCTATAATTGATTTCACAGGGGCCGAGCCGGGACGGGAGAGCTGCGGGAGGCGATGGACGTGTGGAATGGTGGGTAACACCCGAGCTGGGGGAGCCACGAGCCCAACGAACTAAGGAGAGAGGGAAGGAAGGAGTCGGGGTGCACCCATCTGCTGAGGGGGTGTTTCTCACCGCGCACCTGCCCGCGGCAGACTCGTTCACTCTCAGCAATGTGGGAGGATTTTACACGTTCCGAAAAGCACCGCTCGAAGTGCAGTTTTCGGAGCGAGCCCGATGGGCTTTGCTGGGATCTTGCCAAGGTCCCAGGCACACCACTTTTGTCCCCGGGTCCCCTCAGGAGGGCTTGTATTTCGCAGCAGTGTCCCGGCCAGCAGCTGCGAGGCAGGGAGGCAGCTTGCGATGCCGAGCTCCTGGGAGCCCCGAGCTGTAAAGGAGCTCAGGGGCCAAGGGGAACTGTGGCAAGCCAGTAAGGCAGAAGAAAAGGGGAGTGGAGGGTGGAGGTCAGGCCCTGGCTGGGCTGCTCCTGTCTGCTAGCAGGAGGCAGATGCACCCGATCAATGAGAGAACCCGAGAAAAGATCCCTGGGCCTTCCTGGGGAGAGAGAGGGGAGCCTTATGCATCAGGAAGAGCCCCTGTCTCAATTACCATTTCCTAGCATGGATATACTGGGCCCCCAACCTTCAGCTGGGCAGGACTGAACCACCACTTCGGAAACGAGCTTGTTTCAGCAGCAGCAGCTCAGGGCAGGTGAAAGGGGGCAAAAGTTTCAGGTCTGGCTGGAATATATAAGTGGCCATGGATACTTGAAGGAGGTGAGATGCTCTGGAGAAGTAGAGACCAAGAGCACTGGGCTTCCTCAGTGTACTGATTTTGCAGCAACTTAGTGCACGTGTCAGCTCCTGCACTGGAGGCTTTCGTCCAAGTCCAAAGAGGTCTGATGCAGCTTGTTGGTGTTTCCTGTAAAAAAAGGATTTCTCTGTCCAAAGAAACTCTACTGCCCTAAACAGCTTTTTGGGCAAACACTTGTGAATGTCTATCTCCCCAAGCTCTGCCTAGAGTATGATATCTGAATTATTTTTTGCAGGGCCTGACATTCAAAGCCCTACCAAAGACAGACAAACCCAGCCCTCAGCAGGTGGGAGTATACTGGCTGGGAATCCAGAAAGAGCCAACTGGGCTGGAATACCTCTGCCCCCCACTCGAGAGATCCATTTGTAGGATCATTGGGTGCACCTCACAGTGGATGCTGACCCTCGTAAATTCTCCTGTTGGGATGCGAACCTGAAAGCACCAAGACTGGCCCTGATGTGTTTTAGTGTGTGAGCTTGCAGCACTGCCTCTTTAGCCCCAGAATTAGGGAGTTGACCCTGAGATTAGCTCAGTTAAAGCATGTTGCAAAAAAAGCCAAGGTTGTGGGTTTGCTCCCTGTATGGGCCATTCACTTATGAGTGGGGATTGATGATCCCTGTGGGTCCCCTCCAATTCAGAATATTCTGTGAAAAGCTATATATTAATTGCCAGCCCTAATGAGGCAGGACATTTCCAGAGCCTTGTGCTTTACAGTACTGCTCAGGCCACAGCCCCAGAGAGCCCAAGGGGAAACCGAGGCCAGGAGCAATTTGAACTGGAACATCTGAACTGGGTATTATCCTGGAGCTTAGACATGCAGTGCCCAAACTTCCCATGCCAGGAGCTGTGTGGCTTTCCCAAGGATGCAGGTGAGGTCTGTGGCTTGTGTGTGGATTAAATCCTGGGACTGTGCATCATTCTAAACCCATTCATAATTCCTATTGACTTATAGAAGTTTTGAATCCCAGTCAGGACCCAGCCCTGCCTGCCCTTCTCTTTTGTCCTCACTGGGTGCTGTGCAGAGGAAGTTCTGACTTACCTGTAGTCTGTCTCCTGGCAGGTTTATTGCCCAAAAGCACCTACCTTGGGCTCAGCAGCTAGAGGCTGTGACCCTCACTATCCAACCTGGCTCCCTGGTGACAACCTTGTAATTTCTCAGGGCCAGTCCCTCTGGGAGCCTCCACATCTGCTCAGCCTGGGGGATCTCTGGCACAGGGGAGGCCAAAGGCTTTGCCCAGTGCCGAGTGGGGCCTTTGGGATGTGCAAGTAGTATTGGAGAGCTGTGTTATTTACTAGAGTCTTGGCAGCAGATCTGGATCCCTCTGTATGTCAGAGCTCACTGTCAGGGGACTCTGTGGCACTGTGCAGGACTGGTGTGGCATGCTTTATTGCTTCCCTGTGGAGACAGCCTGACATAGGGCTGGTGAGCAGGCTCTGCCCCACCTCTCCCCTCTGGGAAGGGGTTGGAGAAGAAGCCTAGGCAGGTACTGGAGAAGGGCAAAGGCAGCTGCAGCCCTGGGGGACGAGGCGGCCTCCTGCCCGAGGGCAGCCTCCTGGCCCTGGCTGGCCCCAGCCCTTGCTCCCTCCCTCCTCTCCCAGCTCCTCCTAACCACAAGGACTTTGGTTGATGGAGCTGGCGCCAGTGAGTTCCCTGAAGAGTTCAGAAGTCAAGAACTGAGGCAGGTATGGGGAGGGGGGGAAACCCGACCCCAGTGGGCAGGCAGGGCTGGGCGGTGCAGGGGGGGACGGATGGGGGGCAGGCTGGCTGGGCACCGGCCTGGCATGGAGCAGGAGGGTGGCTGTGGGTTGCTGCTGCTACTGCCTACTGTCTGCACAGTCTTCCTGATGTGGGGCTGTGGTGGTGGTGCAGTGATAGTGATGGGGCTTGGGGTGTCACACAGGGTTGTGGCTGGCGTAAGGATGGTAGGAAGCCACAAGCACTGGTGTGTCAGTGTGTGTGTGTGTCTGGGGGCATCTGAATGCACAGATACCAGGGTGTATTATTGTGTGTTGTGGGAGTGAATGCGAGTGTGTGAAAACACACAGTTCTGAAGGTGTGGACAAGAACACGTCTGAATTTGCATGGGTGCAGGGAGGGTTTTAACTGTCTGTGGGTATGGGGGGATGTCTGAATAAGTATGCACAAATGTAGGTGTGTGTGAGTGCAAATATATGGGACTGTGAGCATGGGTGCCTGTGGGCTCATGAGGGTATGTGTGAACTTGTGCATCTTTGAGAGTGTGGACTGTGTGAGTGGGTGTGTGTGTGTGAGGATTTGGATGGGATATGTCTGGCGGGGGGTGAGGAGGTGTACCTGTGTGCATGGGCACAACTCTTTCTATGCCAGCACATTGGTTTTGCATGGGGGATAGCCCAAAACTGGCTGTCTTCTGGGATCTCCACGGCCTCCCGTGGGCATTGAATCACAGGCACGTTTAAGACATAAAGGGCAGCCTTTGGCCCAGTCGGAGAGGAGGGGGCCTGGAGGGCCCGTCCCAGCCAGGAGCGGGGAGGACGGGGTGGGCAGAGCACAAACCAACGGCAAAACCTCGGCGCCGCGGTCGGGGCCGCTGGGTTGCGCTGGGCAGCGCCGGTCGGCAGCGGCGGGGGGACGGGAGGAAGGAGGTGGCCGTGCCTCTGCCCCACCGGCGGCTCTGCCCTCTGCCCGGCTGCGCGCAGCACTCACCGACGGACAAGGGCCACAACAAGTTTTGCAGCAAATTGCGATACCGACCTTCATTTTCATTTTGTATAAAGCATTTTAAATAACTTTCTGGGTTTTTTTCTTTGTTTTGTTTTGGGTTTTATTTATTTACTTTTTTTTCATTTTGGTTTGTTTTGGTTGGGATTTTTTTTACGAAAACACTCATCTCCCGCGGGCAGGCGCGGGAAGGAACGGCAGTGGCAGACGGCGGGCCCGGCAGCAGCGGGTGCCCCATCAGCCCTCGCCCCGCCGCGGTGTGCGACGCTGCCCCGTGGGGAACAGCTGGGGCCGGCCATCGTCCCGGGGGAATGAGCCCCGCCCCGGCTCTCTGGGGGAGGTGTGCACCAGCCCATCGCCTTCTCCCATCATACCCCTTCCACGGGTCTGGCCGCCCGTGGGGTGCCCTACTGAACGCTTCCGCTCCGGGATCTGGGGATGGGAGAGCCCCCTCCTCCTCCGCGCCTTTTTGAGAGGTGCTGACTTTTGAAATTGAGAACCTTTCAGAACAAAGGGGCACAGTGGGTCTGGGACCCCACCAGGATAAGATCCCCCAGCTTCAGCCCTTGCTCGGGACAAGCTGCAGCCCACGGGGATCACGGCCCACACCTGATTCCCTGGCGGGGCCTAGCTGCCAAGACCCCTCTTCCCAGCAGCCTACAGCCACAAACTCTGGGACCAGACGTTCCCACTCTGTCACCCGGTATTTGCCACTCATTCGCCCCTCAGTGCCCTGCGCGCACCCAGTGCTCACTTTATAAGGCCAGACCGGACGGTGATTTATTTTTTTTTTTGCGGGGGGTGGGGGTACGGGGGGGGCTAAGCTGGGGAAGAAGAAACTCCTTTTCTTGTGTGCTCTTCTCTGCTGTCATTCACTGGGCTGCTTTCAGCATCCAGCCAATGGAGAGTGAGGGCCTGCAGCAGTAGGCCCTGGGTAGGGTGATTGATGGGCAAGCGGGGCGGTGGACGATCGCACTCGCGCTCCGCCGCGCTCTGCTCTGCTCCGCTCCGCGGGGCTCCCGGCTCCCCACCGCCCGCCGCGGCGAGGGGTCCCCGGGGCACCCTCGTGTGTGTGTGTCTTGGGTGAGTGGCTCCTGGAGTGAGGTGGTTGTGTCTTAGTTCCTGGCGGCGCTGGGTCTTATCGGAACGGGACCAGTGTGCGTGGGTGGGGATATCGTGTCTCCGCTCCTGGAAGCTGTTGGGTAGTGGGTGTGTGTGGCGTGGTTGTGTCTCCAGTGTGTAGGTCCTGTGCCTCGCTGGGCACGGCTGCCGTGTCCTGGGCTGCGGGGTTGTTTCGCTCTCGTGCCTGGGTTGCGCATGGCTCTGCTGGTGGGTCTTCGTGCTGAGCGTGTGGCTGCCGTGTCCCGGCCGTGCGTGGCTCTGCTGGGGTTTCCTGAGGTGTGCGACCGTCGTGCTATGGGACTGAGCTCGTAGCCGGCGTGTCCCGGCTGTGCGCGGCCCCGTTGCCGGTTTCGGGGCGCTGCGGGGCTGTGCTGCCGTGCCCGGGGCGGAGGTCCGGCTCCCGGGCGGCGGCATGGAGCACCTCGGCGCTCACCACCTGCACCAAGGCCAAGCCGAGCCCATCAGCTTCGGCATCGACCAGATTCTCAACACGTCGGAGCCGGGCAGCTGCATGGTGTCGCACCCGCGGCTGCAGGACTCGGCGGACTACGGGCTGGGCTGCATCGTGGGCAGCGCCTATAACACGGTCACGGGTGGCTACGGGGCGAGCGGCGGCGCGGCCGGCGCCTACAGCGGCACCTCCTGCAGCATGGGCGGCCTGCCCGGCTCCTACAACGTGAACATGGCGGTGAGCATGAACGGCAACACCTTGAGCTCGGCCGGGGGGGTGATCCGCGTCCCGGCCCATCGCCCCGTGGCCGGCGGCGTCCACCAGCCTCTCTCCGCCGCCGTCCCGGCGGTGAACGGCATGAACAGTCTCACGGGTCTCACCTTTCCCTGGATGGAGAGCAACAGGCGGTACACAAAAGACAGGTTCACAGGTGAGTCGGGACACCGGGACACCCCCTTCCCTCCCTGCACCCACCGTTCCGCTCCGTTCCCCGCCGCCCGGCCTCGGCGCGGCAGCCGGTGCTCACCGGGGCACGCAGGATCCGGCCGGGGATCTCTCTGGCCGGGTGGAGAAAGCGGCCTGGATGGTCCTGGGAAGTCGGTCCCGGAGGAGGCCAGAAGCAAGACGGTGTGGGAAATCAGGCGCATTCAGTCCCCACTAAATGCGTTGTGTTTCTTTTTGTTTGTTTGCCTTGATTTTTTGGTTGGTTTGATTGTGTGTGTGGTTGGGCGTTTGTTTTATTTGTTTGGTTGGTTTTTTGGCTTGTGTATTTTTCTATTGGTTAGGTTTGGTGTATTTTTTTAAATTATTTTTAAATTCAGTTTTTTGTGTTTTGTTTTGGGTTTTTTTTGTTGTTTCTTTCGTGATGCGGCTGGGAAAAGGCGGGCAAAGGAAAAGGGATGGCAAACTCGGCACACCACCTCCCGTGAGTCCCGGCCACGGCTGCCGGCTCCCTGCCACCGAGCTAACAGCCAGGGAAACTTTCCTTTAAAACCAGGAGTTTTTTGGAAGGCACGTTGCGGCCGGCGACCCCGGCTCTCGCCCGCCCGGGAAGGCCGGCCCGGTGCGCACCGTAACCCGTCTGGTTTTCCCCCGCTGCGGGTTTCGGCCAGCCTTTTCCCCTACCAAAAGGGACTCTATGCAGTCCCGAGCAGAGCTGGGTTCGGGCTAGAGCCGCTTCCCGGACTCGCCGCCTTTTCCAGGTGTAGTCGGGCTTGTCTTTCGGCGCTAACAAAGCAAAACACTCGAACAACGAAAATAAATAAAGACACACACAAAAAAACCCCCAACGAAATTGCAACGGGGAAAAATCAGCGCCCCAATCGGCCCCTCTTCCCGAGGGCGGAAACCGAGGCCCGATTTTTGAAAATTCCCGTTTAATTTCGACCCGATGGCGCTGGGTTCAGGCGCGGCCGCGGGCGGACGAACGGGCCGTTCCCCTGGCAGGCACCGGGCTGGATTTCACGCAGCCTCTTCCTGGCTGAGACACAACGCAACTTTTCACTAATTATTTTTCATAGGGTTAGGGGAAAAAAACCAAACCGTATACATTTATTTAAAACAACAACAACAACAACAAACCAAACAAAACAACGAACAGGAACTCCCGGGACGTTACTTTCCGCGTACGAGGCGCCGGGGCCGGCGGGTTACCGCCGCACCCAAACGAAATTAGCCCGAGCCCGGTTGGCACGGAGCGCGGAGCCCCGTCCCGGCGCCAGGACCGCCTGTCGCTGCTGACCCCCCGCTCTCCGCCAGGCGCTTCGCTGGGCAAGCGGCCGCATTCCTCGCCGCCGGAGCCGAGCGGTGCCCGGCGGGTGCCCGCAGCACCCAGGGAAGGCGCCGGGGCCGCCGCCGAATTTTTGCAGCCCGTGCGGGGAAGCGGCGGCTTCGCAGCGGGGGGTGGGTGTCCCCAGCCCAGCACCCGGAGCCGGAGCCCCTCTGCTGATGTGTCGCTGCTTGCTTCTTTACCTCTCATCCCCCCTCCTCCCGTGTCCCCCCCAGTGGCCCTCTCACCCTTCACTGTAACACGCCGTATAGGTCACCCCTACCAGAACCGCACGCCCCCCAAGAAGAAGAAGCCGCGCACCTCCTTCACCCGCCTGCAGATTTGCGAGCTGGAGAAGCGCTTCCATCGGCAGAAATACCTGGCCTCGGCCGAGCGCGCTGCCCTTGCCAAGGCCCTCAAGATGACAGACGCCCAAGTGAAGACCTGGTTCCAGAACCGGCGCACCAAGTGGAGGTGAGGGACTGGGGGTCTTGGTGGACTGGGGTGCTGGGGCAGCCCGGGGTGAGCAGGCCTGGCTGCCACCAGCTCTAGAGGGGCAGTGGTGGCCTCACATGGGCTTGCAAGCCCTGTGTGTGTGTGTGGATGTGAAAGTGCGTGTACACGTGCATGTGCGTGCACAGCCGGGTGTGCGCAGCATCTGTGGCTATGAACGTGCGGGTGGGGTGTACGTGTAGTGTGTGTGTGCACACCAGCGGGTGTGTGTGCGAGCAGGGCACGTGTGTGTAACTGCACAGTGAGTGTGAACACTTTTGCATGAAGGCCACGAGCGCCCAGGTGTGCCCACGTACAGTGTGTGTGTGTGAAAGTGCACGGGGGTGTGAGTGCGCTGCAGGGCAGGCTGTGCGTGTGCAGTGTGCGGGTATGAGCACACCGGATCTGCGAGCGAGGTGTGCACGTATGCAGCATGCGTGAATGTGTGTGCACACACACGTGCATGGAGGTGTTTGCAGTGCGGTGGGTGCACTCAGTTGCACCAGTTTTCACCAGTGGGTGCAGTGTGTTCCGTGCCTCTTTCCCTGGCAGCGGCATGTGGGAGTCCCCAGCCCGGGGCTGCTGGAGTACCAGGCTCTGTGTAGTGTGGAGATTTTTATCCCCGGGGGATGAAAATTTCATTCTTCGTGGCGCCTCCTTGCCCAAACGCTTTCTTTTTGTTCTGCTGCCGGGTGTGGTGGTAAAGCTGGAGAGGAAGAGGAGGCTGGGCTCACGCGGACCCTCCCGGGCTCAGTGGCCGTAACCCTGCCCCTCCCAAGCTGCACCTTCCTGGGATGTCCCCGGGGAAGGCACTCCAGCCCTGAGAACGTACCCTGCCCTGGGTGCAGGCAGCCCACGGCGGGGTGCTGGGCGAGGGCAAGCTCGAACAGAGAAAGGGGGTGTTGCTGGGTACTGCACACTGGGTGCTGGAGTGCACACAGGCAACAGCTTCTTCAAAATGGGGGAAAAGGGCTTTCTTGGCGTCTCCCTGAGACTTAATAGGACAGTGAGGATTCTGGGATTGGGAAGGAAACGGGGGACAGGGAATTTGAAACCAAGTATGTGTGTGAATCCCCAACCCCAGTGAGTCCTTCCCTAGAGAGGCCATGGAAGAGTAGTTTCCCAGGTGTTAGGAAGTCTGACTGGAGTGATCTCTGTTGGCCAGGAGCAGTACACTGGAGGAGGAATAGTCCTGCCGTGGCCTTCAAAACAGGGTCAGCTATGTCTTCTAACCAGGTTTCCTAAGGAAGTGAGGCAAATCCATCTGTCAATACTCTTTGCATCTGTTGGCTAAATTCAGCCTCCTTTGGCAGAGGAGCAGAGGATATAAACCTGTTCACATGTTTTACGAAAAAATAGCTGGGTAAAGAAAAACAAAATCCTGGTTCTGCCTAAGGGGAAGGCTGTAGCCAGACCTCAGCTACAGTGTTGGACATGGGAGAGTCATAACCGGCCTGAGCCAGAGAGACCCAGGCATGTAAACTTTGTTTGTATGCATCTGTGCGCGTTGGGTGCTGCAGTGGAGGTGTGGGTGCCCCTGGGTGATAGCACACCCAGCTCACTGCCCCAGGCCCCTGTGCTGGGTAGTGGGCTCTGAGCAGTGCCTGGAGCACCGGGTGCTGAAAGGAGCCACTACGGACTCAACCTGAACTCAACAGCAGGAAGTAACTGAGAAAAGAGAGTTGGTTTAAACCCTCTGATGGATTTAACTGCTTAACTGCAGACTGAGCAGGAAGAGTCTTGCCCTTGCCTCTTGCCTAGATGTCTCTGCTGGAGCAAGGTGGCTGTGTGATCCCCTCCTCAGATTTGTGCTCTTGTTTTATACACAGTTACTTCCAGGCAGATTTGAACCTGCAAATCCCAGCCTGGAATGAATGCATGACTAGGCCAGCTGCTTGCAGCAGGGAGATGCTTGGGAGCCAGGTGCTTACAGCCACAGTTCTCCTGACCACCCTGGATGTGGGGCTCCCTCCCTCCTCCCTGAGAATCTCTTCATTGTGCAGGGAGTCATTAAATATTCATTGAAGCAGGGATAGAACTGCTGTGGGGTTGCATGGGGATGGCTGGTGCTGCTTTGAGTCTCCTCTCCCCGGGATGTCTCACATGAGATGTTGACACAGTGATTAAAATAGAGACTGAGCCCCGAACTACCTGCTCCCAGGCGGGAGCAGTGGCCACACACCTGGAGGCTTGGGTGCCCAGAGGCCCATCGCTGGCATCCAGCCCTGGCCTGCTTCCCCACTGGGAGCCAGGGGCCCCCTGCCCTGTGCTCTAAGATGTCACTATGGAGATCAGAGCTGCCACTTCCAATCCTCGCAGCCAAAGAGAATGAGACATCTCACATCCCCCCTGAGTTGCTAAATTAAAAACTGCCATTTCCTGTGTCATAAGTCCACTGAAGCTGCTGGGAGAGTGTCAGCTGGGCCTGGGGGTGTGAGGGGGGGAGGGCATGATTTGGGAATCATCCTGAGACCAGCACTGTGAGTTGCTCCCGGGTTTTCCCAGCAGTATCAATGGCGGTGCCAGGTGATGTTCGAAGGTGGTTGCAGGCTGCAGACTCCAGACTGATCTGCCATCCAAACAAGTGGGAGTGGGATTTTTGTTGTGGCTATAAGTGCATTCAGGCCATTTCTACCTATCCTGTTTTTGCCTCCCAGGTAGCCCAGAACCAGGACCCTATCAACACTGGAAAGAACCCCTGCTGGCCCCCTAACCCCCCTTCCTCAGCAGGATCAACTCTGCTGGTGTCATTCCAGGCAGACACATGTCCAAATTGTTCTTAAAAATATTGTCCTTCACCCTGTCCATGTGGTATATTTTGTGCTTTGATTTTTCTCACTGCTAAAAAATGTGTTTCTAGTGTTTAGCTGACATCTTGCTGATTTTTGTCGTGCCTGCCGTGGGCGTGTTTTTGCCTTCATCCAGACTTTCAATAGCTGGTCACTACAGCTCAGCGGATGAGGTGGCAGACCTGGCTGCTGGAAGGAGATGCCCAAGGTGATGCTGCCCATCTCCCAGCTGTGTGGCACTGCCAATCACTGTTCTGCCTCATCCTGCTCCATGCTCCTCACTGGGACACTGTATGCTTGGTTCTCGCTGTTGGTCCCAGGGCATGTTTGCAGGGGATTGCAGCTTTTGCAATGCTGTTGTGTGACCCTTTCCATGTTTTGTCTCTGCTTGGTTTTTTTTGCCGTGGACAGAGAATAATCTAGAGAGAGCTCCCAGCTCTCTTGCATCAGAGCAATTTTTTTTGAGGCCAGTAAGATAGACCGAGTCCCCAGATTATGGGATTTACTCGCAGTTTGTGCAGGGGATGTAGGGCCACGCCATGGCTAGGGATCTTCTTTTCCTTACCCCCACCCCCGAGTCCTGAGCACCCAGCACAAGTTATTCTCTTGGAAAATACCCCTCCTTTTCTTCCCCGGCACCTCTAACGCTCCCTCTCTCCTAGGAGGCAGACAGCGGAGGAGCGGGAGGCTGAGCGGCAGCAAGCAAACCGCATCCTCATGCAGTTGCAGCAGGAGGCCTTCCAAAAAACCATCAACCAGCCCATCCAAGCAGACCCTATCTGTGTCCACAACTCCTCTCTCTTCGCCCTCCAGAACCTCCAGCCTTGGTCTGACGACTCCACCAAGATCACCAGTGTCACCACTGTCGCCTCCGCTTGTGAATAAGCCTGGTGGCCACCAGTGGCACGTACACCTTCTACTAGCAGGGCTGTCTCCACAGGGACACATGGCATCCTTGATGGGACATGTAGTCACTCTGTTTCTCCCCAGGGAAGGCTGGCACCCCCCTGTCATCCAGCCACATGTGCAACCCACTTGTCCAGCTGGGGAAACCCACCAGAAGGACTGAAAGGAAGGGAAGCCACCACAAAATCTCTTCCCAGCCGTGGGGTTGCTGGAGCAGCAGTACTATCTCACCTCCCCCCAACCCTTTTGTTCTCTTGAAAGTCTCCAGTGTCGACCCTGAACTTGCTGACGTGCTGCCAGACAAAAGCCCAGCCCTGACAGACACAGCCGCCGCCGGCGTTCACCCAGCTAGGGGAGAGGAAAACTTCCTTTGGATTCTACTGGTGGCAGTACAAAGCCTGAGGTCACCCTTGTATGTTCATATGTGTGTGTATGTGTGTGTATATATATAAAAAAAGTATATATATATATACACACACACATATATATACACACATTGGACTGATGGCTTAAAACAAAAGGAGAAGGCTCCCTGGAAAGCACTGCTCTGCTCTGAGCCTTCTCGGGTTGTCTACAGTGGAGACGTTCGGGGATGCAACAAATGGAGGAAACAGCAGCAATTTCTGCTTGTGCCAGATGGGAACCCTTCAGATCTCACCTCGCTGTCTCTCCTCCCCTTTTTCATTAATTTTTTCTTGCAAGGGGGGAACAAGAGAAGGATCTGACAGACTCCTGAGGATGGTAAATGTGATATCTCAATTGTATGAAGAGCCCAAATTGTCTCTGGCTGCCACGGACTGTGTGCCCATCAGTGTATTTTAATAATGAGAAGACCTGGGTGGCATTTTGCGGGGGTAATGCAGTTTCTTTCCATGGATTATTTCCATATAATTTCCAAAATGTTGTCCAGTGTTTTATTTTACCTGTTTTCCTTTAGAAGGCAGTTTCTGATAGCAAAAAATCGATTTCACTCTCAGCTGTTTAACTTAGTTGTTCTTTTAATTGTACCAAGAGAATGAGACACAATTAAACAAAGCACTTCTAGCAAATGCCAGGAATATATAGGTATATATATATACAGTATATATTTTCCAGTTACTTATAATCTAAAACAGCACTGCCAGTTTAAGCAGTTAGTACAAACAAGCAACCAGAAAACCTATTTTCAGTGAAATTTTTAAAGGCATTGGTTTGTTTGGTTTGGGCGCTGTTTTTTTCCGGGTTTTTTTTTGTTTTGTTTTGTTTTAGTTTTTTAAGTTATGCACTTACAAGGTGTTTTACGTGTATTCACTTTATAAAGTGCTTGTGTAATTTATGTGGAAACGAAAAAGAAAATAAAAAATTTCCAGGGTACTGAATAAATCATTTAAAGCCTTGCTGTTCCCTGTCTATTAGTTCTGCAAGAGGAGACAGCATATCACAACTACTGCTGAAGCCTGTGCAGTTGTTTTTTTTTTTTTTTTTTAATGAAAATAGAGTTAGTGTTTCCATTTGACTTTGCTCGGGTCTAATTGGCTTTGGAGGCTCCAGATATAATATGCTGTGTTTTAAACCCTGATCCTGTAAACATTTTCAGGCTTCAACCCAGCAGTGCATTTAGCATGTGCTTTAATTGAAGCCCTTCTGGGAGGCTTGCTGGGGGTGGCAGAGACTGCGCAGGGTTCTTGGCCTTAAACTCATGTGGAATAATATCTTGAATAAGACCTTGGAGTGAGGTCTCACCTGGGCTGAGGGGGGTCTAGAGACATTCATGTCTGAAATATGGATATGTATATGGAAAGGGGGATTTCAATATAAAGAAATGTGCAAGAGTACATTCTGGAGACAATCTTGCAGGGAATTATTCTAGGGACACTGTTTTCCATTTATGCTCAGCCTTGCTGCAGGACATCATTCCCAGCTTGGCAAGCCTTTCTCAGAGGAAAATCAAACTGGTGGGAAAACTCTCATCAGCTTCCTTGGGGGAGACTCCAAGCCCAGTGGCCAGGAAAGCTGGACTGACTTCAGCCTGTTGTTTCCTTCCAGCACTGGGAATTACTGAGTAAAGGATGTTGCAGGATAGGACTGAAAAGGGTCGCAAGCCATGAGTGGCAGGGACTCCCTGATGTGGTCCTGGGGTCCAGGCTGCCTGTGAGACATCTGTGACGAAATACCCCAAGCCTTTGATACCTGGTGGTTGATAGTGCTCCTGGAAGCTGAGTCCTCTGGGTGCAGCACAGCGTTTCTCAGAATTTGTTAAGGGAGCGTATGAATAGTCTGCTTTATCTAAAATCTACTACTGTAGTGGGCTAAGAATTTATCATGCTGCACAATTTTCCCACTCTGCAGTCCTGTGTGCTAGCAAACACAGAGAAGCATTTGCAGCAATGGAGAGACAAGAAGCCAAAAAAGAAAAAAACTATAAAAAAAGATAAAACACAGTAAAATAAGTAACTACAGAGAACAGGCATTTTTGGAGGTATCTTTAAAAGATATTGATTACCCCCAGAAAACTACTAAAATAAAATAATTTGTATTTTTTCCCAGCATAAATTTCAGAGAAGTCTTTTGTTTGAATTTTGTTTTATGCTACAGACAGATTTTTAGATACTGATTAAGCTGATTATTTAACATATGCCTAACTTCATCTACAAAGGTAATGCTGGGGTTAGGGCTTACTCCTTTAGGAGGCATTGCTGTGTACAAATTT
The DNA here is from genome assembly GCF_003945725.1 of Corapipo altera. Classification (NCBI taxonomy): domain Eukaryota; kingdom Metazoa; phylum Chordata; class Aves; order Passeriformes; family Pipridae; genus Corapipo; species Corapipo altera. The sequence continues at coordinate 5,855,784 of NW_020884896.1, read as the reverse complement.
TTAATGGTTTACAGTTCATTGCAGTGTGCACTTTTGTTTTCAGGCTTTCTGCAGAGGAAAAATGCTAACCACAAAATAATAATAAAAAAGGATGATAAAACTCACTGTTGATATTAAAAGTGTTTTCTATTTTATTATTATGACACATCAATATTGTAAAATTTAATTCCAAGACAGCCATTTTATAATATCCACATTATTCAGTTCATAATCCAAAATGTTCCCCAGCAAAGTCAAATGTATGATAATGCACATTCAAGGGCATGTGTTTAGGTAGACTAGCTACACCTTGTTCTTAAAACTGTTGACTTCCTCCTTTTCTTATCAATCTTTCCCAATTAAAAAAAAAACGAGACCAAAAGAAAAAAGAAATCTTGGTATGAAATGACATTATATGTAACACTGGAACCAGAAAAATAGTTGCCTGGTCTTTCTTGTCCCTGGAACGATTTTTTCTGGAGGAGGTTTCTCTTAAAATATTTCTGTTGGATTCATTTTTCAAATTGGTTTAGTGGCAGGAGGTGTTTTTGATATCTGCATATGTGCTTCCAGTTATTAGTATGATGATCTGTACCTAGACAATAAAAGTTGCCTGAAATATGGTGGAATTAAATCAATAAGTAATGACATGAAACACTGACATGTAATGTTATGTTTTGTAGGCTGACATCACCTCAGCCATATCCTGGGGCCATCCATACCACACTGAAGGCTGATTTAATTTTTTGTATTATACTTGTTTGGGAACAGGAATAAAATTGCATTAAGATGCCTTGAAAGTCATTTCCCCCTTCTCTTGCTCTCAAAATAAAGCAAATCCCAAACGTGAAATGGCAGTCAGGGAGAAATGTTTTTCCACTGTTTGTCTGTATCTAGGAAATATGGATCAAGATAGAGTGACCTTGGTCTGAAGGGGAAAAGCCTGTGTGATGCCTGCAGCTGAGAGCTGTGGGCATCGTAGGGAAGTGCACTGTGGTCATCCACGCCTCTGTCACCCGCAACACTGCCAGGGATTAAGAGCTATCATTCATGTTGGGTTGGCTATGGATGTGCGAGCTTTTGAAGGCAAAATCCAGGGGGAGAAAAAGCAGTCTTTGCAAGAACAAGCAGAGCATTAAACATCTGTGTGGAGCTGGAAGAGACGAAGCCCAGCTGTATGGGCTGCGGTTGTCTGGGTTTGGTCCCAGCTCAGCAAACTATGTAGGCAGGAGGGAACCAGAGGTATGGCCCCCATTTAGTCAATTAGTTGAGCACATGAGTCATCCAAATGAGGATCAGTTGGTTTATCTCTGCTGAGGGATGGCCCAGGGAAAGGCTGAAGGGTCTTTGCTGGAGCCTTGTGCCTTGAGCAGAGCCTGTATTTGTGCTTTTTCCTGGGTGCAGGCCAGCGTGTTTGGTCCCTGCCCCAAACTTGTAAAGACCACATATAGCTTTTCTTGGGCTGCATTATCCCATCTATGGGGCATTTTTTATATATTTAAAGTTATTTTTCCTGCAGCAGCATCAGTGAAAGTCACCTCTTTGTAGCATTTGCTGGAGGAAGACCCAGGCGAGTGTATGTGTCCTCTAACATGGTTTCTATAAATGGTAATGAAAGGAGGCTCTGACCCCAGGAACACCATATATAGGATCATTTTAATTATCTCACTGGGACTTGATCAGTATTTTTGAATGTGCTCCCGATTAACCAACACACCAAAAGAAAGCTTAAAACTGGGGCTGGTGCCTCAGCACGGGGGCAGTGGGAGCCCATCCCTGTGGGAGGCAGCCAAGGCCAGCTTACACACACTGGGGGGCTAAATGGGGTAGAAAACCCAAACCAATTTACTGACAAAACTGAAAATGGCTTTGCTGAAAACTGTTTGGGTTACAGTAAAAAGCCATCCCTCTCTGGGGTTCTGGGACAGCTGGAATTTTTTGAATTAATCTTTTTTTTCTCCCCTACCAGAAGCAGACTGGCTGAGTGACACTGATTTTTTTGTGCAACAGTCAGCTTTGATGGCCACTTGTTTGAAAAACATTTGTGAAATAACATTTGGAATTATCAAATTATCCCAGGTGGAAATTTTCTAAATGAAAAGGTCTTAATTTGTGAAAAAGGTTAGATTTATTTTTTAAAAAAATAAGTATTAAGGGAAGAAAAAAGCACACCAAGCTTTAGATTATCACAACAAATCTCTGCTGGAGTCAAACCAGATTGTCTGTTTTTTTGAGATCTTTTGTTTGTGCAGCTAGCTGGGACTTTGATTTTTTTTTAATTATTGTTATTATCATTGTCTCCATTACAGTAGGAAATTTATTTGATGTGTCAGTGCTTGCCCACAATTAGGACAAAGGTTTTTTGCCCCTGTTCCTTTCCATTAGTCAGAAACTCTTTATTATTGATAGTTTTAAATTAATTCTATAAATTTATACAAGTAAAAACTAAAACTGTATTCAAAGAGTTGTGTTAGGTTTCTTTTCTGAAAGCACTGGAAAAACCTTGATTTTTCCAAGTCTAGAAATTAATTTTTGTCTTCCCTCTGGCATATTTTTTGTTTGTTTGTTTGTTTTATTTGTTTGTGGTTTTGTTTTGTTTGTTTGTTTGGGTTTTTGTTGGTTTGGTTTGGTTTTTTGGGTTTTTTTGTTGTTACATCTAGTTGTGGTAAGCATGGGGCCAGGTCTGGCAGCTCTCAGACTCCAGGTCACACAGCAGCCTGCAGCCAAAACCCTGCACACTGAAGGTGTGTGATCCCCTATTGCAGAGAGCTGCAAACCCCTGCTCTGCACTTCCTCGGTGCTGGAAGTTCAGTACTTACCCTCAGCTCAGCCGCCCTTTTCCTTTCTACTTCTGAGGCAAAAATGGAATGAGCAGAAATGGGGAGTCCCTGCTCTGATTTTTGAGTAGGAACAAGCAAAGCTTGAGAAAACCCGTTTTCTCATTGCCTGAAAAGAATGTGAACCCGCTGGTCTGAGAGCTGCGGTTAAGTGTCTGTCTTTCCTAGACTCCAACTGCCTAAAAATAACAAAGCAGTGATTAAAAGGTATCAATCAATATATACTTTTTTTAACTACAGTTGGGAAGCGGTACAAAGGCGGAGATAGATGAAAACATGAAGAAAAGCTTCGTTTCCCAGGGTACTTCCTGTCTCAGCAAGCGGAAATTTTTGGAATGTTTGGTGGTTGGTACCTGCTGTTGTCAATACTCAGCTTTTAGACATGTGCCAGGGCTTACCAGGCTCTTCCTCTCTGGGTTTTCATCTAGAATGCATCTAGTTTGTGATGCCAGTGCTCAGCAGGAGTTAGACTGAGCCTTAGCTACCAGGTATGTTGGATGTAAATGTGCTGGAAGTCAGGGCTTGACCTATGTAAGGTGGCAAAGGGGAAAAAAAAAAGGTATAGGTGGAAATGAGGTTTGCTCAGGGTTGTGGTGAGGAAGCGATCACAAGTGCACTGAGTTGTGGCCAGGCCTCTGCACAGCTCTCCCTCTCTCAGAGGTAAGAGCTTTCCCAGCTGTTTTCGCAGGAGAGCCCTGAGAGCCTGGGGAGAAGGGAATGTCCTCCACAGTCAGGCTGGGGGAGAAGTGGATAAAGGCTAGCAGGTCCTGGGGAGCCATGAAGTTCTGGTAGGATGCTCTTTTGAGAGTTGTATGAAAAAGGCACCAACTCTCGGCAGGCCAGTGGGGTTTGAGGGTAAGTGGTGAGAGGCACCTGGGTCTTGGGCTCCTGGTCCAGTGGAAACCTGGGTTGGGCAGAGGAGGGTTGTTCCCCAGCCAGGACTATACCCAGCCTACCTGGCCCTGTGCCAGTGGCATGCCAGATCTGGAGATGTCACATCATGGGACTGCTGCTGAAATGTAGGTCCTATCTACAGCATCCCGTAGTGACAGAGTCACACAGTAGTTGCTGAGCTGTATCCAGGGCACTTCCCTCTTTCCAAGATTAAGCTCCAGAAAGTTTTTTATGCATTTTACAGCACTGTTGGGTTTCTGCCACTGCCAGGCTGTGCTCCCCTGCCATTGGAGGAACACCTGCAACCGCAGAGGGTTGTGTCCCAGGCACCCTGCTCACTGACATAGACATTCACAGAGGCAAATGAGAGAGCTGTGGCAGGGTTATTTCCCACCACCCCCCCATTCGCACAGAAATGCTTGAAAAGATCTGTCTTTCATTGTGGGATGGAGTGAAAACAAACATTTAAACCTTATCAGTTGTTATGACAGGTCTGAAACCAACCTTGGCTATGGCTCATACCACCACATCCAGAGGTGGGAGGTGGGACACAGAGTGGAGTGTGCTCTCCATGGAGCAAGGTATCAGACATTTTTTGGTGGACCCACCACTGCTCCCATGCAGTTTCCCTCCAGACCTGGTCCTTTGAGGATCTGAGAGTCTTTCAGGATCCGAGGATCTGAGAGTCTTTCAGGATCCGAGGATCTGAGCAGAGCCAACTCACACACCACAGGCAGAAGCTAGACTTGCAGCAGTCAAGTGAGGAAATGCAGATCCTATGCTGGGATCCCAGGGTGCATGTGTGTGTGCCAGCCCCTGGGGAAACACACCACGGCTGTGGCAGAGAAACCGAGGAGACAGGCAGAGACACACCTGTAATGTTATACAGCAGAAAGGATTTCCTGAGAGCCCTTGTGGCCACAGACGCTGCCAAAAGAGGCGAGGAGTGAGGAGTGGTGTCCTGTTGCTGAACATCTGTGTCTCAGGAGCTGTTTTCTCCTCCATGCCTGCCAACAAGTGGGATTGCAGAAGGCAAGTCCTAACTCCAGCCTCGGTCACCTTCCTGGAGGAAACCCCGACTGTGGCTGACAGCTTGACCCAAAGTGACTCTGGTTTGATATGGGAAGTGGAGAGCCCCGCACACGAGACATGGGGTGAGGGGAACTGGGTGAATATTGCCTAGCACTGCTATAGATGCTGCCTTGTGTGGCACTGGCCCCATGGTCCTTCTTTCCTTCCTTGTGCTTCACTCCCCTTTCAGCCCCAGCAACCTCCCCTAATTTGCTATTATTTTAAGGGCCTATGGATGTTTTCTGGGTGGGAGCTAGGGGACCTCAGGCAGATGGACCTGCAGCAGATGGAGAGGAACTCTTGGCTATCTGGTTTCCCCCACATGATGGAGTCTAGGGCAAGATAACCCCTAGCACAAGTGCCTTGAGGCAAACAGAGGTCAAAGCTATGGGTGTTCTCCCCAAAATGCATGGCACTGCCCCTTCATGGATGACCCTCGTGCACTGTGACCCACAGAGCTGGCCAGAGCTGCAAATGTGAAACACTGTGCCGGTGGCCACCTCTCCGGCCAGAGATCAGTATCCATGGGCGAATTAGATAGGCGGGACCGAGATGGACACCCTGCCCTTCTGCTCGCCCGTGTGCTGCGCTGGAGGGGATCATCCCTGCCCACGGCGCAGCTACAGCCCTTGGGCCGACCGGGAGCGATCGGTGGGCACCGAGCTCCATCTAGGGGCCAGGGAGCGCCTGGCGCCCGCTCCACATGTCCCCACCGGCACCGGCCACACGCCGGTCCTCCCGCCCACCGCCACGGGTGGGGATGCCCACGGGCCGCCAAGCTCCAGGCTAACCGGAGAGTGCCTCAGACCGGGAGCACTCAGGATGAGAGGCAGCGAAGCCCAGTCCCGAGCTCGTCCTTCGGGATACAGCCTGTCCATGAAGGGGCTCATAGAATAATTAAGGTTGGAAAAGACCTCAAAGGTCATATAGTCAAACCATTAATATAACACTACCAGCTCCACCACTAAACCTTGTCCATAAGAACCACATCTACATGCTTTTTTATTGGATAAAGCCAGCCCTGAGAAATTCAAGGGGTGGATTCCCCTGAATTCAGTATTTCCCACTGGGATTAGAAAGTAAGACTTTCCATGGGATATCCCATCTGCTGATGCTTCATGTGATGGATAAGTTACACAATGTCTGGGTGCACTGGACAGTGTCAGGATGGTGTGTGTGAATTGTGCCAGGCCACTGCCTGGGGGGCTGCAGCCACACCAAGAAGACAAAGGTGAGGCCCCAGACTCCATGACTCCAGCAGGGCATGGAGATCTGGCTCCATCCCTCTCCTGGCTATGCACCCCTACCTCATGGCTCATGGGATGCAGTAAGTCGGGGCAAGCAGCTGGGATTTTTAAGCACTGAGGGATGAGCTTTGATCAAAGCAGGCAGCTGCAGCAGCTCTCGAGGACAGCCAAGAGACTGCTTGCATTAATCAAAAGAGAAAAAATATAAACCCATGAAATGCTAAAGGAGATAAATAAGGAAGCAATGATTTTTCTCTTCATGGCATACAAAGTCAATAAAGCTCAAGGAAACCACCTGTATTTTATTATCACATATTCATATGTTTAATGCTATTAAAACAAGAGTCTGGGGTGAGCTGCAGGAAATCAAAGCACTTAATGGTGCAGACAAAAACCCTCTCTCCTTCCTCCCCAAAGGTGATTTGAACCAGTTTAAGCAAATGTGTCTTTGTCTCTTAAAATAATTATGTGATTTAGAGGCACTTCTCCCTGGCTCACATCAAATGACTTTAATGGGATCTGCTTCTGTGTGTCTGTGTGTGTTGGTTTAACAAGTTACTGCTTTTTAAAGCTGCATTTATTCCCCAGTATTTACCAAAAAAATAATTCTCTTCAAGAAGGGATTATTTGTGTTCCACCATCACTTGGCATTTGTTCTATGGAGCATTTAATAGTGAAATGGTGCCCAGAGGGCAGAGGCCAAAATGTGATCTAAAGTGATATGTTGAAATTTGGGATAAACATCTTCTGGATGGTCTGCCAGCTGTGAACTTTCCCTTCTTTGCCTAATAAGTTCTGTCCTCTCTGGTGCAGTTTTGGCCACTCTCTTGGCCCTCCTCAAGATCAGGTGGAGCTCTCTCCTCCTTGCCTGTGTTCTCCTCATGGCCCTGCCCCACATGGGATTTCCTGGGTTAGAAGAGAGCTGACAGCAGTCCCTGCCAGACTGGGATGGGGATCTAAAGGTGAGTTTCACACCTGACAAGACTTGAGTGGCAGATGCCCTGAGTGGATCCTCAGAGGTGACCCTGCTCTCCTAGTCCCACAAAGACCTCTCAGTGTTGTGGAGAAAAGGACTGTTTTGGGGGCTAGGTAAGCATACAGGAGCACAGCAGGAGCCAGGTTCCATTTCCACCCCACACTCCAACCACAGCTGGGGTAGACAAGGAGTGGTCTCCCCGGATGTTGGGCTGATGCTGAGACTGCTCACTAATGTACAAAATGGAAAAAAAAGCTGGGAAGAGTCAGAAACAGTCTGAGTTTGGTAGGAAGGAGGCAAGGGGAATGCACATCAAACCTGCTGTAGTGCACCGTTTCCTGCAGTGAGGAGAAAGCATTAATACTGTGAGATAAAGCCCCAGTGAGCCCCGCTTGACACAGTCCTCAGTTCTAGTAGGAAGGCTGGAGAGGCAGAGCACTGAGCCATGCTCCTCTGGGAAGACACTTGCTGAGTGAGCTACTTCATTTACCCATTGTGCTGGAGGCACTGGGAATCTCCTAAGCAACTGAGCTCTGTCACTGAAGCAGCTAATTTCTTCTCACAGGTGTACTTGGCTGCTTCAGGTGAGGGTAAAATGAAGTCTCACACATGAATTACTAGAGCAGTCTGAGGACCAAGGGGGACAGTGGCAGCTCAGCAGTGACCAATCTGTATTTCTTGGAGAGAAATATCATCAGCACAAACAACAAGAGGTGCAAGAGAGCGGGCTCAGTAGTTAAAGAATCAGGCTGTTTCTGGCATAAAACTTCTGTTAATGGGCTAAAGAGACGGTCTCAGCATGATGTCTCCAACCCTTCCTGCTGATAGAAAGGAAGAGATGTGTACTAACAAGTAGGGAACCTGGAGGATGAGTGAGATGGTGCTGCAGGGTGCCTTTGTCTGTCTGCATCCCTCATCAGCCATGGGATCATGGAGCTGAGCTGGCTCCAACAGCAGCAGCAGGACAGTCTCCTCCGTGGGATGCTGGTGCAAAGCCACTGGCTCTCTGGTGCTCTGCTGGCTGTTGTTCATGGGAGACTCCTCATGTGCCTGCAATAGGAGCCCAGGGAACACTACCCCTGCAGCAGGATGAAGTTGCTCCATCAAAGCAGGCACCAGCATTGCAAAGAAGTGTTCAGGGATGCAATCAAGAAAGCCTGGTCTTTTTATCTGTACAAGGGCACCGACTTTGGTTAGAATTATTCATTTTAGTGGGCTGAAGTGGGTTTTCTGAACCTGTCAGTCTGGTTCGGAGAACTCACCTGTGTGACATGGATATGAGCACCTGAACATCTTGAAGCACATCATAGTGAATGGGATGAGGCACATGAAACCTGGCCTCTATTTCCCCCTGGAGTTGGGCATCTGGTCATTTCTGCATCCCTCTAAGGAGTTTGTTCTGAGGCCCTGATGATGTCTGCCTAAATGGCATAAGTGGCTGCCCAGATCTGAGCCCCCTTTGCCCATCTCCTGGCTAGAGGGAGGGAATGCTGTGGGCTATACAGGTAAGGAAGCAACACCTGGACTGCAGCAATCCTTAATTGGTTAAGCAGTATCTGTGTTTACATCTGGGAAAAGCCCTGGTCCCTTCTCTACACCTACATGTTGGCCTGCAAGCTGCTTGTCATGATGATTTCCCAGGACATTTCTGCTGCAGCTTTCCAGGTGGCGAGAGGCTGGTGATAAAAGCCTAGGTTCTCCCCATGTTCCAACCTGAGGAATGTCCTGGCAGGGAGGGTCTGACCCTGTCCTTGGAGTGCCCGCCTTGTCCTCTGCTCCTTCCCTGCCCTGCTATAACACATTGTCTCAGGAAAATGGTAACTTATCTTAATCTTGAGGTACCTTATCTTAAGGTAACTAATTTGGGAAATTATCCTGGTCGTCAATTCCCTGAGTGATTGGTGGGAGAGGCTTTGAATGATCAGCCAAGCCTCACGCATGCTCCCTGCTGTTCACTTGGGCTCAAATTACCCTTTTATTTTACTTCCTCCTTGTTCTCATTGCCACACCACTCAAACTAAAATTATTCGCCTACAACCACAAATGCAGGGATATATCACCGGGAGTGCTGTAGGGCTGTCACCATATATAATTCTCTGAGCTCAATATTTATAGAGCTACACATGGCACAAATCATACCCAGAAAGCCCGTTGAGCTGGAGAGCTAGGTATAAACTCCAGAAATATCGCAAGCCATCGCTCACAAGAGACTGCCCGCCAGACCCGCTGGCCGTACATCACGCTGTAACGCCATCCGAGTCCACGCTTGGTGCTGGAGTGGATCAGAGGTCACTGCCAAGCTTTTCTTCCATAAATCCCGGGAGCTGGCTCTCAGCAAGGTTAGGGGCTGGGAGAGCCCTGGTCCGAGTGCTCCTTCCTCCTGCTTGCTGTCGCTGACACCCAGCTGTGTGTAGGCATTTATCTTTGGGGTCTTGTCCTGCCTTCTCCCCCTCTGCTATAGGAACCAGAGGGGGAAGGGAAAGGAGGTGTGCTGGATCTTACAGTTCTGAGCCCCTCTTCTTACCCCTCTGGGTCACATTCTCCCACCTCCCCCTGCCCTGTGCAGGGGCATGGACATCTGGAGAAAATTTGTGGTTAAGGGCACTCAGTAACCTGCCTGCCCACAAAGCAAAGGCATGGTCATCAGTCCCAAGACAGTCCAGGTCCCTTGCTCACTGCTTTCTCTCCTTCTCTCCTCTTTTCTCCTTTTTGAAGTTTCTCCATGGCTTGGGTGGAGGTGATGCCTCCCTAGGAATGGGGAATGGTTTCTGACCAGGGCAGGCCCTGGTGTTCAGTGGGGCTATTCCATTGCGTTTGAAGTCAATCCAAAGAACAAAGCACAGGTAAGATGAGGGCTCTGCAGGTGAAGGCTAATCCTTCGCCAGCTTTTCCCAGCACTGGCAGCATCCACCTTCATGTGCTGGTGGTCCAAAGTGTACCACAACAGATGGAGAAGATCCAGATGAGACCCGATGCAATGAGCAGGTAAAGCTTCTCTGAAGCAGGGGAGTAGTGATGTGGTGCTTTCTGGATAAATAAGCACTGGGGGTTTGCCTGAGAAATCACCAGTCAGACAGTCACCATAATTTCTAAGCTGAGTATGATGGACTTTATCTAATCAGTCTCTGCTTCTCCCCTTTCCCCCAGCAGCGTGGCAGACAGACTCTGACATTTAAGCAAAATAAAATCCAACCCTTAGCATTAAGTAAAACTTGCAGTGTGATGATTTTGTGGCTTGCAGCAACATCTCAGCAGGGGCGTGTTAAAGCCGGTCTCCAGCGAGTGGAAGAATGAAGCTTTGCAAAACCCTGACGAGGCAAAGCTCCTAAAATAACAATTGAATTAAACTTAATTCATTTTCACTTAATACCCTTACAGTGCCTTTAGCAAATGAGGCTGTTATTATTTTGAGGAGGAAAATGGAGAGGCACAGTCTGGATGCAACTCATATCTACTTACCGAAAGAAAGAAAACTTTAGTGGAAATAAAAAAAAAATACGGGAAGAAATGCAAACAGTTCAGATTTTCCATTTTGGATGAATTACCCTGAAATCCATCCAGTCTCACATTCTTCAAGATGTGCCCCAGACTCTAGAGCATAAAACCCACCTCTTTTTCGGCCAGATGATGGGAGTTTGCTGGGTTTGCCATGATTACATACCTGGTCACATCCAGCATCTGTGGATGCCAAACCCTTCCTTCCCATCTATTCTCTTGCAGCTTTTTGAGCTTCTCTGTGTCGTTTGAACCCCAAATACTCCCTACTTGCTCTGCCCCTCACCAGCCCAGTATGAAGGGTTTGAAGTACTGTGCTCACTTTGTTTCTGTGGATGATATCGGCATGAGCCCTTCCCTGGTGAAGGCTGGGTTAGCTCCATGACACTGGCCCTGACTCAGTGGGATGTTCAAACACAAGCTCAGGGTGACCCTACACCATAGCAGCCCTGGACACTCATCCCTATTCAGGACAGCCTTTGTCTACATGCCTAATTTCCATCCATGTCTCCTGTTTGCTTGGGAGGTGGGATTTAGCAAGCCCCTCACTACCAAGACTGTGTTTCTCTGCTGAGGATCCAGAACAACATCCCAGAAAGGGCATCCTGCAGCTCTTCCCCTCAGATGCCCCAGCAAAGAGTGAACATATCATGGTCCCACGCTCCAGAGAGGGATGGTCAACAGATGCAAGGAACAAATGGACCTAAGGAGCCATCCCAACCTTGCCCCCCAGAATTCCTTGCTCTCAAACCTCAGGCTCTGCAAAGCAGAGGGAGCAGAGGCTGCTCCGAAATGGCCATGCAGGCACTGAACTACACTTCCCAGTAGGCCACAGAGCAAGGGTAAGGGCCCTCCTGGTACGGAAAAGTCTCCATTTGACTTGCTCGTGCTCCATGGGGATGGGGACAGCTGGGGATTTTAGGATTTTAGGGCTAGAGGCAGCCCTTGTTCATCGCTGCATAAGCAGAGGGAACAGCAGGCATTACAGCAAAATTAATTTCCTCTCTGAACGCAGCTCTCCTCTGTCACTACTGGCTTTACAGTCTTCTTTCCAGAGCTCTAGAAAATAGCCCAGACAGGCTTTGCAAGGTTGCCTCGCCCTCTATCTTGCTCGGAGGCAGGCTCTGCTCCAGCTAATCCTCTTCTGACAGACCCTTTTGTCTCTCTTCTCATAGAAACCTTTCTTCACCTGCCCTGGCTAGGGCAAGAAGCTCCTCAACTTTAAGAAAATGAGAATAAACTTTCTCATTAAGACACAGATTTCAAAACTCTCTGCTCTTCCCATCAATTAGAACTGGATAATTTTAGGCTTATACTAACAAAACTGAATGAGAAGGTCCATGAGACAGTAAGCAGGCATCTCTCCCAGTTGCATCCCCTCTACTGCCAACAGATGCTGCTGCTGCTCTCTCTTGTTGCCAGGCAGGGACAAACAATATTCAGAGCCTGTGTCTGCAGCAGGGACAAGAGGCAGGTGAGAAATAACTTCGCTGGGACATTTTCCAAGAGCACAAAAAGTTAGCATATACCTGTCATCTGTTCCTCTGCACCTTCCTGCTCCTAGTGAGCCACACCTCTTGACCCTGATAGACTTTCAGAGCTATTTCAGCTAAAATCCAGCTCTGCTTTCAAAAACAAAGATTAATGGGAAAACAATTAGCAATCATAGGGAGTACTTCATCAAAATCAGATCATCAGAGTTTTGCTTTTTTTTAAAGCATTGCAGATGAAGAAAAATATGAGATGCAGGGAGTGAGCTGCATGAGCTCTGGGGCTGCCATGAGCTATTTGCCTTCTGCATTGCTGGCTGAGAAATTATTGAGGGGGCATTATTCCTTTGAAGGGAGATTCCTAACTTGGATAAGGGTCAAGACTTGTAAAAAAACCAAAGCCCTAGGTAGTCATTTGCCTGAGATCTCATGCCTTGCTTTGGGGATGCCAGCTAAGAGAGCAGCAAGGCTTAGCCCATACTGTGCACACAGGCTCCAATCATGCCTGCAGGTAGTGGAATACCTGCTTCCTTTTCCTCCCCAAAGTTTTCTTGTCCAACGCCTTTCTTTCCAGACGTGTCTCTGGAACATAATTATCATCCTTCCTGCTGTAGATGGGAACCTAGAGAAGGTACCAAAATCAAGGGCTGCAGCACAGCAGAAAGAGGGCAGGAGGGCTGGGAAGTCCTCAGGGAGTCTATCACCACTTCTTCAATTTTCTAACCACCAAACCCATTGCAAAAGAGTTTTGAGGAGGAGACTTGTCACCAATCCAAAGTGAGGTGCTTCAGAGCCAAGGCCTGACTGTCTCACTCCAGACATCATTTACGTAACATAAGTGGTCCTGGTGGCAGCCCCAAGTTATCAGTTGATTATTATTTCTTCTCACATTGTGGTGTTTCTATCTGTGTCTTTACATCTGACAGTGCTAATTATCCTTTTGCTTTCCCTTGAAAAGTTCATAGATCAAATAGGGCAGATTCCCTCTGCCCTTGGCCATGGTGTCTGTAGCCTGGGCTGGGCAGAGCACAAGGAATGAGGGCAGAAGCTGTTTTGCAACTTTGCTCATGAGTGTCATAGCTGATTCCCCCTGCAGGGCAAAAAAAGAGAGAAGGAAGTGAGAGAAATGAAAGCTATTAGTATCAAACAATTAAGGGCTGTGGTTGAATTAGAGACTATTTGGGAAAAACATTAGTGGATAATAAAATAATATCTTTTTAAGAAATGAGAAATAGCATCTGATTACAGGTTGTGTGACACCAGCTTTATATTGTTGTTTGTGCTGATGGACTTGGAAGTTGCCTGGCTGCTCCAGTTCATTTTGCTGTGCTGGAAAGCACTGATGGATGAAGGGGATACAAGAGCAGCAGCTGGGGATTTTTTTGCTTCTTCGTTGAATCATAGCATAATTCAGGTTGGCAGTGACCTCAGGAAGTCTCTGATCCAGCCCTCTCTCTGAATAAGGCTCAATGCTGCTAGGTCAGGTTTCTTAGTTCAGTAACCCTTTGAATGTTTCTACAATTGGTGACCCCAAAGTAAGGTCTTTGGTCCAGTATTTGACTACCCTTCATGTGGAAAGTTTCTTTTTCTTACAACTAGTTGTTTTCCTTGATTCAATTTGTGTTTGTTGTTCTTTGTGTCCATTGCCCCTTGGTCTTTCCCTGTACTCCAAGCAGAGTCTGGGTCCACCTTCTCTAACACCCCACCAAGCACCCCTGGCATGGATGAGGGTGTTTGTGAAAACAATGTGCAAGTACAAGACAGTGGGGGGAGCTGTCAGCATGAGCATAAAGGAATGTGACTTGTGATACTCTCTACTCTCAAAGCTTAAATACTTCCACAGGAAAAAAACAAACAAAGCAATCCTGCCGTGAATTGCAATATTTTCCTTCAAGTTATTATTTTTCTGAAACTCTTCATGGGAAGTAAAGTGGCCATAATGCTCATTTGTGTGATCCAGAGGCAGAGCTCATACCTAGGGAGTGATCGTTGCCCATGAAAGTGAGAGCAAAAAATAACCTGGGGACTGTCCATCAGCACAGGTGTAGCACTTCATGCTGGCAGCTCCACTACCCTCAGAACAGGGCGCAGAGGATCCCATGACACTGGCTCAAGCAGCTGGCAGGTTTTGGGACAGGCCATATACAAGGGAAGGCTCATTCTGGCTGTGAAGTCCTGTCAGTTGACAGGCAGTGACACAGGGACTCTGCAGCCCTCTCAGCAGCTGGTTCTGGGGATGAAGCAGGAGGCAGGAGAGTTTCTGATGGAGGTGACCCTGGCTGCAACGGAGCTGTATAAATGCAGCAGGGAGTGCTCCAAAGATCAGCTCCTAAGGGCAGCAGTATTTGAAACACCCAAGGACTGAATTTACTTGTTGTGTCTCTTGTCACATACTGGCTGAAATGCAACAAGACATTTAAATTGGGGAGGAGAGAGAGTGAGAGTCATACATGATGTGCTCGCAGGATCAACTAGGAAGAGCTGCGTGTTGCTTCCCTGCCACCTCACTATTTCTGAGATGGGTGAGGTCATGTTTAATCCTGACCTCCCCTCCTCTCCCTGAGATCTGTGGCAATCCTCTCTGAAATCACTGTGAAGCAGGGGATGAGTTTCACCTTTCTGACTGCACTGCTGTGGTAGCATACTGCTTCCTCAGCTCTTGGTACGGAGCTTCTTCAAATGGAGTCTGATATTAGTAGTTTCCCAAGCCCTGGGAAAATATGACTTGATTTCTCTGCGAGGTGCAAAGTAGCTGCTCACATTACAGGGGAAGGAATGCCATGGGAGGTTTTGCTCATGAAACCCTTCTTCTTTTCAGCTTTTAACCTTTGCAAGGAGTTTTCCCCTTACTAAAAATGCTTGTCAGGAGGCAGCACGCCCTGCTGAGTCCCTCTTGAGTTTGGGGGGCCGGGCGGCGGTGCTGCCTGCAGAGGTCCCCCTCGCCTAAGCTTTGAGCGCCGGGCGGCAGCGCCGGGCGAGGAGGTGGCTCCGGAGTCTCGGGCAGGACAGTGACCCCTCTCGCACCCCTCGACCTGGCTCCCTCATCCTCCGTCCAGGGCAAGGAAGGGGTGGGATGCCCACGGGTGTGTGGGTGAGGTGAGCTCGGAGAAGCGGTGGCCTCGAAGTGGGACCCCGGGAAGGCAGGACAATTAGCAGCCTGGGCTAATACACCGTAATTGCAGCCGGAACTAGGGGTCTTGCAGTTCGGTCTGCCCTGCCGAGGAGGCACCTGGAGCAGGACAGCGGCTCTTTGGATCTTACCAAAGAGGCCAACCCTTGGCAGCGCTGAGGAGAGAGGCAGCAGGACCGGGCAGCCCATGTCTCCTCTCCAACTGTTCATGGATCCAGCTTTTGCTCTGTGGTGGATTTGGAGCTCTCCAGTTTGTGCCCATGTCAGTACTGTGGCTGCTCCATCTTTGGCAGTGTATAGGATTTTGGGGAGCAATGAGCGGCCCCAGCTGCATGAAAAAGTAGTACCTATCGGAGACACACCGGAGGAAACAAAGCATTCCTTTGCTCAGTGGCAGCAAAAGCAGTAGTACTACAAGCAGCTGGAAGGGACCTCCATGCCTGGCCAAGGCTGTACCCCTGCAGGGTACATGCTGCTAACCTCTGGCCTCACTGCAAAGCCTGTCCAGCCAAGTCAGGGGTGTGCAGGCTGCCCTGGGTCCCCACCACAGCTTTTCTGTTAATGCTCCCCTTGCCCTCGGTGCATGGGCAGTGGTAACCCTGCCCTGAGCGGCTGCTGGAGTGCTTTGGTTTGATGTCTGGGGTTTGCGGGTGGGGACAGTGCTTCACAGCCTTCTTATCCCCTGCTTTACAATAACCACCCCCCAACAAATAGGAGACAAGATAATCCATCCACCCACATGCCAGTACCTGCAATTTTTACTGTGGGGGATAGGACGTGAGCTGCCAACACGCATAAACTCCTGGGCACAGGTCATCTTTTAGGGACAAGTGCCCTCCCTGCAGCCAGCAAGTCTCATGTTCACAGTCACATCACTTTTCCACCAAATATCATGTTCCTTCTCCTAAGGAAAGGATCTTTTGATTTTTATTTTGTTTTTGTTTTTTGAAATGGAAAGGAGAATAGCAGCCAGTTGATAGTGTAAAGGGAAGAAAACCTGTGATTGGGTCCCTGGGGGAGTTGGTACAGGCTCAGATTTTCTGTGGTGACTGGCCCTATGCTCTTCTGTTCTTGCTGCTCTGTTGTCTGAGCAAGGTGTGAGTCCCTTCCAAGGGAAAAGTTATTTCCATAATAAATGGAGTGAAATGGAGTAGGGGGGAGCTGAGAGGAATATTGGCTTTGTCAGAAAAGGACAGATTGGGAGTGATATATTGTGATAATTTCAACATCTTGGAAAACTCCAGTTTGGTTGTAATATTAGTGTTTTTGAAGGTGAGGAGCATTTGTGCAATAAACTTGTCGTGGTTTGGTGTGGCCTTGAAACTACTTTGGGCTATGAACCCATCATGGGCCCTCTGCCTTGAACGCACTGAATGCCCTGAATGCCCTGAATGCCCATGCTTGAATCCCCTAAACATGTTCCCAACAGTGGCTTAGTGGGTCTGCAAGAAAAGAGCAATAGGACTGTTGCTGAGGGTGGGCTTGCTGTGAATAGTGTGGAGGGGGCAGCTGGGTGCCTGACAGGGGATGTTTTTGCAGGTTGGGACGCCGTTCAGAGCACTTCTAATCCTGGGCTTTATGGCCCCAGTGAAGCGAGATCTTCTCTTTGCCATGTGCTGCCCTCTGTGCTCCCTCCCAGGCCAGGTACCAGGAGGGTACGTGGGGGCTCCCAGGCAGCTGAGGCAAGTGTGAACTCTGTGGGGCACAGCGGGACAGAGCAGTCACTCTCTCCTGTGTCAGAGGAAGGGGGCACAGGGACTCACCTGTTTTGCAGGCTGTATGCAGACTGACTGCACTCTCTAACCACGAGGTTTGCCCCGGATTTAGATGGAGGTGGAAGTAAGGGGTGCTGTGGAGCAGCAGCCCATCTCCCCAGCAGTCAGAACAACTCAGAGTGTGGGGCTTGGCTACAGCCTCAGAGGTTGCCTCCATCCCTCTGAGGGACCCCCACCAAGTCGGGGGGAGCTTCTCTCACCGTCTATGGGCCCACTGAACCTGGGGAGGGCCTGGGGGACCCCGGGAGCTTCCCTGTCCGTCAAGCTGCTCATGACTCTGGTCACCTCATTGTCCCCTTCCTTGCCATGGCCACTCGGTTCCCTCTGTCCCATCCGTGTTTCTGCCTGCGGAGCCGTCCCCAGGGCAGTCGGTGGGGGAGCACTGTCTTGTTCGGGAAATGGGAGACAGAGGTTGGGGAAGAGGGAGAAAGGCTTTTGCCAGAGGAAATCGATATCCTGTGAAAAGTAATTATTGAAGCATAAATTTATCATAAGGGTGATCACCAATAAAACATCTCTTGGCGACGTTTTAATTTAAAATCAAATTCGAAAAGGACCCCCTCCCCCTTCAAAAAAAAATCCTTAACAAGCAGAAAAATAACTGCAGCCCTTGGAACACTTCATTATACGTTCAAAGAGAGCTCCATCATCTTCGCACCGACGCCGGGCTCTGCTCTTCTGATGGATCCAATGCAGCTGATTTATGGAAATGACTTGCAAATCCATAAATGTAGTTTGCAGTGACAGCCGTGCATATCACTAGTAATTCCTTTAAACTATGCAAAGAAAAATGATTCATATCTGGTTGGACCCTGCCTTTTCCAAGGGTCGCCACTCCTGAGTCTTGATGTGTTTGTCTGTATTGGTTTCCCTCTTGATTTTTTTTTTTTTAACTCGGTGATGGATGAGGCTGAGATCTTAGCGCTGAAACCCAGGACCCCGAGACCGCTGGCGAGGGAAGGGTTAAGCCCCTGGGAAGGTGTTTTTTCCCCCCTTCCCCGCGGACACGCGTGGGTCGAACGCAACACACATTTCCGCACTCAGTGTCGTGTCCCCCCCGGCTTTTCTCTGCAACCCCCCGGGTTTCAGCCCCGGGTTCCGAAAGCTTAATTGTGTTAATTAATTAGTTCTCCATATGCGATTGCTGGGTGACTCCGGGGCAGATGCAGAGGGATCGGGGAGGTGCAACCTGGAGGGATGTGCCCCCGTCCCTCAGTTTCCCCACCTGCAAGTGAGGTGTGACGGGGGGAACCGGCCCGGGCGATGTTGCTGCAAACCCACTCGGGGAACGCCCCCCATACCCACCCCTCTCGGGGCTCCCGTCTCTCTCCTTGCAAACCCCGGCACACAGGGCTGGGCCCGCACTCGTCGGTCAAGGATGGAGCAAAATTAGCGGATCTCTGAATTTCTTCATTGGTTTTTGCAGTTATCCCAGGCACCACCATACCCCCCTCCCCATTTATATCCCCAAGATTATCCTCCAGCAGTATCTCTGATAATGCGTTTATTAGGCTTCATGATGCAATAACCACAAGCAGCCAGAAAATGTAGCATATTTCCACATTATCATCCAATTTCCCTTCCTGGGTATTTAGTTCAACTCTTTAACACCAGCCACATAATTAGAATTTGGATTTCCATTAATTTTCCTTGGGCCTGCAACCATTTTAAGATCACAGTGGTAATTAACGTGATACATCACTAATTTCACCAAGCACAATCTAAGCAGGCGCTCCCCCTCCCTCCCGGGGGGCAAGGCTACGGGGGGGTGGCAGGGGAGGCG
This sequence comes from Corapipo altera, assembly GCF_003945725.1. NCBI lineage: Eukaryota > Metazoa > Chordata > Aves > Passeriformes > Pipridae > Corapipo > Corapipo altera. The sequence continues at coordinate 5,837,107 of NW_020884896.1, read as the reverse complement.
TTGGGGGTCGGGGCGGCCCGGGGCCCCTGCCAGGGGGAGCGGGGTGGCTCTGCCTCCGCCTCGGCCTCGCCGAGGAGCGAAGCGTGTCGTGCTGCAGCCCGGCCCCGCCGCGTCCTCCGCTTTCGCTACGGAAAAATACTCTTTTCTTTCCAGTAAATTTAACAATTAAAAATATTTATCGGTAGCAGATTTACGTTGTTGTGTCTCCAGTCTTGGGGCATATTGGTAGACTATTAAGACTAATTAGCATCCTTTCTGCATGCAGATTTACTAAGCTGATTGCTGTATAACTCATCCCTAAAAGCCCCTATCCCTACACATTTGCAGAGTGTAGCTGAAGGCAAGGCCCTTTCGTCTCTCTCCGAGCTTGCAAGCAGCTCACGTTATCCGGGCCTTTTGCTAAGTAAACTTTAAAAATGTGAAGCAATAACAATTTGAGTTAGAAGCTTGCAAAGTACTAAAATGGAAATATTACCTCGGGAGCTTCCACAGGAAGGATCTGGGAGGAAACAAGAAGCTTAAATGTATAGAAGCGCGCAGCAAATACAGGCTGTATATTCTCAGCATTAAACCCAGGGCTGTTATTTTCTTAAATATATTTGGAAATAAACAAAGGGGTTCCGTACGTGCCTGGGTGGCTGCGTGTTCCCGAAGCCAAACAACACCGAGGAGAGGAGGGAGAGAGGTAGAGAAAGAGAGAGAAAACGAATAAGAGTTCTAGAAAGTTTGCAAGATACAGTTGCTGGTTTTTTTCCTTCTTTCTCTGTATTTTGGGTCTGCTTTAAAGGCGTGGAATCAGCAGAGTGCTTTGCTGTGTAGACCGTCAAAAACAACGGGAAGGGAGATTCGTAGCATTCGTCGTACCTTACTTTGCATTAAAAATATTTAAAGCGCCGCAGAAGGCTCTGCGAGGCTCTTTCAAGGTGTGGAAAGCATCAGCTCTTATGCTTTTAAAAAGCGTACACTGCTGGTTTATTATTAACACACTGGGAAGTACATAAGCTCCACAACTTTATTCTCTTTAATGAGCCTGGAAGAGCACGTTGGCCCTGAAGGGTTTTGTTCATTAAAGATGTAAGTCGTAGGAATATTGTCTCATTAATTATCTGGTTTTAATTACACTGTTACCCTTTGAATCCGTATATTTGGGGGGGCGGAAAAGTTTCTATAACCAGACCATCACGATCCGCAGGGAGGGTGTGTCGATGTTTAAGGCTTCTGAAGAGGCAGAGTTTCGGACAGGGAGTGCGAGAGTTGCAGGGATGCTCCGGCTGGAAGGATGGACGGATGGACGCAGGGGTGGGGTGGAAGCAGAGGTGGGAGGAAGCGGAATCTCCGGGCGTGTATAGCTGGGCGCACACCAGGAAATATTTATGTCCCCGTGTCCGTCCGCAGCCCCCTCTCGGCTGCCGGTCGCAGCCCGAACCGGGCCGGTACCGGGCGGGATGCGCAGGGAGGGAGCAGGAGAACTGGGTCGGGCAGGCTCAGGGCGCAACCCCATCCGTGAGAAGTAACCGCCCGGACACCTCCCCACTTCCCACATCGTTATCCTTCCTCAGCGCATAGCGAGCCGGAGCCTCTCCAATTAATTTTATTTTCTTGTTAATTTGCTCGCCATTTAAGAACAGCGGTCCTATAGCCCGCTGCCTTACACCGAGCAAGAAATACAGCGCCTCTCATCCCGCCGAGGCTGGGCGCCGGCAGCCAGGGATGCTCCTCCCGGACCGGGCATCACTCGGAGGGGCTGGGGGAGTCGGTGCCATCCTAACGGCTGGGGCGCTTTGTCATTAATTACCCAGCGCTAAATTGTGCCGTTTTCCCTTTAAATCCCAGACATGTTGACAGGACACATTAAAGTGCAGCCTTCTCAGGCTGAGAACATCATAAAAACCGGACAGGCAATTTCTGTTTTCACCAAATAGCCAGGGTAACGCGTTCTGCATCTTTGATTTTAATGCACTAACTGGCAGCTAAGCAGTGAGGGGAGCAAAGGGGTGGGGAGAGAGGGGACTCGAGATGGAAAACCTGGGGAGGAAGCAGAGGTTAGCGATATATATTTTTTTTTTTTCTCTCTCTCTCTGTCTCCTGCAAGCCCTGCCCTCGGCCCCCTCCCATCTCCAAATCCATCGCACCAACTGAATTATCAACTAGAATTTGATTAATATGCAAATCTGAGGCAAACAGCTCCATATAATTCTTTCAGTGGAGAGTAATTAATCAACAGTTAAAGCAAATTAATACATATATCAATTTTGTCAGGAACATGCTTAGTTCAATAGCCCGTAAAATTGAAGTTTGAAGTATTAAGGGGCTCTACAGAAACGTTATGACTAAAACTTTCAAATTGATCCTATTTAGTAATCAATCAGGCTCTCCCCTCGGGTTAATCTGTCTAATTTTTCATCTCAAATCATACACTTTAGTGACATGCCATCTAGCAAACAGTCGATAAAAAGTTAACAAAAATGATAACGACTCCAGCACACGGTGGTTCCTGCGTGTGAGCCAGCGGACGCGGGTGGATGTGCGGCCCCACGGCGGCCCCACGACCCAACCTGCCGCCCGTGCCATCCCGGGAAAACCACCTTTCGCCGAGCTGCTCGTTAAATATGCAATTATTTTTCTCTCCTCTTCCTGTTTGCTTCTCCCTTCCTCAGCCCAAATGGGCTGATTTAACACTGGCCGGGCCCGCCGGCGCGCGACTCCTCGATGTCCCCTCCGAGCGGTGCAGAGATGCTGCTCCCGCCTCGGGTGCGGCTGCTCTCACTGCGCCGAGCGGGCAGCGCGGCCGGCTCTTCCTCCCCGAGATACGCTGGGCTAGCATGGGGGGGAAAAAAGTGAGGGGAAGGTGTGCAGTCTGTAGCTGTGAGGGTGGGAGTACGGATACAGCCTCACACGTGTTACCGGTATGGCCCCTACACGTGTTTACACCCCCGCGCACCCCGCCCCGTCCCAGGTCCGGCCCCGCGCAGCGATGCGCGCCGCGAGCAGAGCTGCGGAGGGGCTGCGGGGCAATGGGCAAAGGCGGGAGGAAGGAAGGGCCCGAGGAAGGGCCCGAGGGCAGGGACCGGAGCGCTGCCGTGGGAGGACTCGCGGCAGCGGGCAGACCTCGGGCATCTTTTGCTTCCCCGCAGTTAAGGCATCACCTTGAACGTCCAGTGCCGGGAGGGATAGGACCCCCCCTCACACCCCCCGGTCCGCTTGTCTCGGCGCTGACGGCAGCCCCCTCGAGGGCTCCGCTTCGACAGCCACTTGCCTTTAGTGGGAGGGATGATGAAGTCACTGTGAGCGCTGATGACGTCATACCTCCCGCTGCCGTCTCTGCGTATGACCCATACAACAGGGCTACGAGCAATTCCCCTGGGTGCCTGGGCCCCTTCCCACAGCAGTGGGGACGTTCCCGTAGGGAAACCGGGCCCGGGATGGGGGCAGATGAAGGGACAGGTCCCACTGGGACAGGCTCAACCCTGACAAACAGATCGGGGTGAAGATCTCGGGCTCTCTTTGGCCTTTGCTCGCCACCCACCGTGGTCTCACCTGGACGGGGAGGGCGCAGGGCCTGGCCGTCGGTGCTCACGGAGAAGGTGCCACCCCTCATTGCAGAAGAGACACCTTGATCCCAGGGCCACCCTAGAGGTGCCAGCCCGGCCCGTGGGGGCGGATGGACGCTCCAGGCCCCCGGGGGGGGGGGGCGGCGGCGAGGCCGGCAGGACGCGACGTCAGGAGCGGTCCGACGGGGCGTCCCCGCTTTGGCCCGTAGGAGCGACCGCAGCTTAAGAAGACCGAAGGGTGTCCGGGGCCGAGGGGCGCGGAGACGGACGCTCAGGGCCGTGGGGCTGAATGCAGCGAGAGGGGCCCCACCGATATCTCGGCATCGGGACCCTCCCCTTTCCCGGTGCCCCCGGCCCTGCCCGGGCTGTCCTGGTGTGCCCGTCCCCTCGCTCGAGCACAGAACGGGACCCGATCTCCCCAGAGAGAGAACAGCCGGAGAGCCGAGAGAACAAATACGGACCCTGCCCCGGAGCCGGGAGCTGGAGGGGGGCGTGGCGGCAGGCAAAACGCTGAAGCCCCCCTAGACCCGCTGCCGGAGATACGGGGACAGTGGGAGGCCAGAAGTGACTGGGACGCGCTGCTCTGCACGGCAGTCTTTCCGCGTGTCGCGACACAAGGGAACGGTGACGATATGCTAGCGAATGGGCAATGTTTGCTGCGGGGGGCAAGCGGGATGGACCATGTAGGGTGCAGAGGAAAGCAGGGAAAGCCCTCTGCCTCCCCCGTCCCTCGGCGTGCCCGTCCCCGGTGTGCAGCGGGCCGGGGGCGGGCTGGCAGCGGCCCTGTACCGGGGCCTTTCTGGGGAGCGGAGGAGAGAGGCTGCGATTCCTGCCCCAACCCCAGAATCGGGAAGAAAAAGCCTTTCCTTTCAGCAGAGACTCATGCATCAAACTTCAATTTTCCGGACGATTGAATTAGTGATTTTTTTTTCTCCTGATCTAAAATACACTTAAGTCTTTGGGATTAATTACCACGTTCTGGTCCCTCAGACTGTAGTATTAGTTATCGTTGCCATATTCGACATCAGCCCTGACACCTCATAAAATAAGGAACTGAATTTCACTGACTCAACCTGCTTCAGCCCTGTTGGATAATTCAGGAGGGGGCTTTATTCTCCGTCTGGGAACCCTGTGTGAAGTGAACAAGATCAAATATAGATCTTCCCCACCCCTCTCAGGAAAAAGAAAAAGCGTACCCCCTCCCCACCCAAACACTAAAGGGTGGCATTTCCAAGCAGACAACACCCCCCACCGCCCCCTCACCTCCCTCTCCCTTCACACCTCAGAACGAAATCTAAGGCAGTGTCAAGTTTGGGGATGAAGGATGAGTATGAGGTGGGAGGAGGGGTGGTCCGGCTCCTACGTTTGAGAAATGGGGTTTCTGTCAGGAGGCAACAGCGGTGGCTGAGATGCGGGCTGGACTGAGACCCTCGGGAGTCGCCATGCCCGCGGCAGGAGCGCAGTCTCTGCCCGCACCTGCCCGCGACCAGCGCCCACGCCCACCCCGACGGGGGTGACACGGAACACCGCAGCCCCCGACGGGGTGGGTGGTGGGGACCACCTGGCCTCCAGACCACTCCGCAAAGCCCTTCCATGCTTCCCTGCACCCTCTTGCCAAATTGGGAGTTTTCACCTCCGCGGGCCAGGACCTGTGGGATTTAAGCGGTTTGACGCGCTTTTTTTCCTGTCGGGAATGATTTGGGGAAGGCCGGTCACTCCCCCTGCCCCATGTCTACCCTTCCACAGAGGGAATCGCGGTGAGCCGATCCCTAGAGCACGGAGCACCGGACTGGGAGCTCTGAATGTTTGCCCAGGGGTGGGAAAACGGGCCCGTTTTGCACCCCTCTGTGAATCCATGCAGGAAATACTGGGGGCAGGGTGAAGGCCCGCTGCCCCGGGTGTCCCCAGTCAGTAAGTCCCGAGGGTCTCGGCCCAGCTCCCCACTTCTCCGGGGCAGCGCTGGCCAGGGAGCGGAGCGGCCGGAGGCGGCCGGGTCTGCGGGGCAGATCTGGAGATCCCGAATTTGGGGTAATCTGGGGGTCTGGGTCGCGCAGGAGGGGTTCTGTGCCGCCATCACGGCAGCAACCCTACGAACTGGCCGGGAAGGGCTGCGGCTGGGTCAGCCCAGAGGGCACGATTCAGCGCTGTCACAGCGTCCCTACTGCTTCTGCGGGGAAAAAAACCGCAGCAAAACCAAATAAACAAACAAACCGTTTCCCCCCGCTCCCCCCCCCAATCAAACCCCCAAAAACCACCCCCCCCAACAACAACAAAAAACCAAACCATTCCCCCCCAAAAAAACCCCCCAAAAACAACAGCAACAAAAAAACCCAACCAAAAAAACCCAAACCAAAAACCCAAAAAAACCCCAGAAAAATAAAACTAAAGAAGAAAAAAAAAAAAAAACAACCGTGTTGTATCTAAAATTCGAGGGAGAGGGAAAGCCCGAGCGATATGTCTGCTCAGGTAGGTGCTCTCAGGGAACGGCGCGTTCCAAACTGGATAAAAAACGAGGGGTACAAGCCGGTGATTCATTTTAAGATAGAAAAAAAAAAAAAAAGAAAAAAGCTTTGGTTTGTCAATATGCAGATTAAATAACCAAAATCCCAGCTATTTTGAAATGGGGGGCGAGCCAAATTAACAGGCTGCAAATCTTCAGGAGGAGGCTTTATTTACTATCCCGCCCCAGCCACGTGTGGTAAACTTCTGCGGGTGTAAGGCGGCCCTGCATCTTTTCTCTTTGCGCTCAGAAGTCAATAGATCAGAAACCCAAATTAACTCCCAGTCTATTTTCCATACACCCAGCCACCCTTTTTTTTTTTTTTATTTCTTGCTTATATTGAATTGTAGTGTTTGCAGCCTCATTAAATCCATTCCAAGACAAAAGAATAAAAGACTGGGGGGAGGGAGGGGACAGGAGAGGAGGGGGAACAGGAGAGGGAATGGGGAAAAAAAAACAGATAAAGAAAACAAATAAAGCCCTTTAACTAGATCTTCACATAAATGTCACAGTTTCTCAGCATTTACGATTTGGCTGTTTAGCATAAAAACACTTAAGGACAAGATTGAAGGCTTTCCGAGAGATCTGGACAGAAGTCAAAGCTATCATTCGGAGGTAAAAAAAAAAAAGAAAAAGAAAAAAGACGGGATGTCGGAGTGGGGGTGGGAGGTGGCGGAAAACAAGTGCTCTTCCAAATAATACTAAAGAAAAGTGAATTTCATTGTAATTCATAGGCTTGTTCCAAATACCAAGAGAGAAAGAGAGAAGAATAGAAGAGCACAGATGCCCCGACGAAGGGAGAACAGCTCTGCTCCCATTGTTGTGGAGTTAAACAGTGGAAGGGAGGGTTAACCTAATCCATCAAATTGTCTGGAAATTGTGAAGAAAATTCAAAAACCATATGGTCTCCAAGCGCTCTCCTTCTCTCTGCTGCGGAGGGGCACGCTTGTTTCAGCATGGCGAACCGCAGGAGGCTGTATATGCTCCATTGTCGCTTGTCACTTCAGAGAAGAGGGCTCATTTGTCCCCAGTTTTCATGCTTTACGCTAAAAATTACAACCCCATCCATTCTCAAAGAGGAGAAAGATTTATTTAGCCTCGGAGAAACTGGACCAAAAAAAAAAAAAATCCAACCGACAAACCAACCCTGCCTTATCTGGACACTTCTCCACCGAGCTCTGCCACTGTACACCAGATTTGCCTTTCTCACATAAATTTTGCAAAGAATAGGGAGAAACACACGTTGCTCGACTCCAAAGGCAGGTCACGCTGCCAAGAGAAAACACATTCACCAGAGCCTTAATTTTGGCCGAAAAAAAAAATAAAAGAAGAAGAGACAAGGGAGAAAATTTTAAAAAAAGAAAAGAAAAAAGGAAAGAAAAGAAAAGAAAAGAAAAGAAA